>NW_028123334.1:0-317089 GCF_965194805.1 Balaenoptera borealis
ACCTGGAAAGGCAAATCAGCGCTACAAAGAAGTCTCGCTTCCCATCGGTCAAAAGGGCCATGCTGAATAAAGTGTCAAAACCAGAAATGCAGGACAGGCCATGGAGAAATGGGAGCCTTGCTACGCTGATGGGCGGGCTGTAAATTGCCAACAGCCACTCTGGAGAAGTGTACGGTGTGTCCTGAAACATCTAAAAAACTCAGCTTAGAGAGCATAGGGCACTTCCACTCATGGGCGTATAAATTGGGAAAACTAAAAATCAGCAAGACACAGGCACCCCAAAGTTTAGGGCTGCTCTGTTGACAAGAACCTCCACTTCGTTACACCTTAAACATCCCAGGAAAGAGAAGAATGGATAAAGAAGTTGTGGTCCTTATGTACAATGGAATATCACTCAGCCATGAAATCAACGTCATAAGGCTAGGAGCAGCATGATGAGTGGATTTAGGTACGACGATTCTAAGTGAAATAAGTCACACAGAAAAAGACACTTATCATAAGATATCACTTACAGAGGGAATGTAAAAACCGCTACCCTTGAACTGAATTACAAAACAGAACAGAGTCGCACGTTTAGAAAACACACTATGGCTGCTTAACGGGAAAGGTGAGGTGGGGTGATGCATAAAACAAGGGTTTCAAATTAGCTCAGATACCGTTCCATAAACCCAATATGTAATAGACCAGACCTACTCCTTGCTCAGTGAACTGGACTCAACGCCCCCTATTCACCGCCCAAGAATATATCTGACTAGTAAGAATCTTAAAACCTATGTATTGATATCTCTCTGTAAGTGAGTCAAGTGGGTGTAAAGCGGCATAAACACAGCAGTGCAAAGCAGCTAAACCCTATTATAAAAATCAATTACTTTTAAAAACCCGTGAAACAAAGACAGTGAAAGAGAGAGAAATTCTTACAAAATTCGTTCAGGGGCTGCGATGCCACCTGGATTGACCATATCTAGACCCACAGCTGATTGAGACATAAGGGAGGACACTCTTGGGGCTGAGAGGTTTGGTGAGGTTGGGTGAGCTAACGCAGACCCTGTAAAGTAATACGGCGTGGTACCCATCCCATGGGTCCCAAATCTCCAGGTTCAAGGGCATCGTCCTACGTCGAAAACATGCACGAGAAACCCAGAAGATGGTACACCGTGTGACCGGGAAAGGTTTCTAAAACGCACCTCATTTCTCATCTCCTTGTGCTCCGGTTCGCCATTCCAGCCGCTTTACTAGCAATCTCCCTCCTTGGAGAATCAGCACCTTTAACCTCCTGTTCCGAACACGTTGCAATTTGTCCTGAGGATGAACGGGAAGAGGGGGAACCAATGAGAGACTAGCTCTAGGTGTTGGGACAGGCAGAGGTCACTCTATTTTCCCATCAGGAAGCAGAATTAACCACAGGCTCAGCCTGCCGCCCGGAGCCAGAATAGGGCCTGAAGCAATCCTGCGCTTTTGCGGCCAGCTCCCAAGAAAGCGAGTTGAAAAATGGAGCTCAGGGGCACTGCAATTCACAAACCTGCAGAGTTAGAAATGATAACTCTCGTCCACAAATATATGGAGGGAAGGCAACGAAGAGGATTTGAAAGCAAGGCAGAATTGCAGGAAACCGATTTCAGGAGGTAGATTCGAATCGCCTTTAAAGCACAGGAAAAGCGGCAAAACCTCGACAATGATGCCCTTGGCCAAAAAGGGCGTATGCGTTTTTTCCTGAATATATTCAGGAAAAAACGCATACGCCCTTTTTGGCCAACCAAGCAACCTGGAAAGGCAAATCAGCGCTACAAAGAAGTCTCGCTTCCCATCGGTCAAAAGGGCCATGCTGAATAAAGTGTCAAAACCAGAAATGCAGGACAGCCCATGGAGAAATGGGAGCCTTGCTACGCTGATGGGCGGGCTGTAAATTGCCAACAGCCACTCTGGAGAAGTGTACGGTGTGTCCTGAAACATCTAAAAAACTCAGCTTAGAGAGCATAGGGCACTTCCACTCATGGGCGTATAAATTGGGAAAACTAAAAATCAGCAAGACACAGGCACCCCAAAGTTTAGGGCTGCTCTGTTGACAAGAACCTCCACTTCGTTACACCTTAAACATCCCAGGAAAGAGAAGAATGGATAAAGAAGTTGTGGTCCTTATGTACAATGGAATATCACTCAGCCATGAAATCAACGTCATAAGGCTAGGAGCAGCATGATGAGTGGATTTAGGTACGACGATTCTAAGTGAAATAAGTCACACAGAAAAAGACACTTATCATAAGATATCACTTACAGAGGGAATGTAAAAACCGCTACCCTTGAACTGAATTACAAAACAGAACAGAGTCGCACGTTTAGAAAACACACTATGGCTGCTTAACGGGAAAGGTGAGGTGGGGTGATGCATAAAACAAGGGTTTCAAATTAGCTCAGATACCGTTCCATAAACCCAATATGTAATAGACAAGACCTACTCCTTGCTCAGTGAACTGGACTCAACGCCCCCTATTCACCGCCCAAGAATATATCTGACTAGTAAGAATCTTAAAACCTATGTATTGATATCTCTCTGTAAGTGAGTCAAGTGGGTGTAAAGCGGCATAAACACAGCAGTGCAAAGCAGCTAAACCCTGTTATAAAAATCAATTACTTTTAAAAACCCGTGAAACAAAGACAGTGAAAGAGAGAGAAATTCTTACAAAATTCGTTCAGGGGCTGCGATGCCACCTGGATTGACCATATCTAGACCCACAGCTGATTGAGACATAAGGGTGGACACTCTTGGGGCTGAGAGGTTTGGTGAGGTTGGGTGAGGTAACGCAGACCCTTTAAAGTAATACGGCGTGGTACCCATCCCATGGGTCCCAAATCTCCAGGTTCAAGGGCATCTTCCTACATCGAAAACATGCATGAGAAACCCAGAAGATGGTACACCGTGTGACCGGGAAAGGTTTCTAAAACGCACCTCATTTCTCATCTCCTTGTGCTCCGGTTCGCCATTCCAGCCCCTTTACTAGCAATCTCCCTCCTTGGAGAATCAGCACCTTTAACCTCCTGTTCCGTACACGTTGCAATTTGTCCTGAGGATGAACGGGAAGAGGGGGAACCAATGAGAGACTAGCTCTAGGTGTTGGGACAGGCAGAGGTCACTCTATTTTCCCATCAGGAAGCAGAATTAACCACAGGCTCAGCCTGCCGCCCGGAGCCAGAATAGGGCCTGAAGCAATCCTGCGCTTTTGCGGCCAGCTCCCAAGAAAGCGAGTTGAAAAATGGAGCTCAGGGGCACTGCAATTCACAAACCTGCAGAGTTAGAAATGATAACTCTCGTCCACAAATATATGGAGGGAAGGCTACGAAGAGGATTTGAAAGCAAGGCAGAATTGCAGGAAACCGATTTCAGGAGGTAGATTCGAATCGCCTTTAAAGCACAGGAAAAGCGGCAAAACCTCGACAATGATGCCCTTGGCCAAAAAGGGCGTATGCGTTTTTTCCTGAATATATTCAGGAAAAAACGCATACGCCCTTTTTGGCCAACCAAGCAACCTGGAAAGGCAAATCAGCGCTACAAAGAAGTCTCGCTTCCCATCGGTCAAAAGGGCCATGCTGAATAAAGTGTCAAAACCAGAAATGCAGGACAGGCCATGGAGAAATGGGAGCCTTGCTACGCTGATGGGCGGGCTGTAAATTGCCAACAGCCACTCTGGAGAAGTGTACGGTGTGTCCTGAAACATCTAAAAAACTCAGCTTAGAGAGCATAGGGCACTTCCACTCATGGGCGTATAAATTGGGAAAACTAAAAATCAGCAAGACACAGGCACCCCAAAGTTTAGGGCTGCTCTGTTGACAAGAACCTCCACTTCGTTACACCTTAAACATCCCAGGAAAGAGAAGAATGGATAAAGAAGTTGTGGTCCTTATGTACAATGGAATATCACTCAGCCATGAAATCAACGTCATAAGGCTAGGAGCAGCATGATGAGTGGATTTAGGTACGACGATTCTAAGTGAAATAAGTCACACAGAAAAAGACACTTATCATAAGATATCACTTACAGAGGGAATGTAAAAACCGCTACCCTTGAACTGAATTACAAAACAGAACAGAGTCGCACGTTTAGAAAACACACTATGGCTGCTTAACGGGAAAGGTGAGGTGGGGTGATGCATAAAACAAGGGTTTCAAATTAGCTCAGATACCGTTCCATAAACCCAATATGTAATAGACCAGACCTACTCCTTGCTCAGTGAACTGGACTCAACGCCCCCTATTCACCGCCCAAGAATATATCTGACTAGTAAGAATCTTAAAACCTATGTATTGATATCTCTCTGTAAGTGAGTCAAGTGGGTGTAAAGCGGCATAAACACAGCAGTGCAAAGCAGCTAAACCCTATTATAAAAATCAATTACTTTTAAAAACCCGTGAAACAAAGACAGTGAAAGAGAGAGAAATTCTTACAAAATTCGTTCAGGGGCTGCGATGCCACCTGGATTGACCATATCTAGACCCACAGCTGATTGAGACATAAGGGTGGACACTCTTGGGGCTGAGAGGTTTGGTGAGGTTGGGTGAGCTAACGCAGACCCTTTAAAGTAATACGGCGTGGTACCCATCCCATGGGTCCCAAATCTCCAGGTTCAAGGGCATCTTCCTACGTCGAAAACATGCACGAGAAACCCAGAAGATGGTACACCGTGTGACTGGGAAAGGTTTCTAAAACGCACCTCATTTCTCATCTCCTTGTGCTCCGGTTCGCCATTCCAGCCGCTTTACTAGCAATCTCCCTCCTTGGAGAATCAGCACCTTTAACCTCCTGTTCCGTACACGTTGCAATTTGTCCTGAGGATGAACGGGAAGAGGGGGAACCAATGAGAGACTAGCTCTAGGTGTTGGGACAGGCAGAGGTCACTCTATTTTCCCATCAGGAAGCAGAATTAACCACAGGCTCAGCCTGCCGCCCGGAGCCAGAATAGGGCCTGAAGCAATCCTGCGCTTTTGCGGCCAGCTCCCAAGAAAGCGAGTTGAAAAATGGAGCTCAGGGGCACTGCAATTCACAAACCTGCAGAGTTAGAAATGATAACTCTCGTCCACAAATATATGGAGGGAAGGCAACGAAGAGGATTTGAAAGCAAGGCAGAATTGCAGGAAACCGATTTCAGGAGGTAGATTCGAATCGCCTTTAAAGCACAGGAAAAGCGGCAAAACCTCGACAATGATGCCCTTGGCCAAAAAGGGCGTATGCGTTTTTTCCTGAATATATTCAGGAAAAAACGCATACGCCCTTTTTGGCCAACCAAGCAACCTGGAAAGGCAAATCAGCGCTACAAAGAAGTCTCGCTTCCCATCGGTCAAAAGGGCCATGCTGAATAAAGTGTCAAAACCAGAAATGCAGGACAGGCCATGGAGAAATGGGAGCCTTGCTACGCTGATGGGCTGGCTGTAAATTGCCAACAGCTACTCTGGAGAAGTGTACGGTGTGTCCTGAAACATCTAAAAAACTCAGCTTAGAGAGCATAGGGCACTTCCACTCATGGGCGTATAAATTGGGAAAACTAAAAATCAGCAAGACACAGGCACCCCAAAGTTTAGGGCTGCTCTGTTGACAAGAACCTCCACTTCGTTACACCTTAAACATCCCAGGAAAGAGAAGAATGGATAAAGAAGTTGTGGTCCTTATGTACAATGGAATATCACTCAGCCATGAAATCAACGTCATAAGGCTAGGAGCAGCATGATGAGTGGATTTAGGTACGACGATTCTAAGTGAAATAAGTCACACAGAAAAAGACACTTATCATAAGATATCACTTACAGAGGGAATGTAAAAACCGCTACCCTTGAACTGAATTACAAAACAGAACAGAGTCGCACGTTTAGAAAACACACTATGGCTGCTTAACGGGAAAGGTGAGGTGGGGTGATGCATAAAACAAGGGTTTCAAATTAGCTCAGATACCGTTCCATAAACCCAATATGTAATAGACCAGACCTACTCCTTGCTCAGTGAACTGGACTCAACGCCCCCTATTCACCGCCCAAGAATATATCTGACTAGTAAGAATCTTAAAACCTATGTATTGATATCTCTCTGTAAGTGAGTCAAGTGGGTGTAAAGCGGCATAAACACAGCAGTGCAAAGCAGCTAAACCCTATTATAAAAATCAATTACTTTTAAAAACCCGTGAAACAAAGACAGTGAAAGAGAGAGAAATTCTTACAAAATTCGTTCAGGGGCTGCGATGCCACCTGGATTGACCATATCTAGACCCACAGCTGATTGAGACATAAGGGAGGACACTCTTGGGGCTGAGAGGTTTGGTGAGGTTGGGTGAGCTAACGCAGACCCTGTAAAGTAATACGGCGTGGTACCCATCCCATGGGTCCCAAATCTCCAGGTTCAAGGGCATCGTCCTACGTCGAAAACATGCACGAGAAACCCAGAAGATGGTACACCGTGTGACCGGGAAAGGTTTCTAAAACGCACCTCATTTCTCATCTCCTTGTGCTCCGGTTCGCCATTCCAGCTGCTTTACTAGCAATCTCCCTCCTTGGAGAATCAGCACCTTTAACCTCCTGTTCCGAACACGTTGCAATTTGTCCTGAGGATGAACGGGAAGAGGGGGAACCAATGAGAGACTAGCTCTAGGTGTTGGGACAGGCAGAGGTCACTCTATTTTCCCATCAGGAAGCAGAATTAACCACAGGCTCAGCCTGCCGCCCGGAGCCAGAATAGGGCCTGAAGCAATCCTGCGCTTTTGCGGCCAGCTCCCAAGAAAGCGAGTTGAAAAATGGAGCTCAGGGGCACTGCAATTCACAAACCTGCAGAGTTAGAAATGATAACTCTCGTCCACAAATATATGGAGGGAAGGCAACGAAGAGGATTTGAAAGCAAGGCAGAATTGCAGGAAACCGATTTCAGGAGGTAGATTCGAATCGCCTTTAAAGCACAGGAAAAGCGGCAAAACCTCGACAATGATGCCCTTGGCCAAAAAGGGCGTATGCGTTTTTTCCTGAATATATTCAGGAAAAAACGCATACGCCCTTTTTGGCCAACCAAGCAACCTGGAAAGGCAAATCAGCGCTACAAAGAAGTCTCGCTTCCCATCGGTCAAAAGGGCCATGCTGAATAAAGTGTCAAAACCAGAAATGCAGGACAGCCCATGGAGAAATGGGAGCCTTGCTACGCTGATGGGCGGGCTGTAAATTGCCAACAGCCACTCTGGAGAAGTGTACGGTGTGTCCTGAAACATCTAAAAAACTCAGCTTAGAGAGCATAGGGCACTTCCACTCATGGGCGTATAAATTGGGAAAACTAAAAATCAGCAAGACACAGGCACCCCAAAGTTTAGGGCTGCTCTGTTGACAAGAACCTCCACTTCGTTACACCTTAAACATCCCAGGAAAGAGAAGAATGGATAAAGAAGTTGTGGTCCTTATGTACAATGGAATATCACTCAGCCATGAAATCAACGTCATAAGGCTAGGAGCAGCATGATGAGTGGATTTAGGTACGACGATTCTAAGTGAAATAAGTCACACAGAAAAAGACACTTATCATAAGATATCACTTACAGAGGGAATGTAAAAACCGCTACCCTTGAACTGAATTACAAAACAGAACAGAGTCGCACGTTTAGAAAACACACTATGGCTGCTTAACGGGAAAGGTGAGGTGGGGTGATGCATAAAACAAGGGTTTCAAATTAGCTCAGATACCGTTCCATAAACCCAATATGTAATAGACCAGACCTACTCCTTGCTCAGTGAACTGGACTCAACGCCCCCTATTCACCGCCCAAGAATATATCTGACTAGTAAGAATCTTAAAACCTATGTATTGATATCTCTCTGTAAGTGAGTCAAGTGGGTGTAAAGCGGCATAAACACAGCAGTGCAAAGCAGCTAAACCCTATTATAAAAATCAATTACTTTTAAAAACCCGTGAAACAAAGACAGTGAAAGAGAGAGAAATTCTTACAAAATTCGTTCAGGGGCTGCGATGCCACCTGGATTGACCATATCTAGACCCACAGCTGATTGAGACATAAGGGAGGACACTCTTGGGGCTGAGAGGTTTGGTGAGGTTGGGTGAGCTAACGCAGACCCTGTAAAGTGATATGGCGTGGTACCCATCCCATGGGTCCCAAATCTCCAGGTTCAAGGGCATCGTCCTACGTCGAAAACATGCACGAGAAACCCAGAAGATGGTACACCGTGTGACCGGGAAAGGTTTCTAAAACGCACCTCATTTCTCATCTCCTTGTGCTCCGGTTCGCCATTCCAGCCGCTTTACTAGCAATCTCCCTCCTTGGAGAATCAGCACCTTTAACCTCCTGTTCCGAACACGTTGCAATTTGTCCTGAGGATGAACGGGAAGAGGGGGAACCAATGAGAGACTAGCTCTAGGTGTTGGGACAGGCAGAGGTCACTCTATTTTCCCATCAGGAAGCAGAATTAACCACAGGCTCAGCCTGCCGCCCGGAGCCAGAATAGCGCCTGAAGCAATCCTGCGCTTTTGCGGCCAGCTCCCAAGAAAGCGAGTTGAAAAATGGAGCTCAGGGGCACTGCAATTCACAGACCTGCAGAGTTAGAAATGATAACTCTCGTCCACAAATATATGGAGGGAAGGCTACGAAGAGGATTTGAAAGCAAGGCAGAATTGCAGGAAACCGATTTCAGGAGGTAGATTCGAATCGCCTTTAAAGCACAGGAAAAGCGGCAAAACCTCGACAATGATGCCCTTGGCCAAAAAGGGCGTATGCGTTTTTTCCTGAATATATTCAGGAAAAAACGCATACGCCCTTTTTGGCCAACCAAGCAACCTGGAAAGGCAAATCAGCGCTACAAAGAAGTCTCGCTTCCCATCGGTCAAAAGGGCCATGCTGAATAAAGTGTCAAAACCAGAAATGCAGGACAGGCCATGGAGAAATGGGAGCCTTGCTACGCTGATGGGCGGGCTGTAAATTGCCAACAGCCACTCTGGAGAAGTGTACGGTGTGTCCTGAAACATCTAAAAAACTCAGCTTAGAGAGCATAGGGCACTTCCACTCATGGGCGTATAAATTGGGAAAACTAAAAATCAGCAAGACACAGGCACCCCAAAGTTTAGGGCTGCTCTGTTGACAAGAACCTCCACTTCGTTACACCTTAAACATCCCAGGAAAGAGAAGAATGGATAAAGAAGTTGTGGTCCTTATGTACAATGGAATATCACTCAGCCATGAAATCAACGTCATAAGGCTAGGAGCAGCATGATGAGTGGATTTAGGTACGACGATTCTAAGTGAAATAAGTCACACAGAAAAAGACACTTATCATAAGATATCACTTACAGAGGGAATGTAAAAACCGCTACCCTTGAACTGAATTACAAAACAGAACAGAGTCGCACGTTTAGAAAACACACTATGGCTGCTTAACGGGAAAGGTGAGGTGGGGTGATGCATAAAACAAGGGTTTCAAATTAGCTCAGATACCGTTCCATAAACCCAATATGTAATAGACCAGACCTACTCCTTGCTCAGTGAACTGGACTCAACGCCCCCTATTCACCGCCCAAGAATATATCTGACTAGTAAGAATCTTAAAACCTATGTATTGATATCTCTCTGTAAGTGAGTCAAGTGGGTGTAAAGCGGCATAAACACAGCAGTGCAAAGCAGCTAAACCCTATTATAAAAATCAATTACTTTTAAAAACCCGTGAAACAAAGACAGTGAAAGAGAGAGAAATTCTTACAAAATTCGTTCAGGGGCTGCGATGCCACCTGGATTGACCATATCTAGACCCACAGCTGATTGAGACATAAGGGTGGACACTCTTGGGGCTGAGAGGTTTGGTGAGGTTGGGTGAGCTAACGCAGACCCTTTAAAGTAATACGGCGTGGTACCCATCCCATGGGTCCCAAATCTCCAGGTTCAAGGGCATCTTCCTACGTCGAAAACATGCACGAGCAACCCAGAAGATGGTACACCGTGTGACCGGGAAAGGTTTCTAAAACGCACCTCATTTCTCATCTCCTTGTGCTCCGGTTCGCCATTCCAGCCGCTTTACTAGCAATCTCCCTCCTTGGAGAATCAGCACCTTTAACCTCCTGTTCCGTACACGTTGCAATTTGTCCTGAGGATGAACGGGAAGAGGGGGAACCAATGAGAGACTAGCTCTAGGTGTTGGGACAGGCAGAGGTCACTCTATTTTCCCATCAGGAAGCAGAATTAACCACAGGCTCAGCCTGCCGCCCGGAGCCAGAATAGGGCCTGAAGCAATCCTGCGCTTTTGCGGCCAGCTCCCAAGAAAGCGAGTTGAAAAATGGAGCTCAGGGGCACTGCAATTCACAAACCTGCAGAGTTAGAAATGATAACTCTCGTCCACAAATATATGGAGGGAAGGCAACGAAGAGGATTTGAAAGCAAGGCAGAATTGCAGGAAACCGATTTCAGGAGGTAGATTCGAATCGCCTTTAAAGCACAGGAAAAGCGGCAAAACCTCGACAATGATGCCCTTGGCCAAAAAGGGCGTATGCGTTTTTTCCTGAATATATTCAGGAAAAAACGCATACGCCCTTTTTGGCCAACCAAGCAACCTGGAAAGGCAAATCAGCGCTACAAAGAAGTCTCGCTTCCCATCGGTCAAAAGGGCCATGCTGAATAAAGTGTCAAAACCAGAAATGCAGGACAGCCCATGGAGAAATGGGAGCCTTGCTACGCTGATGGGCGGGCTGTAAATTGCCAACAGCCACTCTGGAGAAGTGTACGGTGTGTCCTGAAACATCTAAAAAACTCAGCTTAGAGAGCATAGGGCACTTCCACTCATGGGCGTATAAATTGGGAAAACTAAAAATCAGCAAGACACAGGCACCCCAAAGTTTAGGGCTGCTCTGTTGACAAGAACCTCCACTTCGTTACACCTTAAACATCCCAGGAAAGAGAAGAATGGATAAAGAAGTTGTGGTCCTTATGTACAATGGAATATCACTCAGCCATGAAATCAACGTCATAAGGCTAGGAGCAGCATGATGAGTGGATTTAGGTACGACGATTCTAAGTGAAATAAGTCACACAGAAAAAGACACTTATCATAAGATATCACTTACAGAGGGAATGTAAAAACCGCTACCCTTGAACTGAATTACAAAACAGAACAGAGTCGCACGTTTAGAAAACACACTATGGCTGCTTAACGGGAAAGGTGAGGTGGGGTGATGCATAAAACAAGGGTTTCAAATTAGCTCAGATACCGTTCCATAAACCCAATATGTAATAGACAAGACCTACTCCTTGCTCAGTGAACTGGACTCAACGCCCCCTATTCACCGCCCAAGAATATATCTGACTAGTAAGAATCTTAAAACCTATGTATTGATATCTCTCTGTAAGTGAGTCAAGTGGGTGTAAAGCGGCATAAACACAGCAGTGCAAAGCAGCTAAACCCTGTTATAAAAATCAATTACTTTTAAAAACCCGTGAAACAAAGACAGTGAAAGAGAGAGAAATTCTTACAAAATTCGTTCAGGGGCTGCGATGCCACCTGGATTGACCATATCTAGACCCACAGCTGATTGAGACATAAGGGTGGACACTCTTGGGGCTGAGAGGTTTGGTGAGGTTGGGTGAGCTAACGCAGACCCTTTAAAGTAATACGGCGTGGTACCCATCCCATGGGTCCCAAATCTCCAGGTTCAAGGGCATCTTCCTACGTCGAAAACATGCACGAGAAACCCAGAAGATGGTACACCGTGTGACCGGGAAAGGTTTCTAAAACGCACGTCATTTCTCATCTCCTTGTGCTCCGGTTCGCCATTCCAGCCGCTTTACTAGCAATCTCCCTCCTTGGAGAATCAGCACCTTTAACCTCCTGTTCCGTACACGTTGCAATTTGTCCTGAGGATGAACGGGAAGAGGGGGAACCAATGAGAGACTAGCTCTAGGTGTTGGGACAGGCAGAGGTCACTCTATTTTCCCATCAGGAAGCAGAATTAACCACAGGCTCAGCCTGCCGCCCGGAGCCAGAATAGGGCCTGAAGCAATCCTGCGCTTTTGCGGCCAGCTCCCAAGAAAGCGAGTTGAAAAATGGAGCTCAGGGGCACTGCAATTCACAAACCTGCAGAGTTAGAAATGATAACTCTCGTCCACAAATATATGGAGGGAAGGCTACGAAGAGGATTTGAAAGCAAGGCAGAATTGCAGGAAACCGATTTCAGGAGGTAGATTCGAATCGCCTTTAAAGCACAGGAAAAGCGGCAAAACCTCGACAATGATGCCCTTGGCCAAAAAGGGCGTATGCGTTTTTTCCTGAATATATTCAGGAAAAAACGCATACGCCCTTTTTGGCCAACCAAGCAACCTGGAAAGGCAAATCAGCGCTACAAAGAAGTCTCGCTTCCCATCGGTCAAAAGGGCCATGCTGAATAAAGTGTCAAAACCAGAAATGCAGGACAGGCCATGGAGAAATGGGAGCCTTGCTACGCTGATGGGCGGGCTGTAAATTGCCAACAGCCACTCTGGAGAAGTGTACGGTGTGTCCTGAAACATCTAAAAAACTCAGCTTAGAGAGCATAGGGCACTTCCACTCATGGGCGTATAAATTGGGAAAACTAAAAATCAGCAAGACACAGGCACCCCAAAGTTTAGGGCTGCTCTGTTGACAAGAACCTCCACTTCGTTACACCTGAAACATCCCAGGAAAGAGAAGAATGGATAAAGAAGTTGTGGTCCTTATGTACAATGGAATATCACTCAGCCATGAAATCAACGTCATAAGGCTAGGAGCAGCATGATGAGTGGATTTAGGTACGACGATTCTAAGTGAAATAAGTCACACAGAAAAAGACACTTATCATAAGATATCACTTACAGAGGGAATGTAAAAACCGCTACCCTTGAACTGAATTACAAAACAGAACAGAGTCGCACGTTTAGAAAACACACTATGGCTGCTTAACGGGAAAGGTGAGGTGGGGTGATGCATAAAACAAGGGTTTCAAATTAGCTCAGATACCGTTCCATAAACCCAATATGTAATAGACCAGACCTACTCCTTGCTCAGTGAACTGGACTCAACGCCCCCTATTCACCGCCCAAGAATATATCTGACTAGTAAGAATCTTAAAACCTATGTATTGATATCTCTCTGTAAGTGAGTCAAGTGGGTGTAAAGCGGCATAAACACAGCAGTGCAAAGCAGCTAAACCCTATTATAAAAATCAATTACTTTTAAAAACCCGTGAAACAAAGACAGTGAAAGAGAGAGAAATTCTTACAAAATTCGTTCAGGGGCTGCGATGCCACCTGGATTGACCATATCTAGACCCACAGCTGATTGAGACATAAGGGTGGACACTCTTGGGGCTGAGAGGTTTGGTGAGGTTGGGTGAGCTAACGCAGACCCTTTAAAGTAATACGGCGTGGTACCCATCCCATGGGTCCCAAATCTCCAGGTTCAAGGGCATCTTCCTACGTCGAAAACATGCACGAGCAACCCAGAAGATGGTACACCGTGTGACCGGGAAAGGTTTCTAAAACGCACCTCATTTCTCATCTCCTTGTGCTCCGGTTCGCCATTCCAGCCGCTTTACTAGCAATCTCCCTCCTTGGAGAATCAGCACCTTTAACCTCCTGTTCCGTACACGTTGCAATTTGTCCTGAGGATGAACGGGAAGAGGGGGAACCAATGAGAGACTAGCTCTAGGTGTTGGGACAGGCAGAGGTCACTCTATTTTCCCATCAGGAAGCAGAATTAACCACAGGCTCAGCCTGCCGCCCGGAGCCAGAATAGGGCCTGAAGCAATCCTGCGCTTTTGCGGCCAGCTCCCAAGAAAGCGAGTTGAAAAATGGAGCTCAGGGGCACTGCAATTCACAAACCTGCAGAGTTAGAAATGATAACTCTCGTCCACAAATATATGGAGGGAAGGCAACGAAGAGGATTTGAAAGCAAGGCAGAATTGCAGGAAACCGATTTCAGGAGGTAGATTCGAATCGCCTTTAAAGCACAGGAAAAGCGGCAAAACCTCGACAATGATGCCCTTGGCCAAAAAGGGCGTATGCGTTTTTTCCTGAATATATTCAGGAAAAAACGCATACGCCCTTTTTGGCCAACCAAGCAACCTGGAAAGGCAAATCAGCGCTACAAAGAAGTCTCGCTTCCCATCGGTCAAAAGGGCCATGCTGAATAAAGTGTCAAAACCAGAAATGCAGGACAGCCCATGGAGAAATGGGAGCCTTGCTACGCTGATGGGCGGGCTGTAAATTGCCAACAGCCACTCTGGAGAAGTGTACGGTGTGTCCTGAAACATCTAAAAAACTCAGCTTAGAAAGCATAGGGCACTTCCACTCATGGGCGTATAAATTGGGAAAACTAAAAATCAGCAAGACACAGGCACCCCAAAGTTTAGGGCTGCTCTGTTGACAAGAACCTCCACTTCGTTACACCTTAAACATCCCAGGAAAGAGAAGAATGGATAAAGAAGTTGTGGTCCTTATGTACAATGGAATATCACTCAGCCATGAAATCAACGTCATAAGGCTAGGAGCAGCATGATGAGTGGATTTAGGTACGACGATTCTAAGTGAAATAAGTCACACAGAAAAAGACACTTATCATAAGATATCACTTACAGAGGGAATGTAAAAACCGCTACCCTTGAACTGAATTACAAAACAGAACAGAGTCGCACGTTTAGAAAACACACTATGGCTGCTTAACGGGAAAGGTGAGGTGGGGTGATGCATAAAACAAGGGTTTCAAATTAGCTCAGATACCGTTCCATAAACCCAATATGTAATAGACAAGACCTACTCCTTGCTCAGTGAACTGGACTCAACGCCCCCTATTCACCGCCCAAGAATATATCTGACTAGTAAGAATCTTAAAACCTATGTATTGATATCTCTCTGTAAGTGAGTCAAGTGGGTGTAAAGCGGCATAAACACAGCAGTGCAAAGCAGCTAAACCCTGTTATAAAAATCAATTACTTTTAAAAACCCGTGAAACAAAGACAGTGAAAGAGAGAGAAATTCTTACAAAATTCGTTCAGGGGCTGCGATGCCACCTGGATTGACCATATCTAGACCCACAGCTGATTGAGACATAAGGGTGGACACTCTTGGGGCTGAGAGGTTTGGTGAGGTTGGGTGAGCTAACGCAGACCCTTTAAAGTAATACGGCGTGGTACCCATCCCATGGGTCCCAAATCTCCAGGTTCAAGGGCATCTTCCTACGTCGAAAACATGCACGAGAAACCCAGAAGATGGTACACCGTGTGACCGGGAAAGGTTTCTAAAACGCACGTCATTTCTCATCTCCTTGTGCTCCGGTTCGCCATTCCAGCCGCTTTACTAGCAATCTCCCTCCTTGGAGAATCAGCACCTTTAACCTCCTGTTCCGTACACGTTGCAATTTGTCCTGAGGATGAACGGGAAGAGGGGGAACCAATGAGAGACTAGCTCTAGGTGTTGGGACAGGCAGAGGTCACTCTATTTTCCCATCAGGAAGCAGAATTAACCACAGGCTCAGCCTGCCGCCCGGAGCCAGAATAGGGCCTGAAGCAATCCTGCGCTTTTGCGGCCAGCTCCCAAGAAAGCGAGTTGAAAAATGGAGCTCAGGGGCACTGCAATTCACAAACCTGCAGAGTTAGAAATGATAACTCTCGTCCACAAATATATGGAGGGAAGGCTACGAAGAGGATTTGAAAGCAAGGCAGAATTGCAGGAAACCGATTTCAGGAGGTAGATTCGAATCGCCTTTAAAGCACAGGAAAAGCGGCAAAACCTCGACAATGATGCCCTTGGCCAAAAAGGGCGTATGCGTTTTTTCCTGAATATATTCAGGAAAAAACGCATACGCCCTTTTTGGCCAACCAAGCAACCTGGAAAGGCAAATCAGCGCTACAAAGAAGTCTCGCTTCCCATCGGTCAAAAGGGCCATGCTGAATAAAGTGTCAAAACCAGAAATGCAGGACAGGCCATGGAGAAATGGGAGCCTTGCTACGCTGATGGGCGGGCTGTAAATTGCCAACAGCCACTCTGGAGAAGTGTACGGTGTGTCCTGAAACATCTAAAAAACTCAGCTTAGAGAGCATAGGGCACTTCCACTCATGGGCGTATAAATTGGGAAAACTAAAAATCAGCAAGACACAGGCACCCCAAAGTTTAGGGCTGCTCTGTTGACAAGAACCTCCACTTCGTTACACCTTAAACATCCCAGGAAAGAGAAGAATGGATAAAGAAGTTGTGGTCCTTATGTACAATGGAATATCACTCAGCCATGAAATCAACGTCATAAGGCTAGGAGCAGCATGATGAGTGGATTTAGGTACGACGATTCTAAGTGAAATAAGTCACACAGAAAAAGACACTTATCATAAGATATCACTTACAGAGGGAATGTAAAAACCGCTACCCTTGAACTGAATTACAAAACAGAACAGAGTCGCACGTTTAGAAAACACACTATGGCTGCTTAACGGGAAAGGTGAGGTGGGGTGATGCATAAAACAAGGGTTTCAAATTAGCTCAGATACCGTTCCATAAACCCAATATGTAATAGACCAGACCTACTCCTTGCTCAGTGAACTGGACTCAACGCCCCCTATTCACCGCCCAAGAATATATCTGACTAGTAAGAATCTTAAAACCTATGTATTGATATCTCTCTGTAAGTGAGTCAAGTGGGTGTAAAGCGGCATAAACACAGCAGTGCAAAGCAGCTAAACCCTATTATAAAAATCAATTACTTTTAAAAACCCGTGAAACAAAGACAGTGAAAGAGAGAGAAATTCTTACAAAATCCGTTCAGGGGCTGCGATGCCACCTGGATTGACCATATCTAGACCCACAGCTGATTGAGACATAAGGGAGGACACTCTTGGGGCTGAGAGGTTTGGTGAGGTTGGGTGAGCTAACGCAGACCCTGTAAAGTAATACGGCGTGGTACCCATCCCATGGGTCCCAAATCTCCAGGTTCAAGGGCATCGTCCTACGTCGAAAACATGCACGAGAAACCCAGAAGATGGTACACCGTGTGACCGGGAAAGGTTTCTAAAACGCACCTCATTTCTCATCTCCTTGTGCTCCGGTTCGCCATTCCAGCCGCTTTACTAGCAATCTCCCTCCTTGGAGAATCAGCACCTTTAACCTCCTGTTCCGAACACGTTGCAATTTGTCCTGAGGATGAACGGGAAGAGGGGGAACCAATGAGAGACTAGCTCTAGGTGTTGGGACAGGCAGAGGTCACTCTATTTTCCCATCAGGAAGCAGAATTAACCACAGGCTCAGCCTGCCGCCCGGAGCCAGAATAGGGCCTGAAGCAATCCTGCGCTTTTGCGGCCAGCTCCCAAGAAAGCGAGTTGAAAAATGGAGCTCAGGGGCACTGCAATTCACAAACCTGCAGAGTTAGAAATGATAACTCTCGTCCACAAATATATGGAGGGAAGGCAACGAAGAGGATTTGAAAGCAAGGCAGAATTGCAGGAAACCGATTTCAGGAGGTAGATTCGAATCGCCTTTAAAGCACAGGAAAAGCGGCAAAACCTCGACAATGATGCCCTTGGCCAAAAAGGGCGTATGCGTTTTTTCCTGAATATATTCAGGAAAAAACGCATACGCCCTTTTTGGCCAACCAAGCAACCTGGAAAGGCAAATCAGCGCTACAAAGAAGTCTCGCTTCCCATCGGTCAAAAGGGCCATGCTGAATAAAGTGTCAAAACCAGAAATGCAGGACAGGCCATGGAGAAATGGGAGCCTTGCTACGCTGATGGGCGGGCTGTAAATTGCCAACAGCCACTCTGGAGAAGTGTACGGTGTGTCCTGAAACATCTAAAAAACTCAGCTTAGAGAGCATAGGGCACTTCCACTCATGGGCGTATAAATTGGGAAAACTAAAAATCAGCAAGACACAGGCACCCCAAAGTTTAGGGCTGCTCTGTTGACAAGAACCTCCACTTCGTTACACCTGAAACATCCCAGGAAAGAGAAGAATGGATAAAGAAGTTGTGGTCCTTATGTACAATGGAATATCACTCAGCCATGAAATCAACGTCATAAGGCTAGGAGCAGCATGATGAGTGGATTTAGGTACGACGATTCTAAGTGAAATAAGTCACACAGAAAAAGACATTTATCATAAGATATCACTTACAGAGGGAATGTAAAAACCGCTACCCTTGAACTGAATTACAAAACAGAACAGAGTCGCACGTTTAGAAAACACACTATGGCTGCTTAACGGGAAAGGTGAGGTGGGGTGATGCATAAAACAAGGGTTTCAAATTAGCTCAGATACCGTTCCATAAACCCAATATGTAATAGACAAGACCTACTCCTTGCTCAGTGAACTGGACTCAACGCCCCCTATTCACCGCCCAAGAATATATTTGACTAGTAAGAATCTTAAAACCTATGTATTGATATCTCTCTGTAAGTGAGTCAAGTGGGTGTAAAGCGGCATAAACACAGCAGTGCAAAGCAGCTAAACCCTATTATAAAAATCAATTACTTTTAAAAACCCGTGAAACAAAGACAGTGAAAGAGAGAGAAATTCTTACAAAATCCGTTCAGGGGCTGCGATGCCACCTGGATTGACCATATCTAGACCCACAGCTGATTGAGACATAAGGGAGGACACTCTTGGGGCTGAGAGGTTTGGTGAGGTTGGGTGAGCTAACGCAGACCCTGTAAAGTAATACGGCGTGGTACCCATCCCATGGGTCCCAAATCTCCAGGTTCAAGGGCATCGTCCTACGTCGAAAACATGCACGAGAAACCCAGAAGATGGTACACCGTGTGACCGGGAAAGGTTTCTAAAACGCACCTCATTTCTCATCTCCTTGTGCTCCGGTTCGCCATTCCAGCCGCTTTACTAGCAATCTCCCTCCTTGGAGAATCAGCACCTTTAACCTCCTGTTCCGAACACGTTGCAATTTGTCCTGAGGATGAACGGGAAGAGGGGGAACCAATGAGAGACTAGCTCTAGGTGTTGGGACAGGCAGAGGTCACTCTATTTTCCCATCAGGAAGCAGAATTAACCACAGGCTCAGCCTGCCGCCCGGAGCCAGAATAGGGCCTGAAGCAATCCTGCGCTTTTGCGGCCAGCTCCCAAGAAAGCGAGTTGAAAAATGGAGCGCAGGGGCACTGCAATTCACAAACCTGCAGAGTTAGAAATGATAACTCTCGTCCACAAATATATGGAGGGAAGGCAACGAAGAGGATTTGAAAGCAAGGCAGAATTGCAGGAAACCGATTTCAGGAGGTAGATTCGAATCGCCTTTAAAGCACAGGAAAAGCGGCAAAACCTCGACAATGATGCCCTTGGCTAAAAAGGGCGTATGCGTTTTTTCCTGAATATATTCAGGAAAAAACGCATACGCCCTTTTTGGCCAACCAAGCAACCTGGAAAGGCAAATCAGCGCTACAAAGAAGTCTCGCTTCCCATCGGTCAAAAGGGCCATGCTGAATAAAGTGTCAAAACCAGAAATGCAGGACAGGCCATGGAGAAATGGGAGCCTTGCTATGCTGATGGGCGGGCTGTAAATTGCCAACAGCCACTCTGGAGAAGTGTACGGTGTGTCCTGAAACATCTAAAAAACTCAGCTTAGAGAGCATAGGGCACTTCCACTCATGGGCGTATAAATTGGGAAAACTAAAAATCAGCAAGACACAGGCACCCCAAAGTTTAGGGCTGCTCTGTTGACAAGAACCTCCACTTCGTTACACCTTAAACATCCCAGGAAAGAGAAGAATGGATAAAGAAGTTGTGGTCCTTATGTACAATGGAATATCACTCAGCCATGAAATCAACGTCATAAGGCTAGGAGCAGCATGATGAGTGGATTTAGGTACGACGATTCTAAGTGAAATAAGTCACACAGAAAAAGACACTTATCATAAGATATCACTTACAGAGAGAATGTAAAAACCGCTACCCTTGAACTGAATTACAAAACAGAACAGAGTCGCACGTTTAGAAAACACACTATGGCTGCTTAACGGGAAAGGTGAGGTGGGGTGATGCATAAAACAAGGGTCTCAAATTAGCTCAGATACCGTTCCATAAACCCAATATGTAATAGACAAGACCTACTCCTTGCTCAGTGAACTGGACTCAACAACCCCTATTCACCCCCCAGGAATATATCTGACTAGTAAGAATCTTAAAACCTATGTATTGATATCTCTCTGTAAGTGAGTCAAGTGGGTGTAAAGCGGCATAAACACAGCAGTGCAAAGCAGCTAAACCCTATTATAAAAATCAATTACTTTTAAAAACCCGTGAAACAAAGACAGTGAAAGAGAGAGAAATTCTTACAAAATTCGTTCAGGGGCTGCGATGCCACCTGGATTGACCATATCTAGACCCACAGCTGATTGAGACATAAGGGTGGACACTCTTGGGGCTGAGAGGTTTGGTGAGGTTGGGTGAGCTAACGCAGACCCTTTAAAGTAATATGGCGTGGTACCCATCCCATGGGTCCCAAATCTCCAGGTTCAAGGGCATCTTCCTACGTCGAAAACATGCACGAGAAACCCAGAAGATGGTACACCGTGTGACCGGGAAAGGTTTCTAAAATGCACCTCATTTCTCATCTCCTTGTGCTCCGGTTCGCCATTCCAGCCGCTTTACTAGCAATCTCCCTCCTTGGAGAATCAGCACCTTTAACCTCCTGTTCCGAACACGTTGCAATTTGTCCTGAGGATGAACGGGAAGAGGGGGAACCAATGAGAGACTAGCTCTAGGTGTTGGGACAGGCACAGGTCACTCTATTTTCCCATCAGGAAGCAGAATTAACCACAGGCTCAGCCTGCCGCCCAGAGCCAGAATAGGGCCTGAAGCAGTCCTGCGCTTTTGCGGCCAGCTCCCAAGAAAGCGAGTTGAAAAATGGAGCTCAGGGGCACTGCAATTCACAAACCTACAGAGTTAGAAATGATAACTCTCGTCCACAAATATATGGAGGGAAGGCAACGAAGAGGATTTGAAAGCAAGGCAGAATTGCAGGAAACTGATTTCAGGAGGTAGATTCGAATCGCCTTTAAAGCACAGGAAAAGCGGCAAAACCTCGACAATGATGCCCTTGGCCAAAAAGGGCGTATGCGTTTTTTCCTGAATATATTCAGGAAAAAACGCATACGCCCTTTTTGGCCAACCAAGCAACCTGGAAAGGCAAATCAGCGCTACAAAGAAGTCTCGCTTCCCATCGGTCAAAAGGGCCATGCTGAATAAAGTGTCAAAACCAGAAATGCAGGACAGCCCATGGAGAAATGGGAGCCTTGCTACGCTGATGGGCGGGCTGTAAATTGCCAACAGCCACTCTGGAGAAGTGTACGGTGTGTCCTGAAACATCTAAAAAACTCAGCTTAGAGAGCATAGGGCACTTCCACTCATGGGCGTATAAATTGGGAAAACTAAAAATCAGCAAGACACAGGCACCCCAAAGTTTAGGGCTGCTCTGTTGACAAGAACCTCCACTTCGTTACACCTGAAACATCCCAGGAAAGAGAAGAATGGATAAAGAAGTTGTGGTCCTTATGTACAATGGAATATCACTCAGCCATGAAATCAACGTCATAAGGCTAGGAGCAGCATGATGAGTGGATTTAGGTACGACGATTCTAAGTGAAATAAGTCACACAGAAAAAGACACTTATCATAAGATATCACTTACAGAGGGAATGTAAAAACCGCTACCCTTGAACTGAATTACAAAACAGAACAGAGTCGCACGTTTAGAAAACACACTATGGCTGCTTAACGGGAAAGGTGAGGTGGGGTGATGCATAAAACAAGGGTTTCAAATTAGCTCAGATACCGTTCCATAAACCCAATATGTAATAGACCAGACCTACTCCTTGCTCAGTGAACTGGACTCAACGCCCCCTATTCACCGCCCAAGAATATATCTGACTAGTAAGAATCTTAAAACCTATGTATTGATATCTCTCTGTAAGTGAGTCAAGTGGGTGTAAAGCGGCATAAACACAGCAGTGCAAAGCAGCTAAACCCTATTATAAAAATCAATTACTTTTAAAAACCCGTGAAACAAAGACAGTGAAAGAGAGAGAAATTCTTACAAAATTCGTTCAGGGGCTGCGATGCCACCTGGATTGACCATATCTAGACCCACAGCTGATTGAGACATAAGGGTGGACACTCTTGGGGCTGAGAGGTTTGGTGAGGTTGGGTGAGCTAACGCAGACCCTTTAAAGTAATACGGCGTGGTACCCATCCCATGGGTCCCAAATCTCCAGGTTCAAGGGCATCTTCCTACGTCGAAAACATGCACGAGAAACCCAGAAGATGGTACACCGTGTGACCGGGAAAGGTTTCTAAAACGCACCTCATTTCTCATCTCCTTGTGCTCCGGTTCGCCATTCCAGCCGCTTTACTAGCAATCTCCCTCCTTGGAGAATCAGCACCTTTAACCTCCTGTTCCGTACACGTTGCAATTTGTCCTGAGGATGAACGGGAAGAGGGGGAACCAATGAGAGACTAGCTCTAGGTGTTGGGACAGGCAGAGGTCACTCTATTTTCCCATCAGGAAGCAGAATTAACCACAGGCTCAGCCTGCCGCCCGGAGCCAGAATAGGGCCTGAAGCAATCCTGCGCTTTTGCGGCCAGCTCCCAAGAAAGCGAGTTGAAAAATGGAGCTCAGGGGCACTGCAATTCACAAACCTGCAGAGTTAGAAATGATAACTCTCGTCCACAAATATATGGAGGGAAGGCAACGAAGAGGATTTGAAAGCAAGGCAGAATTGCAGGAAACCGATTTCAGGAGGTAGATTCGAATCGCCTTTAAAGCACAGGAAAAGCGGCAAAACCTCGACAATGATGCCCTTGGCCAAAAAGGGCGTATGCGTTTTTTCCTGAATATATTCAGGAAAAAACGCATACGCCCTTTTTGGCCAACCAAGCAACCTGGAAAGGCAAATCAGCGCTACAAAGAAGTCTCGCTTCCCATCGGTCAAAAGGGCCATGCTGAATAAAGTGTCAAAACCAGAAATGCAGGACAGGCCATGGAGAAATGGGAGCCTTGCTACGCTGATGGGTGGGCTGTAAATTGCCAACAGCCACTCTGGAGAAGTGTACGGTGTGTCCTGAAACATCTAAAAAACTCAGCTTAGAGAGCATAGGGCACTTCCACTCATGGGCGTATAAATTGGGAAAACTAAAAATCAGCAAGACACAGGCACCCCAAAGTTTAGGGCTGCTCTGTTGACAAGAACCTCCACTTCGTTACACCTTAAACATCCCAGGAAAGAGAAGAATGGATAAAGAAGTTGTGGTCCTTATGTACAATGGAATATCACTCAGCCATGAAATCAACGTCATAAGGCTAGGAGCAGCATGATGAGTGGATTTAGGTACGACGATTCTAAGTGAAATAAGTCACACAGAAAAAGACACTTATCATAAGATATCACTTACAGAGGGAATGTAAAAACCGCTACCCTTGAACTGAATTACAAAACAGAACAGAGTCGCACGTTTAGAAAACACACTATGGCTGCTTAACGGGAAAGGTGAGGTGGGGTGATGCATAAAACAAGGGTTTCAAATTAGCTCAGATACCGTTCCATAAACCCAATATGTAATAGACCAGACCTACTCCTTGCTCAGTGAACTGGACTCAACGCCCCCTATTCACCGCCCAAGAATATATCTGACTAGTAAGAATCTTAAAACCTATGTATTGATATCTCTCTGTAAGTGAGTCAAGTGGGTGTAAAGCGGCATAAACACAGCAGTGCAAAGCAGCTAAACCCTATTATAAAAATCAATTACTTTTAAAAACCCGTGAAACAAAGACAGTGAAAGAGAGAGAAATTCTTACAAAATTCGTTCAGGGGCTGCGATGCCACCTGGATTGACCATATCTAGACCCACAGCTGATTGAGACATAAGGGAGGACACTCTTGGGGCTGAGAGGTTTGGTGAGGTTGGGTGAGCTAACGCAGACCCTGTAAAGTAATACGGCGTGGTACCCATCCCATGGGTCCCAAATCTCCAGGTTCAAGGGCATCGTCCTACGTCGAAAACATGCACGAGAAACCCAGAAGATGGTACACCGTGTGACCGGGAAAGGTTTCTAAAACGCACCTCATTTCTCATCTCCTTGTGCTCCGGTTCGCCATTCCAGCCGCTTTACTAGCAATCTCCCTCCTTGGAGAATCAGCACCTTTAACCTCCTGTTCCGAACACGTTGCAATTTGTCCTGAGGATGAACGGGAAGAGGGGGAACCAATGAGAGACTAGCTCTAGGTGTTGGGACAGGCAGAGGTCACTCTATTTTCCCATCAGGAAGCAGAATTAACCACAGGCTCAGCCTGCCGCCCGGAGCCAGAATAGGGCCTGAAGCAATCCTGCGCTTTTGCGGCCAGCTCCCAAGAAAGCGAGTTGAAAAATGGAGCTCAGGGGCACTGCAATTCACAAACCTGCAGAGTTAGAAATGATAACTCTCGTCCACAAATATATGGAGGGAAGGCAACGAAGAGGATTTGAAAGCAAGGCAGAATTGCAGGAAACCGATTTCAGGAGGTAGATTCGAATCGCCTTTAAAGCACAGGAAAAGCGGCAAAACCTCGACAATGATGCCCTTGGCCAAAAAGGGCGTATGCGTTTTTTCCTGAATATATTCAGGAAAAAACGCATACGCCCTTTTTGGCCAACCAAGCAACCTGGAAAGGCAAATCAGCGCTACAAAGAAGTCTCGCTTCCCATCGGTCAAAAGGGCCATGCTGAATAAAGTGTCAAAACCAGAAATGCAGGACAGCCCATGGAGAAATGGGAGCCTTGCTACGCTGATGGGCGGGCTGTAAATTGCCAACAGCCACTCTGGAGAAGTGTACGGTGTGTCCTGAAACATCTAAAAAACTCAGCTTAGAGAGCATAGGGCACTTCCACTCATGGGCGTATAAATTGGGAAAACTAAAAATCAGCAAGACACAGGCACCCCAAAGTTTAGGGCTGCTCTGTTGACAAGAACCTCCACTTCGTTACACCTTAAACATCCCAGGAAAGAGAAGAATGGATAAAGAAGTTGTGGTCCTTATGTACAATGGAATATCACTCAGCCATGAAATCAACGTCATAAGGCTAGGAGCAGCATGATGAGTGGATTTAGGTACGACGATTCTAAGTGAAATAAGTCACACAGAAAAAGACACTTATCATAAGATATCACTTACAGAGGGAATGTAAAAACCGCTACCCTTGAACTGAATTACAAAACAGAACAGAGTCGCACGTTTAGAAAACACACTATGGCTGCTTAACGGGAAAGGTGAGGTGGGGTGATGCATAAAACAAGGGTTTCAAATTAGCTCAGATACCGTTCCATAAACCCAATATGTAATAGACAAGACCTACTCCTTGCTCAGTGAACTGGACTCAACGCCCCCTATTCACCGCCCAAGAATATATCTGACTAGTAAGAATCTTAAAACCTATGTATTGATATCTCTCTGTAAGTGAGTCAAGTGGGTGTAAAGCGGCATAAACACAGCAGTGCAAAGCAGCTAAACCCTGTTATAAAAATCAATTACTTTTAAAAACCCGTGAAACAAAGACAGTGAAAGAGAGAGAAATTCTTACAAAATTCGTTCAGGGGCTGCGATGCCACCTGGATTGACCATATCTAGACCCACAGCTGATTGAGACATAAGGGTGGACACTCTTGGGGCTGAGAGGTTTGGTGAGGTTGGGTGAGCTAACGCAGACCCTTTAAAGTAATACGGCGTGGTACCCATCCCATGGGTCCCAAATCTCCAGGTTCAAGGGCATCTTCCTACGTCGAAAACATGCACGAGAAACCCAGAAGATGGTACACCGTGTGACTGGGAAAGGTTTCTAAAACGCACCTCATTTCTCATCTCCTTGTGCTCCGGTTCGCCATTCCAGCCGCTTTACTAGCAATCTCCCTCCTTGGAGAATCAGCACCTTTAACCTCCTGTTCCGTACACGTTGCAATTTGTCCTGAGGATGAACGGGAAGAGGGGGAACCAATGAGAGACTAGCTCTAGGTGTTGGGACAGGCAGAGGTCACTCTATTTTCCCATCAGGAAGCAGAATTAACCACAGGCTCAGCCTGCCGCCCGGAGCCAGAATAGGGCCTGAAGCAATCCTGCGCTTTTGCGGCCAGCTCCCAAGAAAGCGAGTTGAAAAATGGAGCTCAGGGGCACTGCAATTCACAAACCTGCAGAGTTAGAAATGATAACTCTCGTCCACAAATATATGGAGGGAAGGCAACGAAGAGGATTTGAAAGCAAGGCAGAATTGCAGGAAACCGATTTCAGGAGGTAGATTCGAATCGCCTTTAAAGCACAGGAAAAGCGGCAAAACCTCGACAATGATGCCCTTGGCCAAAAAGGGCGTATGCGTTTTTTCCTGAATATATTCAGGAAAAAACGCATACGCCCTTTTTGGCCAACCAAGCAACCTGGAAAGGCAAATCAGCGCTACAAAGAAGTCTCGCTTCCCATCGGTCAAAAGGGCCATGCTGAATAAAGTGTCAAAACCAGAAATGCAGGACAGGCCATGGAGAAATGGGAGCCTTGCTACGCTGATGGGCTGGCTGTAAATTGCCAACAGCTACTCTGGAGAAGTGTACGGTGTGTCCTGAAACATCTAAAAAACTCAGCTTAGAGAGCATAGGGCACTTCCACTCATGGGCGTATAAATTGGGAAAACTAAAAATCAGCAAGACACAGGCACCCCAAAGTTTAGGGCTGCTCTGTTGACAAGAACCTCCACTTCGTTACACCTTAAACATCCCAGGAAAGAGAAGAATGGATAAAGAAGTTGTGGTCCTTATGTACAATGGAATATCACTCAGCCATGAAATCAACGTCATAAGGCTAGGAGCAGCATGATGAGTGGATTTAGGTACGACGATTCTAAGTGAAATAAGTCACACAGAAAAAGACACTTATCATAAGATATCACTTACAGAGGGAATGTAAAAACCGCTACCCTTGAACTGAATTACAAAACAGAACAGAGTCGCACGTTTAGAAAACACACTATGGCTGCTTAACGGGAAAGGTGAGGTGGGGTGATGCATAAAACAAGGGTTTCAAATTAGCTCAGATACCGTTCCATAAACCCAATATGTAATAGACCAGACCTACTCCTTGCTCAGTGAACTGGACTCAACGCCCCCTATTCACCGCCCAAGAATATATCTGACTAGTAAGAATCTTAAAACCTATGTATTGATATCTCTCTGTAAGTGAGTCAAGTGGGTGTAAAGCGGCATAAACACAGCAGTGCAAAGCAGCTAAACCCTATTATAAAAATCAATTACTTTTAAAAACCCGTGAAACAAAGACAGTGAAAGAGAGAGAAATTCTTACAAAATTCGTTCAGGGGCTGCGATGCCACCTGGATTGACCATATCTAGACCCACAGCTGATTGAGACATAAGGGAGGACACTCTTGGGGCTGAGAGGTTTGGTGAGGTTGGGTGAGCTAACGCAGACCCTGTAAAGTAATACGGCGTGGTACCCATCCCATGGGTCCCAAATCTCCAGGTTCAAGGGCATCGTCCTACGTCGAAAACATGCACGAGAAACCCAGAAGATGGTACACCGTGTGACCGGGAAAGGTTTCTAAAACGCACCTCATTTCTCATCTCCTTGTGCTCCGGTTCGCCATTCCAGCTGCTTTACTAGCAATCTCCCTCCTTGGAGAATCAGCACCTTTAACCTCCTGTTCCGAACACGTTGCAATTTGTCCTGAGGATGAACGGGAAGAGGGGGAACCAATGAGAGACTAGCTCTAGGTGTTGGGACAGGCAGAGGTCACTCTATTTTCCCATCAGGAAGCAGAATTAACCACAGGCTCAGCCTGCCGCCCGGAGCCAGAATAGGGCCTGAAGCAATCCTGCGCTTTTGCGGCCAGCTCCCAAGAAAGCGAGTTGAAAAATGGAGCTCAGGGGCACTGCAATTCACAAACCTGCAGAGTTAGAAATGATAACTCTCGTCCACAAATATATGGAGGGAAGGCAACGAAGAGGATTTGAAAGCAAGGCAGAATTGCAGGAAACCGATTTCAGGAGGTAGATTCGAATCGCCTTTAAAGCACAGGAAAAGCGGCAAAACCTCGACAATGATGCCCTTGGCCAAAAAGGGCGTATGCGTTTTTTCCTGAATATATTCAGGAAAAAACGCATACGCCCTTTTTGGCCAACCAAGCAACCTGGAAAGGCAAATAAGCGCTACAAAGAAGTCTCGCTTCCCATCGGTCAAAAGGGCCATGCTGAATAAAGTGTCAAAACCAGAAATGCAGGACAGCCCATGGAGAAATGGGAGCCTTGCTACGCTGATGGGCGGGCTGTAAATTGCCAACAGCCACTCTGGAGAAGTGTACGGTGTGTCCTGAAACATCTAAAAAACTCAGCTTAGAGAGCATAGGGCACTTCCACTCATGGGCGTATAAATTGGGAAAACTAAAAATCAGCAAGACACAGGCACCCCAAAGTTTAGGGCTGCTCTGTTGACAAGAACCTCCACTTCGTTACACCTTAAACATCCCAGGAAAGAGAAGAATGGATAAAGAAGTTGTGGTCCTTATGTACAATGGAATATCACTCAGCCATGAAATCAACGTCATAAGGCTAGGAGCAGCATGATGAGTGGATTTAGGTACGACGATTCTAAGTGAAATAAGTCACACAGAAAAAGACACTTATCATAAGATATCACTTACAGAGGGAATGTAAAAACCGCTACCCTTGAACTGAATTACAAAACAGAACAGAGTCGCACGTTTAGAAAACACACTATGGCTGCTTAACGGGAAAGGTGAGGTGGGGTGATGCATAAAACAAGGGTTTCAAATTAGCTCAGATACCGTTCCATAAACCCAATATGTAATAGACCAGACCTACTCCTTGCTCAGTGAACTGGACTCAACGCCCCCTATTCACCGCCCAAGAATATATCTGACTAGTAAGAATCTTAAAACCTATGTATTGATATCTCTCTGTAAGTGAGTCAAGTGGGTGTAAAGCGGCATAAACACAGCAGTGCAAAGCAGCTAAACCCTATTATAAAAATCAATTACTTTTAAAAACCCGTGAAACAAAGACAGTGAAAGAGAGAGAAATTCTTACAAAATTCGTTCAGGGGCTGCGATGCCACCTGGATTGACCATATCTAGACCCACAGCTGATTGAGACATAAGGGAGGACACTCTTGGGGCTGAGAGGTTTGGTGAGGTTGGGTGAGCTAACGCAGACCCTGTAAAGTGATATGGCGTGGTACCCATCCCATGGGTCCCAAATCTCCAGGTTCAAGGGCATCGTCCTACGTCGAAAACATGCACGAGAAACCCAGAAGATGGTACACCGTGTGACCGGGAAAGGTTTCTAAAACGCACCTCATTTCTCATCTCCTTGTGCTCCGGTTCGCCATTCCAGCCGCTTTACTAGCAATCTCCCTCCTTGGAGAATCAGCACCTTTAACCTCCTGTTCCGAACACGTTGCAATTTGTCCTGAGGATGAACGGGAAGAGGGGGAACCAATGAGAGACTAGCTCTAGGTGTTGGGACAGGCAGAGGTCACTCTATTTTCCCATCAGGAAGCAGAATTAACCACAGGCTCAGCCTGCCGCCCGGAGCCAGAATAGCGCCTGAAGCAATCCTGCGCTTTTGCGGCCAGCTCCCAAGAAAGCGAGTTGAAAAATGGAGCTCAGGGGCACTGCAATTCACAGACCTGCAGAGTTAGAAATGATAACTCTCGTCCACAAATATATGGAGGGAAGGCTACGAAGAGGATTTGAAAGCAAGGCAGAATTGCAGGAAACCGATTTCAGGAGGTAGATTCGAATCGCCTTTAAAGCACAGGAAAAGCGGCAAAACCTCGACAATGATGCCCTTGGCCAAAAAGGGCGTATGCGTTTTTTCCTGAATATATTCAGGAAAAAACGCATACGCCCTTTTTGGCCAACCAAGCAACCTGGAAAGGCAAATCAGCGCTACAAAGAAGTCTCGCTTCCCATCGGTCAAAAGGGCCATGCTGAATAAAGTGTCAAAACCAGAAATGCAGGACAGGCCATGGAGAAATGGGAGCCTTGCTACGCTGATGGGCGGGCTGTAAATTGCCAACAGCCACTCTGGAGAAGTGTACGGTGTGTCCTGAAACATCTAAAAAACTCAGCTTAGAGAGCATAGGGCACTTCCACTCATGGGCGTATAAATTGGGAAAACTAAAAATCAGCAAGACACAGGCACCCCAAAGTTTAGGGCTGCTCTGTTGACAAGAACCTCCACTTCGTTACACCTTAAACATCCCAGGAAAGAGAAGAATGGATAAAGAAGTTGTGGTCCTTATGTACAATGGAATATCACTCAGCCATGAAATCAACGTCATAAGGCTAGGAGCAGCATGATGAGTGGATTTAGGTACGACGATTCTAAGTGAAATAAGTCACACAGAAAAAGACACTTATCATAAGATATCACTTACAGAGGGAATGTAAAAACCGCTACCCTTGAACTGAATTACAAAACAGAACAGAGTCGCACGTTTAGAAAACACACTATGGCTGCTTAACGGGAAAGGTGAGGTGGGGTGATGCATAAAACAAGGGTTTCAAATTAGCTCAGATACCGTTCCATAAACCCAATATGTAATAGACCAGACCTACTCCTTGCTCAGTGAACTGGACTCAACGCCCCCTATTCACCGCCCAAGAATATATCTGACTAGTAAGAATCTTAAAACCTATGTATTGATATCTCTCTGTAAGTGAGTCAAGTGGGTGTAAAGCGGCATAAACACAGCAGTGCAAAGCAGCTAAACCCTATTATAAAAATCAATTACTTTTAAAAACCCGTGAAACAAAGACAGTGAAAGAGAGAGAAATTCTTACAAAATTCGTTCAGGGGCTGCGATGCCACCTGGATTGACCATATCTAGACCCACAGCTGATTGAGACATAAGGGTGGACACTCTTGGGGCTGAGAGGTTTGGTGAGGTTGGGTGAGCTAACGCAGACCCTTTAAAGTAATACGGCGTGGTACCCATCCCATGGGTCCCAAATCTCCAGGTTCAAGGGCATCTTCCTACGTCGAAAACATGCACGAGCAACCCAGAAGATGGTACACCGTGTGACCGGGAAAGGTTTCTAAAACGCACCTCATTTCTCATCTCCTTGTGCTCCGGTTCGCCATTCCAGCCGCTTTACTAGCAATCTCCCTCCTTGGAGAATCAGCACCTTTAACCTCCTGTTCCGTACACGTTGCAATTTGTCCTGAGGATGAACGGGAAGAGGGGGAACCAATGAGAGACTAGCTCTAGGTGTTGGGACAGGCAGAGGTCACTCTATTTTCCCATCAGGAAGCAGAATTAACCACAGGCTCAGCCTGCCGCCCGGAGCCAGAATAGGGCCTGAAGCAATCCTGCGCTTTTGCGGCCAGCTCCCAAGAAAGCGAGTTGAAAAATGGAGCTCAGGGGCACTGCAATTCACAAACCTGCAGAGTTAGAAATGATAACTCTCGTCCACAAATATATGGAGGGAAGGCAACGAAGAGGATTTGAAAGCAAGGCAGAATTGCAGGAAACCGATTTCAGGAGGTAGATTCGAATCGCCTTTAAAGCACAGGAAAAGCGGCAAAACCTCGACAATGATGCCCTTGGCCAAAAAGGGCGTATGCGTTTTTTCCTGAATATATTCAGGAAAAAACGCATACGCCCTTTTTGGCCAACCAAGCAACCTGGAAAGGCAAATCAGCGCTACAAAGAAGTCTCGCTTCCCATCGGTCAAAAGGGCCATGCTGAATAAAGTGTCAAAACCAGAAATGCAGGACAGCCCATGGAGAAATGGGAGCCTTGCTACGCTGATGGGCGGGCTGTAAATTGCCAACAGCCACTCTGGAGAAGTGTACGGTGTGTCCTGAAACATCTAAAAAACTCAGCTTAGAGAGCATAGGGCACTTCCACTCATGGGCGTATAAATTGGGAAAACTAAAAATCAGCAAGACACAGGCACCCCAAAGTTTAGGGCTGCTCTGTTGACAAGAACCTCCACTTCGTTACACCTTAAACATCCCAGGAAAGAGAAGAATGGATAAAGAAGTTGTGGTCCTTATGTACAATGGAATATCACTCAGCCATGAAATCAACGTCATAAGGCTAGGAGCAGCATGATGAGTGGATTTAGGTACGACGATTCTAAGTGAAATAAGTCACACAGAAAAAGACACTTATCATAAGATATCACTTACAGAGGGAATGTAAAAACCGCTACCCTTGAACTGAATTACAAAACAGAACAGAGTCGCACGTTTAGAAAACACACTATGGCTGCTTAACGGGAAAGGTGAGGTGGGGTGATGCATAAAACAAGGGTTTCAAATTAGCTCAGATACCGTTCCATAAACCCAATATGTAATAGACAAGACCTACTCCTTGCTCAGTGAACTGGACTCAACGCCCCCTATTCACCGCCCAAGAATATATCTGACTAGTAAGAATCTTAAAACCTATGTATTGATATCTCTCTGTAAGTGAGTCAAGTGGGTGTAAAGCGGCATAAACACAGCAGTGCAAAGCAGCTAAACCCTGTTATAAAAATCAATTACTTTTAAAAACCCGTGAAACAAAGACAGTGAAAGAGAGAGAAATTCTTACAAAATTCGTTCAGGGGCTGCGATGCCACCTGGATTGACCATATCTAGACCCACAGCTGATTGAGACATAAGGGTGGACACTCTTGGGGCTGAGAGGTTTGGTGAGGTTGGGTGAGCTAACGCAGACCCTTTAAAGTAATACGGCGTGGTACCCATCCCATGGGTCCCAAATCTCCAGGTTCAAGGGCATCTTCCTACGTCGAAAACATGCACGAGAAACCCAGAAGATGGTACACCGTGTGACCGGGAAAGGTTTCTAAAACGCACGTCATTTCTCATCTCCTTGTGCTCCGGTTCGCCATTCCAGCCGCTTTACTAGCAATCTCCCTCCTTGGAGAATCAGCACCTTTAACCTCCTGTTCCGTACACGTTGCAATTTGTCCTGAGGATGAACGGGAAGAGGGGGAACCAATGAGAGACTAGCTCTAGGTGTTGGGACAGGCAGAGGTCACTCTATTTTCCCATCAGGAAGCAGAATTAACCACAGGCTCAGCCTGCCGCCCGGAGCCAGAATAGGGCCTGAAGCAATCCTGCGCTTTTGCGGCCAGCTCCCAAGAAAGCGAGTTGAAAAATGGAGCTCAGGGGCACTGCAATTCACAAACCTGCAGAGTTAGAAATGATAACTCTCGTCCACAAATATATGGAGGGAAGGCTACGAAGAGGATTTGAAAGCAAGGCAGAATTGCAGGAAACCGATTTCAGGAGGTAGATTCGAATCGCCTTTAAAGCACAGGAAAAGCGGCAAAACCTCGACAATGATGCCCTTGGCCAAAAAGGGCGTATGCGTTTTTTCCTGAATATATTCAGGAAAAAACGCATACGCCCTTTTTGGCCAACCAAGCAACCTGGAAAGGCAAATCAGCGCTACAAAGAAGTCTCGCTTCCCATCGGTCAAAAGGGCCATGCTGAATAAAGTGTCAAAACCAGAAATGCAGGACAGGCCATGGAGAAATGGGAGCCTTGCTACGCTGATGGGCGGGCTGTAAATTGCCAACAGCCACTCTGGAGAAGTGTACGGTGTGTCCTGAAACATCTAAAAAACTCAGCTTAGAGAGCATAGGGCACTTCCACTCATGGGCGTATAAATTGGGAAAACTAAAAATCAGCAAGACACAGGCACCCCAAAGTTTAGGGCTGCTCTGTTGACAAGAACCTCCACTTCGTTACACCTGAAACATCCCAGGAAAGAGAAGAATGGATAAAGAAGTTGTGGTCCTTATGTACAATGGAATATCACTCAGCCATGAAATCAACGTCATAAGGCTAGGAGCAGCATGATGAGTGGATTTAGGTACGACGATTCTAAGTGAAATAAGTCACACAGAAAAAGACACTTATCATAAGATATCACTTACAGAGGGAATGTAAAAACCGCTACCCTTGAACTGAATTACAAAACAGAACAGAGTCGCACGTTTAGAAAACACACTATGGCTGCTTAACGGGAAAGGTGAGGTGGGGTGATGCATAAAACAAGGGTTTCAAATTAGCTCAGATACCGTTCCATAAACCCAATATGTAATAGACCAGACCTACTCCTTGCTCAGTGAACTGGACTCAACGCCCCCTATTCACCGCCCAAGAATATATCTGACTAGTAAGAATCTTAAAACCTATGTATTGATATCTCTCTGTAAGTGAGTCAAGTGGGTGTAAAGCGGCATAAACACAGCAGTGCAAAGCAGCTAAACCCTATTATAAAAATCAATTACTTTTAAAAACCCGTGAAACAAAGACAGTGAAAGAGAGAGAAATTCTTACAAAATTCGTTCAGGGGCTGCGATGCCACCTGGATTGACCATATCTAGACCCACAGCTGATTGAGACATAAGGGTGGACACTCTTGGGGCTGAGAGGTTTGGTGAGGTTGGGTGAGCTAACGCAGACCCTTTAAAGTAATACGGCGTGGTACCCATCCCATGGGTCCCAAATCTCCAGGTTCAAGGGCATCTTCCTACGTCGAAAACATGCACGAGCAACCCAGAAGATGGTACACCGTGTGACCGGGAAAGGTTTCTAAAACGCACCTCATTTCTCATCTCCTTGTGCTCCGGTTCGCCATTCCAGCCGCTTTACTAGCAATCTCCCTCCTTGGAGAATCAGCACCTTTAACCTCCTGTTCCGTACACGTTGCAATTTGTCCTGAGGATGAACGGGAAGAGGGGGAACCAATGAGAGACTAGCTCTAGGTGTTGGGACAGGCAGAGGTCACTCTATTTTCCCATCAGGAAGCAGAATTAACCACAGGCTCAGCCTGCCGCCCGGAGCCAGAATAGGGCCTGAAGCAATCCTGCGCTTTTGCGGCCAGCTCCCAAGAAAGCGAGTTGAAAAATGGAGCTCAGGGGCACTGCAATTCACAAACCTGCAGAGTTAGAAATGATAACTCTCGTCCACAAATATATGGAGGGAAGGCAACGAAGAGGATTTGAAAGCAAGGCAGAATTGCAGGAAACCGATTTCAGGAGGTAGATTCGAATCGCCTTTAAAGCACAGGAAAAGCGGCAAAACCTCGACAATGATGCCCTTGGCCAAAAAGGGCGTATGCGTTTTTTCCTGAATATATTCAGGAAAAAACGCATACGCCCTTTTTGGCCAACCAAGCAACCTGGAAAGGCAAATCAGCGCTACAAAGAAGTCTCGCTTCCCATCGGTCAAAAGGGCCATGCTGAATAAAGTGTCAAAACCAGAAATGCAGGACAGCCCATGGAGAAATGGGAGCCTTGCTACGCTGATGGGCGGGCTGTAAATTGCCAACAGCCACTCTGGAGAAGTGTACGGTGTGTCCTGAAACATCTAAAAAACTCAGCTTAGAAAGCATAGGGCACTTCCACTCATGGGCGTATAAATTGGGAAAACTAAAAATCAGCAAGACACAGGCACCCCAAAGTTTAGGGCTGCTCTGTTGACAAGAACCTCCACTTCGTTACACCTTAAACATCCCAGGAAAGAGAAGAATGGATAAAGAAGTTGTGGTCCTTATGTACAATGGAATATCACTCAGCCATGAAATCAACGTCATAAGGCTAGGAGCAGCATGATGAGTGGATTTAGGTACGACGATTCTAAGTGAAATAAGTCACACAGAAAAAGACACTTATCATAAGATATCACTTACAGAGGGAATGTAAAAACCGCTACCCTTGAACTGAATTACAAAACAGAACAGAGTCGCACGTTTAGAAAACACACTATGGCTGCTTAACGGGAAAGGTGAGGTGGGGTGATGCATAAAACAAGGGTTTCAAATTAGCTCAGATACCGTTCCATAAACCCAATATGTAATAGACAAGACCTACTCCTTGCTCAGTGAACTGGACTCAACGCCCCCTATTCACCGCCCAAGAATATATCTGACTAGTAAGAATCTTAAAACCTATGTATTGATATCTCTCTGTAAGTGAGTCAAGTGGGTGTAAAGCGGCATAAACACAGCAGTGCAAAGCAGCTAAACCCTGTTATAAAAATCAATTACTTTTAAAAACCCGTGAAACAAAGACAGTGAAAGAGAGAGAAATTCTTACAAAATTCGTTCAGGGGCTGCGATGCCACCTGGATTGACCATATCTAGACCCACAGCTGATTGAGACATAAGGGTGGACACTCTTGGGGCTGAGAGGTTTGGTGAGGTTGGGTGAGCTAACGCAGACCCTTTAAAGTAATACGGCGTGGTACCCATCCCATGGGTCCCAAATCTCCAGGTTCAAGGGCATCTTCCTACGTCGAAAACATGCACGAGAAACCCAGAAGATGGTACACCGTGTGACCGGGAAAGGTTTCTAAAACGCACGTCATTTCTCATCTCCTTGTGCTCCGGTTCGCCATTCCAGCCGCTTTACTAGCAATCTCCCTCCTTGGAGAATCAGCACCTTTAACCTCCTGTTCCGTACACGTTGCAATTTGTCCTGAGGATGAACGGGAAGAGGGGGAACCAATGAGAGACTAGCTCTAGGTGTTGGGACAGGCAGAGGTCACTCTATTTTCCCATCAGGAAGCAGAATTAACCACAGGCTCAGCCTGCCGCCCGGAGCCAGAATAGGGCCTGAAGCAATCCTGCGCTTTTGCGGCCAGCTCCCAAGAAAGCGAGTTGAAAAATGGAGCTCAGGGGCACTGCAATTCACAAACCTGCAGAGTTAGAAATGATAACTCTCGTCCACAAATATATGGAGGGAAGGCTACGAAGAGGATTTGAAAGCAAGGCAGAATTGCAGGAAACCGATTTCAGGAGGTAGATTCGAATCGCCTTTAAAGCACAGGAAAAGCGGCAAAACCTCGACAATGATGCCCTTGGCCAAAAAGGGCGTATGCGTTTTTTCCTGAATATATTCAGGAAAAAACGCATACGCCCTTTTTGGCCAACCAAGCAACCTGGAAAGGCAAATCAGCGCTACAAAGAAGTCTCGCTTCCCATCGGTCAAAAGGGCCATGCTGAATAAAGTGTCAAAACCAGAAATGCAGGACAGGCCATGGAGAAATGGGAGCCTTGCTACGCTGATGGGCGGGCTGTAAATTGCCAACAGCCACTCTGGAGAAGTGTACGGTGTGTCCTGAAACATCTAAAAAACTCAGCTTAGAGAGCATAGGGCACTTCCACTCATGGGCGTATAAATTGGGAAAACTAAAAATCAGCAAGACACAGGCACCCCAAAGTTTAGGGCTGCTCTGTTGACAAGAACCTCCACTTCGTTACACCTTAAACATCCCAGGAAAGAGAAGAATGGATAAAGAAGTTGTGGTCCTTATGTACAATGGAATATCACTCAGCCATGAAATCAACGTCATAAGGCTAGGAGCAGCATGATGAGTGGATTTAGGTACGACGATTCTAAGTGAAATAAGTCACACAGAAAAAGACACTTATCATAAGATATCACTTACAGAGGGAATGTAAAAACCGCTACCCTTGAACTGAATTACAAAACAGAACAGAGTCGCACGTTTAGAAAACACACTATGGCTGCTTAACGGGAAAGGTGAGGTGGGGTGATGCATAAAACAAGGGTTTCAAATTAGCTCAGATACCGTTCCATAAACCCAATATGTAATAGACCAGACCTACTCCTTGCTCAGTGAACTGGACTCAACGCCCCCTATTCACCGCCCAAGAATATATCTGACTAGTAAGAATCTTAAAACCTATGTATTGATATCTCTCTGTAAGTGAGTCAAGTGGGTGTAAAGCGGCATAAACACAGCAGTGCAAAGCAGCTAAACCCTATTATAAAAATCAATTACTTTTAAAAACCCGTGAAACAAAGACAGTGAAAGAGAGAGAAATTCTTACAAAATTCGTTCAGGGGCTGCGATGCCACCTGGATTGACCATATCTAGACCCACAGCTGATTGAGACATAAGGGAGGACACTCTTGGGGCTGAGAGGTTTGGTGAGGTTGGGTGAGCTAACGCAGACCCTGTAAAGTAATACGGCGTGGTACCCATCCCATGGGTCCCAAATCTCCAGGTTCAAGGGCATCGTCCTACGTCGAAAACATGCACGAGAAACCCAGAAGATGGTACACCGTGTGACCGGGAAAGGTTTCTAAAACGCACCTCATTTCTCATCTCCTTGTGCTCCGGTTCGCCATTCCAGCCGCTTTACTAGCAATCTCCCTCCTTGGAGAATCAGCACCTTTAACCTCCTGTTCCGAACACGTTGCAATTTGTCCTGAGGATGAACGGGAAGAGGGGGAACCAATGAGAGACTAGCTCTAGGTGTTGGGACAGGCAGAGGTCACTCTATTTTCCCATCAGGAAGCAGAATTAACCACAGGCTCAGCCTGCCGCCCGGAGCCAGAATAGGGCCTGAAGCAATCCTGCGCTTTTGCGGCCAGCTCCCAAGAAAGCGAGTTGAAAAATGGAGCTCAGGGGCACTGCAATTCACAAACCTGCAGAGTTAGAAATGATAACTCTCGTCCACAAATATATGGAGGGAAGGCAATGAAGAGGATTTGAAAGCAAGGCAGAATTGCAGGAAACCGATTTCAGGAGGTAGATTCGAATCGCCTTTAAAGCACAGGAAAAGCGGCAAAACCTCGACAATGATGCCCTTGGCCAAAAAGGGCGTATGCGTTTTTTCCTGAATATATTCAGGAAAAAACGCATACGCCCTTTTTGGCCAACCAAGCAACCTGGAAAGGCAAATCAGCGCTACAAAGAAGTCTCGCTTCCCATCGGTCAAAAGGGCCATGCTGAATAAAGTGTCAAAACCAGAAATGCAGGACAGGCCATGGAGAAATGGGAGCCTTGCTACGCTGATGGGCGGGCTGTAAATTGCCAACAGCCACTCTGGAGAAGTGTACGGTGTGTCCTGAAACATCTAAAAAACTCAGCTTAGAGAGCATAGGGCACTTCCACTCATGGGCGTATAAATTGGGAAAACTAAAAATCAGCAAGACACAGGCACCCCAAAGTTTAGGGCTGCTCTGTTGACAAGAACCTCCACTTCGTTACACCTTAAACATCCCAGGAAAGAGAAGAATGGATAAAGAAGTTGTGGTCCTTATGTACAATGGAATATCACTCAGCCATGAAATCAACGTCATAAGGCTAGGAGCAGCATGATGAGTGGATTTAGGTACGACGATTCTAAGTGAAATAAGTCACACAGAAAAAGACACTTATCATAAGATATCACTTACAGAGGGAATGTAAAAACCGCTACCCTTGAACTGAATTACAAAACAGAACAGAGTCGCACGTTTAGAAAACACACTATGGCTGCTTAACGGGAAAGGTGAGGTGGGGTGATGCATAAAACAAGGGTTTCAAATTAGCTCAGATACCGTTCCATAAACCCAATATGTAATAGACCAGACCTACTCCTTGCTCAGTGAACTGGACTCAACGCCCCCTATTCACCGCCCAAGAATATATCTGACTAGTAAGAATCTTAAAACCTATGTATTGATATCTCTCTGTAAGTGAGTCAAGTGGGTGTAAAGCGGCATAAACACAGCAGTGCAAAGCAGCTAAACCCTATTATAAAAATCAATTACTTTTAAAAACCCGTGAAACAAAGACAGTGAAAGAGAGAGAAATTCTTACAAAATTCGTTCAGGGGCTGCGATGCCACCTGGATTGACCATATCTAGACCCACAGCTGATTGAGACATAAGGGAGGACACTCTTGGGGCTGAGAGGTTTGGTGAGGTTGGGTGAGCTAAAGCAGACCCTGTAAAGTAATACGGCGTGGTACCCATCCCATGGGTCCCAAATCTCCAGGTTCAAGGGCATCGTCCTACGTCGAAAACATGCACGAGAAACCCAGAAGATGGTACACCGTGTGACCGGGAAAGGTTTCTAAAACGCACCTCATTTCTCATCTCCTTGTGCTCCGGTTCGCCATTCCAGCCGCTTTACTACCAATCTCCCTCCTTGGAGAATCAGCACCTTTAACCTCCTGTTCCGAACACGTTGCAATTTGTCCTGAGGATGAACGGGAAGAGGGGGAACCAATGAGAGACTAGCTCTAGGTATTGGGACAGGCACAGGTCACTCTATTTTCCCATCAGGAAGCAGAATTAACCACAGGCTCAGCCTGCCGCCCGGAGCCAGAATAGGGCCTGAAGCAATCCTGCGCTTTTGCGGCCAGCTCCCAAGAAAGCGAGTTGAAAAATGGAGCTCAGGGGCACTGCAATTCACAAACCTGCAGAGTTAGAAATGATAACTCTCGTCCACAAATATATGGAGGGAAGGCAACGAAGAGGATTTGAAAGTAAGGCAGAATTGCAGGAAACCGATTTCAGGAGGTAGATTCGAATCGCCTTTAAAGCACAGGAAAAGCGGCAAAACCTCGACAATGATGCCCTTGGCCAAAAAGGGCGTATGCGTTTTTTCCTGAATATATTCAGGAAAAAACGCATACGCCCTTTTTGGCCAACCAAGCAACCTGGAAAGGCAAATCAGCGCTACAAAGAAGTCTCGCTTCCCATCGGTCAAAAGGGCCATGCTGAATAAAGTGTCAAAACCAGAAATGCAGGACAGCCCATGGAGAAATGGGAGCCTTGCTACGCTGATGGGTGGGCTGTAAATTGCCAACAGCCACTCTGGAGAAGTGTACGGTGTGTCCTGAAACATCTAAAAAACTCAGCTTAGAGAGCATAGGGCACTTCCACTCATGGGCGTATAAATTGGGAAAACTAAAAATCAGCAAGACACAGGCACCCCAAAGTTTAGGGCTGCTCTGTTGACAAGAACCTCCACTTCGTTACACCTGAAACATCCCAGGAAAGAGAAGAATGGATAAAGAAGTTGTGGTCCTTATGTACAATGGAATATCACTCAGCCATGAAATCAACGTCATAAGGCTAGGAGCAGCATGATGAGTGGATTTAGGTACGACGATTCTAAGTGAAATAAGTCACACAGAAAAAGACACTTATCATAAGATATCACTTACAGAGGGAATGTAAAAACCGCTACCCTTGAACTGAATTACAAAACAGAACAGAGTCGCACGTTTAGAAAACACACTATGGCTGCTTAACGGGAAAGGTGAGGTGGGGTGATGCATAAAACAAGGGTTTCAAATTAGCTCAGATACCGTTCCATAAACCCAATATGTAATAGACCAGACCTACTCCTTGCTCAGTGAACTGGACTCAACGCCCCCTATTCACCGCCCAAGAATATATCTGACTAGTAAGAATCTTAAAACCTATGTATTGATATCTCTCTGTAAGTGAGTCAAGTGGGTGTAAAGCGGCATAAACACAGCAGTGCAAAGCAGCTAAACCCTGTTATAAAAATCAATTACTTTTAAAAACCCGTGAAACAAAGACAGTGAAAGAGAGAGAAATTCTTACAAAATTCGTTCAGGGGCTGCGATGCCACCTGGATTGACCATATCTAGACCCACAGCTGATTGAGACATAAGGGTGGACACTCTTGGGGCTGAGAGGTTTGGTGAGGTTGGGTGAGCTAACGCAGACCCTTTAAAGTAATACGGCGTGGTACCCATCCCATGGGTCCCAAATCTCCAGGTTCAAGGGCATCGTCCTACGTCGAAAACATGCACGAGAAACCCAGAAGATGGTACACCGTGTGACCGGGAAAGGTTTCTAAAACGCACCTCATTTCTCATCTCCTTGTGCTCCGGTTCGCCATTCCAGCCGCTTTACTAGCAATCTCCCTCCTTGGAGAATCAGCACCTTTAACCTCCTGTTCCGAACACGTTGCAATTTGTCCTGAGGATGAACGGGAAGAGGGGGAACCAATGAGAGACTAGCTCTAGGTGTTGGGACAGGCAGAGGTCACTCTATTTTCCCATCAGGAAGCAGAATTAACCACAGGCTCAGCCTGCCGCCCGGAGCCAGAATAGGGCCTGAAGCAATCCTGCGCTTTTGCGGCCAGCTCCCAAGAAAGCGAGTTGAAAAATGGAGCTCAGGGGCACTGCAATTCACAAACCTGCAGAGTTAGAAATGATAACTCTCGTCCACAAATATATGGAGGGAAGGCTACGAAGAGGATTTGAAAGCAAGGCAGAATTGCAGGAAACCGATTTCAGGAGGTAGATTCGAATCGCCTTTAAAGCACAGGAAAAGCGGCAAAACCTCGACAATGATGCCCTTGGCCAAAAAGGGCGTATGCGTTTTTTCCTGAATATATTCAGGAAAAAACGCATACGCCCTTTTTGGCCAACCAAGCAACCTGGAAAGGCAAATCAGCGCTACAAAGAAGTCTCGCTTCCCATCGGTCAAAAGGGCCATGCTGAATAAAGTGTCAAAACCAGAAATGCAGGACAGGCCATGGAGAAATGGGAGCCTTGCTACGCTGATGGGCGGGCTGTAAATTGCCAACAGCCACTCTGGAGAAGTGTACGGTGTGTCCTGAAACATCTAAAAAACTCAGCTTAGAGAGCATAGGGCACTTCCACTCATGGGCGTATAAATTGGGAAAACTAAAAATCAGCAAGACACAGGCACCCCAAAGTTTAGGGCTGCTCTGTTGACAAGAACCTCCACTTCGTTACACCTGAAACATCCCAGGAAAGAGAAGAATGGATAAAGAAGTTGTGGTCCTTATGTACAATGGAATATCACTCAGCCATGAAATCAACGTCATAAGGCTAGGAGCAGCATGATGAGTGGATTTAGGTACGACGATTCTAAGTGAAATAAGTCACACAGAAAAAGACACTTATCATAAGATATCACTTACAGAGGGAATGTAAAAACCGCTACCCTTGAACTGAATTACAAAACAGAACAGAGTCGCACGTTTAGAAAACACACTATGGCTGCTTAACGGGAAAGGTGAGGTGGGGTGATGCATAAAACAAGGGTTTCAAATTAGCTCAGATACCGTTCCATAAACCCAATATGTAATAGACCAGACCTACTCCTTGCTCAGTGAACTGGACTCAACGCCCCCTATTCACCGCCCAAGAATATATCTGACTAGTAAGAATCTTAAAACCTATGTATTGATATCTCTCTGTAAGTGAGTCAAGTGGGTGTAAAGCGGCATAAACACAGCAGTGCAAAGCAGCTAAACCCTATTATAAAAATCAATTGCTTTTAAAAACCCGTGAAACAAAGACAGTGAAAGAGAGAGAAATTCTTACAAAATTCGTTCAGGGGCTGCGATGCCACCTGGATTGACCATATCTAGACCCACAGCTGATTGAGACATAAGAGTGGACACTCTTGGGGCTGAGAGGTTTGGTGAGGTTGGGTGAGCTAACGCAGACCCTGTAAAGTAATACGGCGTGGTACCCATCCCATGGGTCCCAAATCTCCAGGTTCAAGGGCATCGTCCTACGTCGAAAACATGCACGAGAAACCCAGAAGATGGTACACCGTGTGACCGGGAAAGGTTTCTAAAACGCACCTCATTTCTCATCTCCTTGTGCTCCGGTTCGCCATTCCAGCTGCTTTACTAGCAATCTCCCTCCTTGGAGAATCAGCACCTTTAACCTCCTGTTCCGAACACGTTGCAATTTGTCCTGAGGATGAACGGGAAGAGGGGGAACCAATGAGAGACTAGCTCTAGGTGTTGGGACAGGCAGAGGTCACTCTATTTTCCCATCAGGAAGCAGAATTAACCACAGGCTCAGCCTGCCGCCCGGAGCCAGAATAGGGCCTGAAGCAATCCTGCGCTTTTGCGGCCAGCTCCCAAGAAAGCGAGTTGAAAAATGGAGCTCAGGGGCACTGCAATTCACAAACCTGCAGAGTTAGAAATGATAACTCTCGTCCACAAATATATGGAGGGAAGGCAACGAAGAGGATTTGAAAGCAAGGCAGAATTGCAGGAAACCGATTTCAGGAGGTAGATTCGAATCGCCTTTAAAGCACAGGAAAAGCGGCAAAACCTCGACAATGATGCCCTTGGCCAAAAAGGGCGTATGCGTTTTTTCCTGAATATATTCAGGAAAAAACGCATACGCCCTTTTTGGCCAACCAAGCAACCTGGAAAGGCAAATCAGCGCTACAAAGAAGTCTCGCTTCCCATCGGTCAAAAGGGCCATGCTGAATAAAGTGTCAAAACCAGAAATGCAGGACAGCCCATGGAGAAATGGGAGCCTTGCTACGCTGATGGGCGGGCTGTAAATTGCCAACAGCCACTCTGGAGAAGTGTACGGTGTGTCCTGAAACATCTAAAAAACTCAGCTTAGAGAGCATAGGGCACTTCCACTCATGGGCGTATAAATTGGGAAAACTAAAAATCAGCAAGACACAGGCACCCCAAAGTTTAGGGCTGCTCTGTTGACAAGAACCTCCACTTCGTTACACCTTAAACATCCCAGGAAAGAGAAGAATGGATAAAGAAGTTGTGGTCCTTATGTACAATGGAATATCACTCAGCCATGAAATCAACGTCATAAGGCTAGGAGCAGCATGATGAGTGGATTTAGGTACGACGATTCTAAGTGAAATAAGTCACACAGAAAAAGACACTTATCATAAGATATCACTTACAGAGGGAATGTAAAAACCGCTACCCTTGAACTGAATTACAAAACAGAACAGAGTCGCACGTTTAGAAAACACACTATGGCTGCTTAACGGGAAAGGTGAGGTGGGGTGATGCATAAAACAAGGGTTTCAAATTAGCTCAGATACCGTTCCATAAACCCAATATGTAATAGACCAGACCTACTCCTTGCTCAGTGAACTGGACTCAACGCCCCCTATTCACCGCCCAAGAATATATCTGACTAGTAAGAATCTTAAAACCTATGTATTGATATCTCTCTGTAAGTGAGTCAAGTGGGTGTAAAGCGGCATAAACACAGCAGTGCAAAGCAGCTAAACCCTATTATAAAAATCAATTACTTTTAAAAACCCGTGAAACAAAGACAGTGAAAGAGAGAGAAATTCTTACAAAATTCGTTCAGGGGCTGCGATGCCACCTGGATTGACCATATCTAGACCCACAGCTGATTGAGACATAAGGGAGGACACTCTTGGGGCTGAGAGGTTTGGTGAGGTTGGGTGAGCTAACGCAGACCCTGTAAAGTGATATGGCGTGGTACCCATCCCATGGGTCCCAAATCTCCAGGTTCAAGGGCATCGTCCTACGTCGAAAACATGCACGAGAAACCCAGAAGATGGTACACCGTGTGACCGGGAAAGGTTTCTAAAACGCACCTCATTTCTCATCTCCTTGTGCTCCGGTTCGCCATTCCAGCCGCTTTACTAGCAATCTCCCTCCTTGGAGAATCAGCACCTTTAACCTCCTGTTCCGAACACGTTGCAATTTGTCCTGAGGATGAACGGGAAGAGGGGGAACCAATGAGAGACTAGCTCTAGGTGTTGGGACAGGCAGAGGTCACTCTATTTTCCCATCAGGAAGCAGAATTAACCACAGGCTCAGCCTGCCGCCCGGAGCCAGAATAGGGCCTGAAGCAATCCTGCGCTTTTGCGGCCAGCTCCCAAGAAAGCGAGTTGAAAAATGGAGCTCAGGGGCACTGCAATTCACAGACCTGCAGAGTTAGAAATGATAACTCTCGTCCACAAATATATGGAGGGAAGGCTACGAAGAGGATTTGAAAGCAAGGCAGAATTGCAGGAAACCGATTTCAGGAGGTAGATTCGAATCGCCTTTAAAGCACAGGAAAAGCGGCAAAACCTCGACAATGATGCCCTTGGCCAAAAAGGGCGTATGCGTTTTTTCCTGAATATATTCAGGAAAAAACGCATACGCCCTTTTTGGCCAACCAAGCAACCTGGAAAGGCAAATCAGCGCTACAAAGAAGTCTCGCTTCCCATCGGTCAAAAGGGCCATGCTGAATAAAGTGTCAAAACCAGAAATGCAGGACAGGCCATGGAGAAATGGGAGCCTTGCTACGCTGATGGGCGGGCTGTAAATTGCCAACAGCCACTCTGGAGAAGTGTACGGTGTGTCCTGAAACATCTAAAAAACTCAGCTTAGAGAGCATAGGGCACTTCCACTCATGGGCGTATAAATTGGGAAAACTAAAAATCAGCAAGACACAGGCACCCCAAAGTTTAGGGCTGCTCTGTTGACAAGAACCTCCACTTCGTTACACCTTAAACATCCCAGGAAAGAGAAGAATGGATAAAGAAGTTGTGGTCCTTATGTACAATGGAATATCACTCAGCCATGAAATCAACGTCATAAGGCTAGGAGCAGCATGATGAGTGGATTTAGGTACGACGATTCTAAGTGAAATAAGTCACACAGAAAAAGACACTTATCATAAGATATCACTTACAGAGGGAATGTAAAAACCGCTACCCTTGAACTGAATTACAAAACAGAACAGAGTCGCACGTTTAGAAAACACACTATGGCTGCTTAACGGGAAAGGTGAGGTGGGGTGATGCATAAAACAAGGGTTTCAAATTAGCTCAGATACCGTTCCATAAACCCAATATGTAATAGACCAGACCTACTCCTTGCTCAGTGAACTGGACTCAACGCCCCCTATTCACCGCCCAAGAATATATCTGACTAGTAAGAATCTTAAAACCTATGTATTGATATCTCTCTGTAAGTGAGTCAAGTGGGTGTAAAGCGGCATAAACACAGCAGTGCAAAGCAGCTAAACCCTATTATAAAAATCAATTACTTTTAAAAACCCGTGAAACAAAGACAGTGAAAGAGAGAGAAATTCTTACAAAATTCGTTCAGGGGCTGCGATGCCACCTGGATTGACCATATCTAGACCCACAGCTGATTGAGACATAAGGGTGGACACTCTTGGGGCTGAGAGGTTTGGTGAGGTTGGGTGAGCTAACGCAGACCCTTTAAAGTAATACGGCGTGGTACCCATCCCATGGGTCCCAAATCTCCAGGTTCAAGGGCATCTTCCTACGTCGAAAACATGCACGAGCAACCCAGAAGATGGTACACCGTGTGACCGGGAAAGGTTTCTAAAACGCACCTCATTTCTCATCTCCTTGTGCTCCGGTTCGCCATTCCAGCCGCTTTACTAGCAATCTCCCTCCTTGGAGAATCAGCACCTTTAACCTCCTGTTCCGTACACGTTGCAATTTGTCCTGAGGATGAACGGGAAGAGGGGGAACCAATGAGAGACTAGCTCTAGGTGTTGGGACAGGCAGAGGTCACTCTATTTTCCCATCAGGAAGCAGAATTAACCACAGGCTCAGCCTGCCGCCCGGAGCCAGAATAGGGCCTGAAGCAATCCTGCGCTTTTGCGGCCAGCTCCCAAGAAAGCGAGTTGAAAAATGGAGCTCAGGGGCACTGCAATTCACAAACCTGCAGAGTTAGAAATGATAACTCTCGTCCACAAATATATGGAGGGAAGGCAACGAAGAGGATTTGAAAGCAAGGCAGAATTGCAGGAAACCGATTTCAGGAGGTAGATTCGAATCGCCTTTAAAGCACAGGAAAAGCGGCAAAACCTCGACAATGATGCCCTTGGCCAAAAAGGGCGTATGCGTTTTTTCCTGAATATATTCAGGAAAAAACGCATACGCCCTTTTTGGCCAACCAAGCAACCTGGAAAGGCAAATCAGCGCTACAAAGAAGTCTCGCTTCCCATCGGTCAAAAGGGCCATGCTGAATAAAGTGTCAAAACCAGAAATGCAGGACAGCCCATGGAGAAATGGGAGCCTTGCTACGCTGATGGGCGGGCTGTAAATTGCCAACAGCCACTCTGGAGAAGTGTACGGTGTGTCCTGAAACATCTAAAAAACTCAGCTTAGAGAGCATAGGGCACTTCCACTCATGGGCGTATAAATTGGGAAAACTAAAAATCAGCAAGACACAGGCACCCCAAAGTTTAGGGCTGCTCTGTTGACAAGAACCTCCACTTCGTTACACCTTAAACATCCCAGGAAAGAGAAGAATGGATAAAGAAGTTGTGGTCCTTATGTACAATGGAATATCACTCAGCCATGAAATCAACGTCATAAGGCTAGGAGCAGCATGATGAGTGGATTTAGGTACGACGATTCTAAGTGAAATAAGTCACACAGAAAAAGACACTTATCATAAGATATCACTTACAGAGGGAATGTAAAAACCGCTACCCTTGAACTGAATTACAAAACAGAACAGAGTCGCACGTTTAGAAAACACACTATGGCTGCTTAACGGGAAAGGTGAGGTGGGGTGATGCATAAAACAAGGGTTTCAAATTAGCTCAGATACCGTTCCATAAACCCAATATGTAATAGACAAGACCTACTCCTTGCTCAGTGAACTGGACTCAACGCCCCCTATTCACCGCCCAAGAATATATCTGACTAGTAAGAATCTTAAAACCTATGTATTGATATCTCTCTGTAAGTGAGTCAAGTGGGTGTAAAGCGGCATAAACACAGCAGTGCAAAGCAGCTAAACCCTGTTATAAAAATCAATTACTTTTAAAAACCCGTGAAACAAAGACAGTGAAAGAGAGAGAAATTCTTACAAAATTCGTTCAGGGGCTGCGATGCCACCTGGATTGACCATATCTAGACCCACAGCTGATTGAGACATAAGGGTGGACACTCTTGGGGCTGAGAGGTTTGGTGAGGTTGGGTGAGCTAACGCAGACCCTTTAAAGTAATACGGCGTGGTACCCATCCCATGGGTCCCAAATCTCCAGGTTCAAGGGCATCTTCCTACGTCGAAAACATGCACGAGAAACCCAGAAGATGGTACACCGTGTGACCGGGAAAGGTTTCTAAAACGCACGTCATTTCTCATCTCCTTGTGCTCCGGTTCGCCATTCCAGCCGCTTTACTAGCAATCTCCCTCCTTGGAGAATCAGCACCTTTAACCTCCTGTTCCGTACACGTTGCAATTTGTCCTGAGGATGAACGGGAAGAGGGGGAACCAATGAGAGACTAGCTCTAGGTGTTGGGACAGGCAGAGGTCACTCTATTTTCCCATCAGGAAGCAGAATTAACCACAGGCTCAGCCTGCCGCCCGGAGCCAGAATAGGGCCTGAAGCAATCCTGCGCTTTTGCGGCCAGCTCCCAAGAAAGCGAGTTGAAAAATGGAGCTCAGGGGCACTGCAATTCACAAACCTGCAGAGTTAGAAATGATAACTCTCGTCCACAAATATATGGAGGGAAGGCTACGAAGAGGATTTGAAAGCAAGGCAGAATTGCAGGAAACCGATTTCAGGAGGTAGATTCGAATCGCCTTTAAAGCACAGGAAAAGCGGCAAAACCTCGACAATGATGCCCTTGGCCAAAAACGGCGTATGCGTTTTTTCCTGAATATATTCAGGAAAAAACGCATACGCCCTTTTTGGCCAACCAAGCAACCTGGAAAGGCAAATCAGCGCTACAAAGAAGTCTCGCTTCCCATCGGTCAAAAGGGCCATGCTGAATAAAGTGTCAAAACCAGAAATGCAGGACAGGCCATGGAGAAATGGGAGCCTTGCTACGCTGATGGGCGGGCTGTAAATTGCCAACAGCCACTCTGGAGAAGTGTACGGTGTGTCCTGAAACATCTAAAAAACTCAGCTTAGAGAGCATAGGGCACTTCCACTCATGGGCGTATAAATTGGGAAAACTAAAAATCAGCAAGACACAGGCACCCCAAAGTTTAGGGCTGCTCTGTTGACAAGAACCTCCACTTCGTTACACCTTAAACATCCCAGGAAAGAGAAGAATGGATAAAGAAGTTGTGGTCCTTATGTACAATGGAATATCACTCAGCCATGAAATCAACGTCATAAGGCTAGGAGCAGCATGATGAGTGGATTTAGGTACGACGATTCTAAGTGAAATAAGTCACACAGAAAAAGACACTTATCATAAGATATCACTTACAGAGGGAATGTAAAAACCGCTACCCTTGAACTGAATTACAAAACAGAACAGAGTCGCACGTTTAGAAAACACACTATGGCTGCTTAACGGGAAAGGTGAGGTGGGGTGATGCATAAAACAAGGGTTTCAAATTAGCTCAGATACCGTTCCATAAACCCAATATGTAATAGACAAGACCTACTCCTTGCTCAGTGAACTGGACTCAACGCCCCCTATTCACCGCCCAAGAATATATCTGACTAGTAAGAATCTTAAAACCTATGTATTGATATCTCTCTGTAAGTGAGTCAAGTGGGTGTAAAGCGGCATAAACACAGCAGTGCAAAGCAGCTAAACCCTGTTATAAAAATCAATTACTTTTAAAAACCCGTGAAACAAAGACAGTGAAAGAGAGAGAAATTCTTACAAAATTCGTTCAGGGGCTGCGATGCCACCTGGATTGACCATATCTAGACCCACAGCTGATTGAGACATAAGGGTGGACACTCTTGGGGCTGAGAGGTTTGGTGAGGTTGGGTGAGCTAACGCAGACCCTTTAAAGTAATACGGCGTGGTACCCATCCCATGGGTCCCAAATCTCCAGGTTCAAGGGCATCTTCCTACGTCGAAAACATGCACGAGAAACCCAGAAGATGGTACACCGTGTGACCGGGAAAGGTTTCTAAAACGCACGTCATTTCTCATCTCCTTGTGCTCCGGTTCGCCATTCCAGCCGCTTTACTAGCAATCTCCCTCCTTGGAGAATCAGCACCTTTAACCTCCTGTTCCGTACACGTTGCAATTTGTCCTGAGGATGAACGGGAAGAGGGGGAACCAATGAGAGACTAGCTCTAGGTGTTGGGACAGGCAGAGGTCACTCTATTTTCCCATCAGGAAGCAGAATTAACCACAGGCTCAGCCTGCCGCCCGGAGCCAGAATAGGGCCTGAAGCAATCCTGCGCTTTTGCGGCCAGCTCCCAAGAAAGCGAGTTGAAAAATGGAGCTCAGGGGCACTGCAATTCACAAACCTGCAGAGTTAGAAATGATAACTCTCGTCCACAAATATATGGAGGGAAGGCTACGAAGAGGATTTGAAAGCAAGGCAGAATTGCAGGAAACCGATTTCAGGAGGTAGATTCGAATCGCCTTTAAAGCACAGGAAAAGCGGCAAAACCTCGACAATGATGCCCTTGGCCAAAAAGGGCGTATGCGTTTTTTCCTGAATATATTCAGGAAAAAACGCATACGCCCTTTTTGGCCAACCAAGCAACCTGGAAAGGCAAATCAGCGCTACAAAGAAGTCTCGCTTCCCATCGGTCAAAAGGGCCATGCTGAATAAAGTGTCAAAACCAGAAATGCAGGACAGGCCATGGAGAAATGGGAGCCTTGCTACGCTGATGGGCGGGCTGTAAATTGCCAACAGCCACTCTGGAGAAGTGTACGGTGTGTCCTGAAACATCTAAAAAACTCAGCTTAGAGAGCATAGGGCACTTCCACTCATGGGCGTATAAATTGGGAAAACTAAAAATCAGCAAGACACAGGCACCCCAAAGTTTAGGGCTGCTCTGTTGACAAGAACCTCCACTTCGTTACACCTTAAACATCCCAGGAAAGAGAAGAATGGATAAAGAAGTTGTGGTCCTTATGTACAATGGAATATCACTCAGCCATGAAATCAACGTCATAAGGCTAGGAGCAGCATGATGAGTGGATTTAGGTACGACGATTCTAAGTGAAATAAGTCACACAGAAAAAGACACTTATCATAAGATATCACTTACAGAGGGAATGTAAAAACCGCTACCCTTGAACTGAATTACAAAACAGAACAGAGTCGCACGTTTAGAAAACACACTATGGCTGCTTAACGGGAAAGGTGAGGTGGGGTGATGCATAAAACAAGGGTTTCAAATTAGCTCAGATACCGTTCCATAAACCCAATATGTAATAGACCAGACCTACTCCTTGCTCAGTGAACTGGACTCAACGCCCCCTATTCACCGCCCAAGAATATATCTGACTAGTAAGAATCTTAAAACCTATGTATTGATATCTCTCTGTAAGTGAGTCAAGTGGGTGTAAAGCGGCATAAACACAGCAGTGCAAAGCAGCTAAACCCTATTATAAAAATCAATTACTTTTAAAAACCCGTGAAACAAAGACAGTGAAAGAGAGAGAAATTCTTACAAAATTCGTTCAGGGGCTGCGATGCCACCTGGATTGACCATATCTAGACCCACAGCTGATTGAGACATAAGGGAGGACACTCTTGGGGCTGAGAGGTTTGGTGAGGTTGGGTGAGCTAACGCAGACCCTGTAAAGTAATACGGCGTGGTACCCATCCCATGGGTCCCAAATCTCCAGGTTCAAGGGCATCGTCCTACGTCGAAAACATGCACGAGAAACCCAGAAGATGGTACACCGTGTGACCGGGAAAGGTTTCTAAAACGCACCTCATTTCTCATCTCCTTGTGCTCCGGTTCGCCATTCCAGCCGCTTTACTAGCAATCTCCCTCCTTGGAGAATCAGCACCTTTAACCTCCTGTTCCGAACACGTTGCAATTTGTCCTGAGGATGAACGGGAAGAGGGGGAACCAATGAGAGACTAGCTCTAGGTGTTGGGACAGGCAGAGGTCACTCTATTTTCCCATCAGGAAGCAGAATTAACCACAGGCTCAGCCTGCCGCCCGGAGCCAGAATAGGGCCTGAAGCAATCCTGCGCTTTTGCGGCCAGCTCCCAAGAAAGCGAGTTGAAAAATGGAGCTCAGGGGCACTGCAATTCACAAACCTGCAGAGTTAGAAATGATAACTCTCGTCCACAAATATATGGAGGGAAGGCAACGAAGAGGATTTGAAAGCAAGGCAGAATTGCAGGAAACCGATTTCAGGAGGTAGATTCGAATCGCCTTTAAAGCACAGGAAAAGCGGCAAAACCTCGACAATGATGCCCTTGGCCAAAAAGGGCGTATGCGTTTTTTCCTGAATATATTCAGGAAAAAACGCATACGCCCTTTTTGGCCAACCAAGCAACCTGGAAAGGCAAATCAGCGCTACAAAGAAGTCTCGCTTCCCATCGGTCAAAAGGGCCATGCTGAATAAAGTGTCAAAACCAGAAATGCAGGACAGGCCATGGAGAAATGGGAGCCTTGCTACGCTGATGGGCGGGCTGTAAATTGCCAACAGCCACTCTGGAGAAGTGTACGGTGTGTCCTGAAACATCTAAAAAACTCAGCTTAGAGAGCATAGGGCACTTCCACTCATGGGCGTATAAATTGGGAAAACTAAAAATCAGCAAGACACAGGCACCCCAAAGTTTAGGGCTGCTCTGTTGACAAGAACCTCCACTTCGTTACACCTTAAACATCCCAGGAAAGAGAAGAATGGATAAAGAAGTTGTGGTCCTTATGTACAATGGAATATCACTCAGCCATGAAATCAACGTCATAAGGCTAGGAGCAGCATGATGAGTGGATTTAGGTACGACGATTCTAAGTGAAATAAGTCACACAGAAAAAGACACTTATCATAAGATATCACTTACAGAGGGAATGTAAAAACCGCTACCCTTGAACTGAATTACAAAACAGAACAGAGTCGCACGTTTAGAAAACACACTATGGCTGCTTAACGGGAAAGGTGAGGTGGGGTGATGCATAAAACAAGGGTTTCAAATTAGCTCAGATACCGTTCCATAAACCCAATATGTAATAGACCAGACCTACTCCTTGCTCAGTGAACTGGACTCAACGCCCCCTATTCACCGCCCAAGAATATATCTGACTAGTAAGAATCTTAAAACCTATGTATTGATATCTCTCTGTAAGTGAGTCAAGTGGGTGTAAAGCGGCATAAACACAGCAGTGCAAAGCAGCTAAACCCTATTATAAAAATCAATTACTTTTAAAAACCCGTGAAACAAAGACAGTGAAAGAGAGAGAAATTCTTACAAAATTCGTTCAGGGGCTGCGATGCCACCTGGATTGACCATATCTAGACCCACAGCTGATTGAGACATAAGGGAGGACACTCTTGGGGCTGAGAGGTTTGGTGAGGTTGGGTGAGCTAAAGCAGACCCTGTAAAGTAATACGGCGTGGTACCCATCCCATGGGTCCCAAATCTCCAGGTTCAAGGGCATCGTCCTACGTCGAAAACATGCACGAGAAACCCAGAAGATGGTACACCGTGTGACCGGGAAAGGTTTCTAAAACGCACCTCATTTCTCATCTCCTTGTGCTCCGGTTCGCCATTCCAGCCGCTTTACTAGCAATCTCCCTCCTTGGAGAATCAGCACCTTTAACCTCCTGTTCCGAACACGTTGCAATTTGTCCTGAGGATGAACGGGAAGAGGGGGAACCAATGAGAGACTAGCTCTAGGTATTGGGACAGGCACAGGTCACTCTATTTTCCCATTAGGAAGCAGAATTAACCACAGGCTCAGCCTGCCGCCCGGAGCCAGAATAGGGCCTGAAGCAATCCTGCGCTTTTGCGGCCAGCTCCCAAGAAAGCGAGTTGAAAAATGGAGCTCAGGGGCACTGCAATTCACAAACCTGCAGAGTTAGAAATGATAACTCTCGTCCACAAATATATGGAGGGAAGGCAACGAAGAGGATTTGAAAGCAAGGCAGAATTGCAGGAAACCGATTTCAGGAGGTAGATTCGAATCGCCTTTAAAGCACAGGAAAAGCGGCAAAACCTCGACAATGATGCCCTTGGCCAAAAAGGGCGTATGCGTTTTTTCCTGAATATATTCAGGAAAAAACGCATACGCCCTTTTTGGCCAACCAAGCAACCTGGAAAGGCAAATCAGCGCTACAAAGAAGTCTCGCTTCCCATCGGTCAAAAGGGCCATGCTGAATAAAGTGTCAAAACCAGAAATGCAGGACAGCCCATGGAGAAATGGGAGCCTTGCTACGCTGATGGGCGGGCTGTAAATTGCCAACAGCCACTCTGGAGAAGTGTACGGTGTGTCCTGAAACATCTAAAAAACTCAGCTTAGAGAGCATAGGGCACTTCCACTCATGGGCATATAAATTGGGAAAACTAAAAATCAGCAAGACACAGGCACCCCAAAGTTTAGGGCTGCTCTGTTGACAAGAACCTCCACTTCGTTACACCTTAAACATCCCAGGAAAGAGAAGAATGGATAAAGAAGTTGTGGTCCTTATGTACAATGGAATATCACTCAGCCATGAAATCAACGTCATAAGGCTAGGAGCAGCATGATGAGTGGATTTAGGTACGACGATTCTAAGTGAAATAAGTCACACAGAAAAAGACACTTATCATAAGATATCACTTACAGAGGGAATGTAAAAACCGCTACCCTTGAACTGAATTACAAAACAGAACAGAGTCGCACGTTTAGAAAACACACTATGGCTGCTTAACGGGAAAGGTGAGGTGGGGTGATGCATAAAACAAGGGTTTCAAATTAGCTCAGATACCGTTCCATAAACCCAATATGTAATAGACCAGACCTACTCCTTGCTCAGTGAACTGGACTCAACGCCCCCTATTCACCGCCCAAGAATATATCTGACTAGTAAGAATCTTAAAACCTATGTATTGATATCTCTCTGTAAGTGAGTCAAGTGGGTGTAAAGCGGCATAAACACAGCAGTGCAAAGCAGCTAAACCCTATTATAAAAATCAATTACTTTTAAAAACCCGTCAAACAAAGACAGTGAAAGAGAGAGAAATTCTTACAAAATTCGTTCAGGGGCTGCGATGCCACCTGGATTGACCATATCTAGACCCACAGCTGATTGAGACATAAGGGTGGACACTCTTGGGGCTGAGAGGTTTGGTGAGGTTGGGTGAGCTAACGCAGACCCTTTAAAGTAATACGGCGTGGTACCCATCCCATGGGTCCCAAATCTCCAGGTTCAAGGGCATCTTCCTACGTCGAAAACATGCACGAGAAACCCAGAAGATGGTACACCGTGTGACTGGGAAAGGTTTCTAAAACGCACCTCATTTCTCATCTCCTTGTGCTCCGGTTCGCCATTCCAGCCGCTTTACTAGCAATCTCCCTCCTTGGAGAATCAGCACCTTTAACCTCCTGTTCCGTACACGTTGCAATTTGTCCTGAGGATGAACGGGAAGAGGGGGAACCAATGAGAGACTAGCTCTAGGTGTTGGAACAGGCAGAGGTCACTCTATTTTCCCATCAGGAAGCAGAATTAACCACAGGCTCAGCCTGCCGCCCGGAGCCAGAATAGGGCCTGAAGCAATCCTGCGCTTTTGCGGCCAGCTCCCAAGAAAGCGAGTTGAAAAATGGAGCTCAGGGGCACTGCAATTCACAAACCTGCAGAGTTAGAAATGATAACTCTCGTCCACAAATATATGGAGGGAAGGCAACGAAGAGGATTTGAAAGCAAGGCAGAATTGCAGGAAACCGATTTCAGGAGGTAGATTCGAATCGCCTTTAAAGCACAGGAAAAGCGGCAAAACCTCGACAATGATGCCCTTGGCCAAAAAGGGCGTATGCGTTTTTTCCTGAATATATTCAGGAAAAAACGCATACGCCCTTTTTGGCCAACCAAGCAACCTGGAAAGGCAAATCAGCGCTACAAAGAAGTCTCGCTTCCCATCGGTCAAAAGGGCCATGCTGAATAAAGTGTCAAAACCAGAAATGCAGGACAGGCCATGGAGAAATGGGAGCCTTGCTACGCTGATGGGCGGGCTGTAAATTGCCAACAGCTACTCTGGAGAAGTGTACGGTGTGTCCTGAAACATCTAAAAAACTCAGCTTAGAGAGCATAGGGCACTTCCACTCATGGGCGTATAAATTGGGAAAACTAAAAATCAGCAAGACACAGGCACCCCAAAGTTTAGGGCTGCTCTGTTGACAAGAACCTCCACTTCGTTACACCTTAAACATCCCAGGAAAGAGAAGAATGGATAAAGAAGTTGTGGTCCTTATGTACAATGGAATATCACTCAGCCATGAAATCAACGTCATAAGGCTAGGAGCAGCATGATGAGTGGATTTAGGTACGACGATTCTAAGTGAAATAAGTCACACAGAAAAAGACACTTATCATAAGATATCACTTACAGAGGGAATGTAAAAACCGCTACCCTTGAACTGAATTACAAAACAGAACAGAGTCGCACGTTTAGAAAACACACTATGGCTGCTTAACGGGAAAGGTGAGGTGGGGTGATGCATAAAACAAGGGTTTCAAATTAGCTCAGATACCGTTCCATAAACCCAATATGTAATAGACCAGACCTACTCCTTGCTCAGTGAACTGGACTCAACGCCCCCTATTCACCGCCCAAGAATATATCTGACTAGTAAGAATCTTAAAACCTATGTATTGATATCTCTCTGTAAGTGAGTCAAGTGGGTGTAAAGCGGCATAAACACAGCAGTGCAAAGCAGCTAAACCCTATTATAAAAATCAATTACTTTTAAAAACCCGTGAAACAAAGACAGTGAAAGAGAGAGAAATTCTTACAAAATTCGTTCAGGGGCTGCGATGCCACCTGGATTGACCATATCTAGACCCACAGCTGATTGAGACATAAGGGAGGACACTCTTGGGGCTGAGAGGTTTGGTGAGGTTGGGTGAGCTAACGCAGACCCTGTAAAGTAATACGGCGTGGTACCCATCCCATGGGTCCCAAATCTCCAGGTTCAAGGGCATCGTCCTACGTCGAAAACATGCACGAGAAACCCAGAAGATGGTACACCGTGTGACCGGGAAAGGTTTCTAAAACGCACCTCATTTCTCATCTCCTTGTGCTCCGGTTCGCCATTCCAGCTGCTTTACTAGCAATCTCCCTCCTTGGAGAATCAGCACCTTTAACCTCCTGTTCCGAACACGTTGCAATTTGTCCTGAGGATGAACGGGAAGAGGGGGAACCAATGAGAGACTAGCTCTAGGTGTTGGGACAGGCAGAGGTCACTCTATTTTCCCATCAGGAAGCAGAATTAACCACAGGCTCAGCCTGCCGCCCGGAGCCAGAATAGGGCCTGAAGCAATCCTGCGCTTTTGCGGCCAGCTCCCAAGAAAGCGAGTTGAAAAATGGAGCTCAGGGGCACTGCAATTCACAAACCTGCAGAGTTAGAAATGATAACTCTCGTCCACAAATATATGGAGGGAAGGCAACGAAGAGGATTTGAAAGCAAGGCAGAATTGCAGGAAACCGATTTCAGGAGGTAGATTCGAATCGCCTTTAAAGCACAGGAAAAGCGGCAAAACCTCGACAATGATGCCCTTGGCCAAAAAGGGCGTATGCGTTTTTTCCTGAATATATTCAGGAAAAAACGCATACGCCCTTTTTGGCCAACCAAGCAACCTGGAAAGGCAAATCAGCGCTACAAAGAAGTCTCGCTTCCCATCGGTCAAAAGGGCCATGCTGAATAAAGTGTCAAAACCAGAAATGCAGGACAGCCCATGGAGAAATGGGAGCCTTGCTACGCTGATGGGCGGGCTGTAAATTGCCAACAGCCACTCTGGAGAAGTGTACGGTGTGTCCTGAAACATCTAAAAAACTCAGCTTAGAGAGCATAGGGCACTTCCACTCATGGGCGTATAAATTGGGAAAACTAAAAATCAGCAAGACACAGGCACCCCAAAGTTTAGGGCTGCTCTGTTGACAAGAACCTCCACTTCGTTACACCTTAAACATCCCAGGAAAGAGAAGAATGGATAAAGAAGTTGTGGTCCTTATGTACAATGGAATATCACTCAGCCATGAAATCAACGTCATAAGGCTAGGAGCAGCATGATGAGTGGATTTAGGTACGACGATTCTAAGTGAAATAAGTCACACAGAAAAAGACACTTATCATAAGATATCACTTACAGAGGGAATGTAAAAACCGCTACCCTTGAACTGAATTACAAAACAGAACAGAGTCGCACGTTTAGAAAACACACTATGGCTGCTTAACGGGAAAGGTGAGGTGGGGTGATGCATAAAACAAGGGTTTCAAATTAGCTCAGATACCGTTCCATAAACCCAATATGTAATAGACCAGACCTACTCCTTGCTCAGTGAACTGGACTCAACGCCCCCTATTCACCGCCCAAGAATATATCTGACTAGTAAGAATCTTAAAACCTATGTATTGATATCTCTCTGTAAGTGAGTCAAGTGGGTGTAAAGCGGCATAAACACAGCAGTGCAAAGCAGCTAAACCCTATTATAAAAATCAATTACTTTTAAAAACCCGTGAAACAAAGACAGTGAAAGAGAGAGAAATTCTTACAAAATTCGTTCAGGGGCTGCGATGCCACCTGGATTGACCATATCTAGACCCACAGCTGATTGAGACATAAGGGAGGACACTCTTGGGGCTGAGAGGTTTGGTGAGGTTGGGTGAGCTAACGCAGACCCTGTAAAGTAATACGGCGTGGTACCCATCCCATGGGTCCCAAATCTCCAGGTTCAAGGGCATCGTCCTACGTCGAAAACATGCACGAGAAACCCAGAAGATGGTACACCGTGTGACCGGGAAAGGTTTCTAAAACGCACCTCATTTCTCATCTCCTTGTGCTCCGGTTCGCCATTCCAGCCGCTTTACTAGCAATCTCCCTCCTTGGAGAATCAGCACCTTTAACCTCCTGTTCCGAACACGTTGCAATTTGTCCTGAGGATGAACGGGAAGAGGGGGAACCAATGAGAGACTAGCTCTAGGTGTTGGGACAGGCAGAGGTCACTCTATTTTCCCATCAGGAAGCAGAATTAACCACAGGCTCAGCCTGCCGCCCGGAGCCAGAATAGGGCCTGAAGCAATCCTGCGCTTTTGCGGCCAGCTCCCAAGAAAGCGAGTTGAAAAATGGAGCTCAGGGGCACTGCAATTCACAAACCTGCAGAGTTAGAAATGATAACTCTCGTCCACAAATATATGGAGGGAAGGCAACGAAGAGGATTTGAAAGCAAGGCAGAATTGCAGGAAACCGATTTCAGGAGGTAGATTCGAATCGCCTTTAAAGCACAGGAAAAGCGGCAAAACCTCGACAATGATGCCCTTGGCCAAAAAGGGCGTATGCGTTTTTTCCTGAATATATTCAGGAAAAAACGCATACGCCCTTTTTGGCCAACCAAGCAACCTGGAAAGGCAAATCAGCGCTACAAAGAAGTCTCGCTTCCCATCGGTCAAAAGGGCCATGCTGAATAAAGTGTCAAAACCAGAAATGCAGGACAGCCCATGGAGAAATGGGAGCCTTGCTACGCTGATGGGCGGGCTGTAAATTGCCAACAGCCACTCTGGAGAAGTGTACGGTGTGTCCTGAAACATCTAAAAAACTCAGCTTAGAGAGCATAGGGCACTTCCACTCATGGGCGTATAAATTGGGAAAACTAAAAATCAGCAAGACACAGGCACCCCAAAGTTTAGGGCTGCTCTGTTGACAAGAACCTCCACTTCGTTACACCTTAAACATCCCAGGAAAGAGAAGAATGGATAAAGAAGTTGTGGTCCTTATGTACAATGGAATATCACTCAGCCATGAAATCAACGTCATAAGGCTAGGAGCAGCATGATGAGTGGATTTAGGTACGACGATTCTAAGTGAAATAAGTCACACAGAAAAAGACACTTATCATAAGATATCACTTACAGAGGGAATGTAAAAACCGCTACCCTTGAACTGAATTACAAAACAGAACAGAGTCGCACGTTTAGAAAACACACTATGGCTGCTTAACGGGAAAGGTGAGGTGGGGTGATGCATAAAACAAGGGTTTCAAATTAGCTCAGATACCGTTCCATAAACCCAATATGTAATAGACCAGACCTACTCCTTGCTCAGTGAACTGGACTCAACGCCCCCTATTCACCGCCCAAGAATATATCTGACTAGTAAGAATCTTAAAACCTATGTATTGATATCTCTCTGTAAGTGAGTCAAGTGGGTGTAAAGCGGCATAAACACAGCAGTGCAAAGCAGCTAAACCCTATTATAAAAATCAATTACTTTTAAAAACCCGTGAAACAAAGACAGTGAAAGAGAGAGAAATTCTTACAAAATTCGTTCAGGGGCTGCGATGCCACCTGGATTGACCATATCTAGACCCACAGCTGATTGAGACATAAGGGAGGACACTCTTGGGGCTGAGAGGTTTGGTGAGGTTGGGTGAGCTAACGCAGACCCTGTAAAGTGATATGGCGTGGTACCCATCCCATGGGTCCCAAATCTCCAGGTTCAAGGGCATCGTCCTACGTCGAAAACATGCACGAGAAACCCAGAAGATGGTACACCGTGTGACCGGGAAAGGTTTCTAAAACGCACCTCATTTCTCATCTCCTTGTGCTCCGGTTCGCCATTCCAGCCGCTTTACTAGCAATCTCCCTCCTTGGAGAATCAGCACCTTTAACCTCCTGTTCCGAACACGTTGCAATTTGTCCTGAGGATGAACGGGAAGAGGGGGAACCAATGAGAGACTAGCTCTAGGTGTTGGGACAGGCAGAGGTCACTCTATTTTCCCATCAGGAAGCAGAATTAACCACAGGCTCAGCCTGCCGCCCGGAGCCAGAATAGGGCCTGAAGCAATCCTGCGCTTTTGCGGCCAGCTCCCAAGAAAGCGAGTTGAAAAATGGAGCTCAGGGGCACTGCAATTCACAGACCTGCAGAGTTAGAAATGATAACTCTCGTCCACAAATATATGGAGGGAAGGCAACGAAGAGGATTTGAAAGCAAGGCAGAATTGCAGGAAACCGATTTCAGGAGGTAGATTCGAATCGCCTTTAAAGCACAGGAAAAGCGGCAAAACCTCGACAATGATGCCCTTGGCCAAAAAGGGCGTATGCGTTTTTTCCTGAATATATTCAGGAAAAAACGCATACGCCCTTTTTGGCCAACCAAGCAACCTGGAAAGGCAAATCAGCGCTACAAAGAAGTCTCGCTTCCCATCGGTCAAAAGGGCCATGCTGAATAAAGTGTCAAAACCAGAAATGCAGGACAGCCCATGGAGAAATGGGAGCCTTGCTACGCTGATGGGCGGGCTGTAAATTGCCAACAGCCACTCTGGAGAAGTGTACGGTGTGTCCTGAAACATCTAAAAAACTCAGCTTAGAGAGCATAGGGCACTTCCACTCATGGGCGTATAAATTGGGAAAACTAAAAATCAGCAAGACACAGGCACCCCAAAGTTTAGGGCTGCTCTGTTGACAAGAACCTCCACTTCGTTACACCTTAAACATCCCAGGAAAGAGAAGAATGGATAAAGAAGTTGTGGTCCTTATGTACAATGGAATATCACTCAGCCATGAAATCAACGTCATAAGGCTAGGAGCAGCATGATGAGTGGATTTAGGTACGACGATTCTAAGTGAAATAAGTCACACAGAAAAAGACACTTATCATAAGATATCACTTACAGAGGGAATGTAAAAACCGCTACCCTTGAACTGAATTACAAAACAGAACAGAGTCGCACGTTTAGAAAACACACTATGGCTGCTTAACGGGAAAGGTGAGGTGGGGTGATGCATAAAACAAGGGTTTCAAATTAGCTCAGATACCGTTCCATAAACCCAATATGTAATAGACCAGACCTACTCCTTGCTCAGTGAACTGGACTCAACGCCCCCTATTCACCGCCCAAGAATATATCTGACTAGTAAGAATCTTAAAACCTATGTATTGATATCTCTCTGTAAGTGAGTCAAGTGGGTGTAAAGCGGCATAAACACAGCAGTGCAAAGCAGCTAAACCCTATTATAAAAATCAATTACTTTTAAAAACCCGTCAAACAAAGACAGTGAAAGAGAGAGAAATTCTTACAAAATTCGTTCAGGGGCTGCGATGCCACCTGGATTGACCATATCTAGACCCACAGCTGATTGAGACATAAGGGTGGACACTCTTGGGGCTGAGAGGTTTGGTGAGGTTGGGTGAGCTAACGCAGACCCTTTAAAGTAATACGGCGTGGTACCCATCCCATGGGTCCCAAATCTCCAGGTTCAAGGGCATCTTCCTACGTCGAAAACATGCACGAGAAACCCAGAAGATGGTACACCGTGTGACTGGGAAAGGTTTCTAAAACGCACCTCATTTCTCATCTCCTTGTGCTCCGGTTCGCCATTCCAGCCGCTTTACTAGCAATCTCCCTCCTTGGAGAATCAGCACCTTTAACCTCCTGTTCCGTACACGTTGCAATTTGTCCTGAGGATGAACGGGAAGAGGGGGAACCAATGAGAGACTAGCTCTAGGTGTTGGAACAGGCAGAGGTCACTCTATTTTCCCATCAGGAAGCAGAATTAACCACAGGCTCAGCCTGCCGCCCGGAGCCAGAATAGGGCCTGAAGCAATCCTGCGCTTTTGCGGCCAGCTCCCAAGAAAGCGAGTTGAAAAATGGAGCTCAGGGGCACTGCAATTCACAAACCTGCAGAGTTAGAAATGATAACTCTCGTCCACAAATATATGGAGGGAAGGCAACGAAGAGGATTTGAAAGCAAGGCAGAATTGCAGGAAACCGATTTCAGGAGGTAGATTCGAATCGCCTTTAAAGCACAGGAAAAGCGGCAAAACCTCGACAATGATGCCCTTGGCCAAAAAGGGCGTATGCGTTTTTTCCTGAATATATTCAGGAAAAAACGCATACGCCCTTTTTGGCCAACCAAGCAACCTGGAAAGGCAAATCAGCGCTACAAAGAAGTCTCGCTTCCCATCGGTCAAAAGGGCCATGCTGAATAAAGTGTCAAAACCAGAAATGCAGGACAGGCCATGGAGAAATGGGAGCCTTGCTACGCTGATGGGCGGGCTGTAAATTGCCAACAGCTACTCTGGAGAAGTGTACGGTGTGTCCTGAAACATCTAAAAAACTCAGCTTAGAGAGCATAGGGCACTTCCACTCATGGGCGTATAAATTGGGAAAACTAAAAATCAGCAAGACACAGGCACCCCAAAGTTTAGGGCTGCTCTGTTGACAAGAACCTCCACTTCGTTACACCTTAAACATCCCAGGAAAGAGAAGAATGGATAAAGAAGTTGTGGTCCTTATGTACAATGGAATATCACTCAGCCATGAAATCAACGTCATAAGGCTAGGAGCAGCATGATGAGTGGATTTAGGTACGACGATTCTAAGTGAAATAAGTCACACAGAAAAAGACACTTATCATAAGATATCACTTACAGAGGGAATGTAAAAACCGCTACCCTTGAACTGAATTACAAAACAGAACAGAGTCGCACGTTTAGAAAACACACTATGGCTGCTTAACGGGAAAGGTGAGGTGGGGTGATGCATAAAACAAGGGTTTCAAATTAGCTCAGATACCGTTCCATAAACCCAATATGTAATAGACCAGACCTACTCCTTGCTCAGTGAACTGGACTCAACGCCCCCTATTCACCGCCCAAGAATATATCTGACTAGTAAGAATCTTAAAACCTATGTATTGATATCTCTCTGTAAGTGAGTCAAGTGGGTGTAAAGCGGCATAAACACAGCAGTGCAAAGCAGCTAAACCCTATTATAAAAATCAATTACTTTTAAAAACCCGTGAAACAAAGACAGTGAAAGAGAGAGAAATTCTTACAAAATTCGTTCAGGGGCTGCGATGCCACCTGGATTGACCATATCTAGACCCACAGCTGATTGAGACATAAGGGAGGACACTCTTGGGGCTGAGAGGTTTGGTGAGGTTGGGTGAGCTAACGCAGACCCTGTAAAGTAATACGGCGTGGTACCCATCCCATGGGTCCCAAATCTCCAGGTTCAAGGGCATCGTCCTACGTCGAAAACATGCACGAGAAACCCAGAAGATGGTACACCGTGTGACCGGGAAAGGTTTCTAAAACGCACCTCATTTCTCATCTCCTTGTGCTCCGGTTCGCCATTCCAGCTGCTTTACTAGCAATCTCCCTCCTTGGAGAATCAGCACCTTTAACCTCCTGTTCCGAACACGTTGCAATTTGTCCTGAGGATGAACGGGAAGAGGGGGAACCAATGAGAGACTAGCTCTAGGTGTTGGGACAGGCAGAGGTCACTCTATTTTCCCATCAGGAAGCAGAATTAACCACAGGCTCAGCCTGCCGCCCGGAGCCAGAATAGGGCCTGAAGCAATCCTGCGCTTTTGCGGCCAGCTCCCAAGAAAGCGAGTTGAAAAATGGAGCTCAGGGGCACTGCAATTCACAAACCTGCAGAGTTAGAAATGATAACTCTCGTCCACAAATATATGGAGGGAAGGCAACGAAGAGGATTTGAAAGCAAGGCAGAATTGCAGGAAACCGATTTCAGGAGGTAGATTCGAATCGCCTTTAAAGCACAGGAAAAGCGGCAAAACCTCGACAATGATGCCCTTGGCCAAAAAGGGCGTATGCGTTTTTTCCTGAATATATTCAGGAAAAAACGCATACGCCCTTTTTGGCCAACCAAGCAACCTGGAAAGGCAAATCAGCGCTACAAAGAAGTCTCGCTTCCCATCGGTCAAAAGGGCCATGCTGAATAAAGTGTCAAAACCAGAAATGCAGGACAGCCCATGGAGAAATGGGAGCCTTGCTACGCTGATGGGCGGGCTGTAAATTGCCAACAGCCACTCTGGAGAAGTGTACGGTGTGTCCTGAAACATCTAAAAAACTCAGCTTAGAGAGCATAGGGCACTTCCACTCATGGGCGTATAAATTGGGAAAACTAAAAATCAGCAAGACACAGGCACCCCAAAGTTTAGGGCTGCTCTGTTGACAAGAACCTCCACTTCGTTACACCTTAAACATCCCAGGAAAGAGAAGAATGGATAAAGAAGTTGTGGTCCTTATGTACAATGGAATATCACTCAGCCATGAAATCAACGTCATAAGGCTAGGAGCAGCATGATGAGTGGATTTAGGTACGACGATTCTAAGTGAAATAAGTCACACAGAAAAAGACACTTATCATAAGATATCACTTACAGAGGGAATGTAAAAACCGCTACCCTTGAACTGAATTACAAAACAGAACAGAGTCGCACGTTTAGAAAACACACTATGGCTGCTTAACGGGAAAGGTGAGGTGGGGTGATGCATAAAACAAGGGTTTCAAATTAGCTCAGATACCGTTCCATAAACCCAATATGTAATAGACCAGACCTACTCCTTGCTCAGTGAACTGGACTCAACGCCCCCTATTCACCGCCCAAGAATATATCTGACTAGTAAGAATCTTAAAACCTATGTATTGATATCTCTCTGTAAGTGAGTCAAGTGGGTGTAAAGCGGCATAAACACAGCAGTGCAAAGCAGCTAAACCCTATTATAAAAATCAATTACTTTTAAAAACCCGTGAAACAAAGACAGTGAAAGAGAGAGAAATTCTTACAAAATTCGTTCAGGGGCTGCGATGCCACCTGGATTGACCATATCTAGACCCACAGCTGATTGAGACATAAGGGAGGACACTCTTGGGGCTGAGAGGTTTGGTGAGGTTGGGTGAGCTAACGCAGACCCTGTAAAGTAATACGGCGTGGTACCCATCCCATGGGTCCCAAATCTCCAGGTTCAAGGGCATCGTCCTACGTCGAAAACATGCACGAGAAACCCAGAAGATGGTACACCGTGTGACCGGGAAAGGTTTCTAAAACGCACCTCATTTCTCATCTCCTTGTGCTCCGGTTCGCCATTCCAGCTGCTTTACTAGCAATCTCCCTCCTTGGAGAATCAGCACCTTTAACCTCCTGTTCCGAACACGTTGCAATTTGTCCTGAGGATGAACGGGAAGAGGGGGAACCAATGAGAGACTAGCTCTAGGTGTTGGGACAGGCAGAGGTCACTCTATTTTCCCATCAGGAAGCAGAATTAACCACAGGCTCAGCCTGCCGCCCGGAGCCAGAATAGGGCCTGAAGCAATCCTGCGCTTTTGCGGCCAGCTCCCAAGAAAGCGAGTTGAAAAATGGAGCTCAGGGGCACTGCAATTCACAAACCTGCAGAGTTAGAAATGATAACTCTCGTCCACAAATATATGGAGGGAAGGCAACGAAGAGGATTTGAAAGCAAGGCAGAATTGCAGGAAACCGATTTCAGGAGGTAGATTCGAATCGCCTTTAAAGCACAGGAAAAGCGGCAAAACCTCGACAATGATGCCCTTGGCCAAAAAGGGCGTATGCGTTTTTTCCTGAATATATTCAGGAAAAAACGCATACGCCCTTTTTGGCCAACCAAGCAACCTGGAAAGGCAAATCAGCGCTACAAAGAAGTCTCGCTTCCCATCGGTCAAAAGGGCCATGCTGAATAAAGTGTCAAAACCAGAAATGCAGGACAGCCCATGGAGAAATGGGAGCCTTGCTACGCTGATGGGCGGGCTGTAAATTGCCAACAGCCACTCTGGAGAAGTGTACGGTGTGTCCTGAAACATCTAAAAAACTCAGCTTAGAGAGCATAGGGCACTTCCACTCATGGGCGTATAAATTGGGAAAACTAAAAATCAGCAAGACACAGGCACCCCAAAGTTTAGGGCTGCTCTGTTGACAAGAACCTCCACTTCGTTACACCTTAAACATCCCAGGAAAGAGAAGAATGGATAAAGAAGTTGTGGTCCTTATGTACAATGGAATATCACTCAGCCATGAAATCAACGTCATAAGGCTAGGAGCAGCATGATGAGTGGATTTAGGTACGACGATTCTAAGTGAAATAAGTCACACAGAAAAAGACACTTATCATAAGATATCACTTACAGAGGGAATGTAAAAACCGCTACCCTTGAACTGAATTACAAAACAGAACAGAGTCGCACGTTTAGAAAACACACTATGGCTGCTTAACGGGAAAGGTGAGGTGGGGTGATGCATAAAACAAGGGTTTCAAATTAGCTCAGATACCGTTCCATAAACCCAATATGTAATAGACCAGACCTACTCCTTGCTCAGTGAACTGGACTCAACGCCCCCTATTCACCGCCCAAGAATATATCTGACTAGTAAGAATCTTAAAACCTATGTATTGATATCTCTCTGTAAGTGAGTCAAGTGGGTGTAAAGCGGCATAAACACAGCAGTGCAAAGCAGCTAAACCCTATTATAAAAATCAATTACTTTTAAAAACCCGTGAAACAAAGACAGTGAAAGAGAGAGAAATTCTTACAAAATTCGTTCAGGGGCTGCGATGCCACCTGGATTGACCATATCTAGACCCACAGCTGATTGAGACATAAGGGAGGACACTCTTGGGGCTGAGAGGTTTGGTGAGGTTGGGTGAGCTAACGCAGACCCTGTAAAGTGATATGGCGTGGTACCCATCCCATGGGTCCCAAATCTCCAGGTTCAAGGGCATCGTCCTACGTCGAAAACATGCACGAGAAACCCAGAAGATGGTACACTGTGTGACCGGGAAAGGTTTCTAAAATGCACCTCATTTCTCATCTCCTTGTGCTCCGGTTCGCCATTCCAGCCGCTTTACTAGCAATCTCCCTCCTTGGAGAATCAGCACCTTTAACCTCCTGTTCCGAACACGTTGCAATTTGTCCTGAGGATGAACGGGAAGAGGGGGAACCAATGAGAGACTAGCTCTAGGTGTTGGGACAGGCAGAGGTCACTCTATTTTCCCATCAGGAAGCAGAATTAACCACAGGCTCAGCCTGCCGCCCGGAGCCAGAATAGGGCCTGAAGCAATCCTGCGCTTTTGCGGCCAGCTCCCAAGAAAGCGAGTTGAAAAATGGAGCTCAGGGGCACTGCAATTCACAGACCTGCAGAGTTAGAAATGATAACTCTCGTCCACAAATATATGGAGGGAAGGCTACGAAGAGGATTTGAAAGCAAGGCAGAATTGCAGGAAACCGATTTCAGGAGGTAGATTCGAATCGCCTTTAAAGCACAGGAAAAGCGGCAAAACCTCGACAATGATGCCCTTGGCCAAAAAGGGCGTATGCGTTTTTTCCTGAATATATTCAGGAAAAAACGCATACGCCCTTTTTGGCCAACCAAGCAACCTGGAAAGGCAAATCAGCGCTACAAAGAAGTCTCGCTTCCCATCGGTCAAAAGGGCCATGCTGAATAAAGTGTCAAAACCAGAAATGCAGGACAGGCCATGGAGAAATGGGAGCCTTGCTACGCTGATGGGCGGGCTGTAAATTGCCAACAGCCACTCTGGAGAAGTGTACGGTGTGTCCTGAAACATCTAAAAAACTCAGCTTAGAGAGCATAGGGCACTTCCACTCATGGGCGTATAAATTGGGAAAACTAAAAATCAGCAAGACACAGGCACCCCAAAGTTTAGGGCTGCTCTGTTGACAAGAACCTCCACTTCGTTACACCTTAAACATCCCAGGAAAGAGAAGAATGGATAAAGAAGTTGTGGTCCTTATGTACAATGGAATATCACTCAGCCATGAAATCAACGTCATAAGGCTAGGAGCAGCATGATGAGTGGATTTAGGTACGACGATTCTAAGTGAAATAAGTCACACAGAAAAAGACACTTATCATAAGATATCACTTACAGAGGGAATGTAAAAACCGCTACCCTTGAACTGAATTACAAAACAGAACAGAGTCGCACGTTTAGAAAACACACTATGGCTGCTTAACGGGAAAGGTGAGGTGGGGTGATGCATAAAACAAGGGTTTCAAATTAGCTCAGATACCGTTCCATAAACCCAATATGTAATAGACAAGACCTACTCCTTGCTCAGTGAACTGGACTCAACGCCCCCTATTCACCGCCCAAGAATATATCTGACTAGTAAGAATCTTAAAACCTATGTATTGATATCTCTCTGTAAGTGAGTCAAGTGGGTGTAAAGCGGCATAAACACAGCAGTGCAAAGCAGCTAAACCCTGTTATAAAAATCAATTACTTTTAAAAACCCGTGAAACAAAGACAGTGAAAGAGAGAGAAATTCTTACAAAATTCGTTCAGGGGCTGCGATGCCACCTGGATTGACCATATCTAGACCCACAGCTGATTGAGACATAAGGGTGGACACTCTTGGGGCTGAGAGGTTTGGTGAGGTTGGGTGAGCTAACGCAGACCCTTTAAAGTAATACGGCGTGGTACCCATCCCATGGGTCCCAAATCTCCAGGTTCAAGGGCATCTTCCTACGTCGAAAACATGCACGAGAAACCCAGAAGATGGTACACCGTGTGACCGGGAAAGGTTTCTAAAACGCACGTCATTTCTCATCTCCTTGTGCTCCGGTTCGCCATTCCAGCCGCTTTACTAGCAATCTCCCTCCTTGGAGAATCAGCACCTTTAACCTCCTGTTCCGTACACGTTGCAATTTGTCCTGAGGATGAACGGGAAGAGGGGGAACCAATGAGAGACTAGCTCTAGGTGTTGGGACAGGCAGAGGTCACTCTATTTTCCCATCAGGAAGCAGAATTAACCACAGGCTCAGCCTGCCGCCCGGAGCCAGAATAGGGCCTGAAGCAATCCTGCGCTTTTGCGGCCAGCTCCCAAGAAAGCGAGTTGAAAAATGGAGCTCAGGGGCACTGCAATTCACAAACCTGCAGAGTTAGAAATGATAACTCTCGTCCACAAATATATGGAGGGAAGGCTACGAAGAGGATTTGAAAGCAAGGCAGAATTGCAGGAAACCGATTTCAGGAGGTAGATTCGAATCGCCTTTAAAGCACAGGAAAAGCGGCAAAACCTCGACAATGATGCCCTTGGCCAAAAACGGCGTATGCGTTTTTTCCTGAATATATTCAGGAAAAAACGCATACGCCCTTTTTGGCCAACCAAGCAACCTGGAAAGGCAAATCAGCGCTACAAAGAAGTCTCGCTTCCCATCGGTCAAAAGGGCCATGCTGAATAAAGTGTCAAAACCAGAAATGCAGGACAGGCCATGGAGAAATGGGAGCCTTGCTACGCTGATGGGCGGGCTGTAAATTGCCAACAGCCACTCTGGAGAAGTGTACGGTGTGTCCTGAAACATCTAAAAAACTCAGCTTAGAGAGCATAGGGCACTTCCACTCATGGGCGTATAAATTGGGAAAACTAAAAATCAGCAAGACACAGGCACCCCAAAGTTTAGGGCTGCTCTGTTGACAAGAACCTCCACTTCGTTACACCTTAAACATCCCAGGAAAGAGAAGAATGGATAAAGAAGTTGTGGTCCTTATGTACAATGGAATATCACTCAGCCATGAAATCAACGTCATAAGGCTAGGAGCAGCATGATGAGTGGATTTAGGTACGACGATTCTAAGTGAAATAAGTCACACAGAAAAAGACACTTATCATAAGATATCACTTACAGAGGGAATGTAAAAACCGCTACCCTTGAACTGAATTACAAAACAGAACAGAGTCGCACGTTTAGAAAACACACTATGGCTGCTTAACGGGAAAGGTGAGGTGGGGTGATGCATAAAACAAGGGTTTCAAATTAGCTCAGATACCGTTCCATAAACCCAATATGTAATAGACAAGACCTACTCCTTGCTCAGTGAACTGGACTCAACGCCCCCTATTCACCGCCCAAGAATATATCTGACTAGTAAGAATCTTAAAACCTATGTATTGATATCTCTCTGTAAGTGAGTCAAGTGGGTGTAAAGCGGCATAAACACAGCAGTGCAAAGCAGCTAAACCCTGTTATAAAAATCAATTACTTTTAAAAACCCGTGAAACAAAGACAGTGAAAGAGAGAGAAATTCTTACAAAATTCGTTCAGGGGCTGCGATGCCACCTGGATTGACCATATCTAGACCCACAGCTGATTGAGACATAAGGGTGGACACTCTTGGGGCTGAGAGGTTTGGTGAGGTTGGGTGAGCTAACGCAGACCCTTTAAAGTAATACGGCGTGGTACCCATCCCATGGGTCCCAAATCTCCAGGTTCAAGGGCATCTTCCTACGTCGAAAACATGCACGAGAAACCCAGAAGATGGTACACCGTGTGACCGGGAAAGGTTTCTAAAACGCACGTCATTTCTCATCTCCTTGTGCTCCGGTTCGCCATTCCAGCCGCTTTACTAGCAATCTCCCTCCTTGGAGAATCAGCACCTTTAACCTCCTGTTCCGTACACGTTGCAATTTGTCCTGAGGATGAACGGGAAGAGGGGGAACCAATGAGAGACTAGCTCTAGGTGTTGGGACAGGCAGAGGTCACTCTATTTTCCCATCAGGAAGCAGAATTAACCACAGGCTCAGCCTGCCGCCCGGAGCCAGAATAGGGCCTGAAGCAATCCTGCGCTTTTGCGGCCAGCTCCCAAGAAAGCGAGTTGAAAAATGGAGCTCAGGGGCACTGCAATTCACAAACCTGCAGAGTTAGAAATGATAACTCTCGTCCACAAATATATGGAGGGAAGGCTACGAAGAGGATTTGAAAGCAAGGCAGAATTGCAGGAAACCGATTTCAGGAGGTAGATTCGAATCGCCTTTAAAGCACAGGAAAAGCGGCAAAACCTCGACAATGATGCCCTTGGCCAAAAAGGGCGTATGCGTTTTTTCCTGAATATATTCAGGAAAAAACGCATACGCCCTTTTTGGCCAACCAAGCAACCTGGAAAGGCAAATCAGCGCTACAAAGAAGTCTCGCTTCCCATCGGTCAAAAGGGCCATGCTGAATAAAGTGTCAAAACCAGAAATGCAGGACAGGCCATGGAGAAATGGGAGCCTTGCTACGCTGATGGGCGGGCTGTAAATTGCCAACAGCCACTCTGGAGAAGTGTACGGTGTGTCCTGAAACATCTAAAAAACTCAGCTTAGAGAGCATAGGGCACTTCCACTCATGGGCGTATAAATTGGGAAAACTAAAAATCAGCAAGACACAGGCACCCCAAAGTTTAGGGCTGCTCTGTTGACAAGAACCTCCACTTCGTTACACCTTAAACATCCCAGGAAAGAGAAGAATGGATAAAGAAGTTGTGGTCCTTATGTACAATGGAATATCACTCAGCCATGAAATCAACGTCATAAGGCTAGGAGCAGCATGATGAGTGGATTTAGGTACGACGATTCTAAGTGAAATAAGTCACACAGAAAAAGACACTTATCATAAGATATCACTTACAGAGGGAATGTAAAAACCGCTACCCTTGAACTGAATTACAAAACAGAACAGAGTCGCACGTTTAGAAAACACACTATGGCTGCTTAACGGGAAAGGTGAGGTGGGGTGATGCATAAAACAAGGGTTTCAAATTAGCTCAGATACCGTTCCATAAACCCAATATGTAATAGACCAGACCTACTCCTTGCTCAGTGAACTGGACTCAACGCCCCCTATTCACCGCCCAAGAATATATCTGACTAGTAAGAATCTTAAAACCTATGTATTGATATCTCTCTGTAAGTGAGTCAAGTGGGTGTAAAGCGGCATAAACACAGCAGTGCAAAGCAGCTAAACCCTATTATAAAAATCAATTACTTTTAAAAACCCGTGAAACAAAGACAGTGAAAGAGAGAGAAATTCTTACAAAATTCGTTCAGGGGCTGCGATGCCACCTGGATTGACCATATCTAGACCCACAGCTGATTGAGACATAAGGGAGGACACTCTTGGGGCTGAGAGGTTTGGTGAGGTTGGGTGAGCTAACGCAGACCCTGTAAAGTAATACGGCGTGGTACCCATCCCATGGGTCCCAAATCTCCAGGTTCAAGGGCATCGTCCTACGTCGAAAACATGCACGAGAAACCCAGAAGATGGTACACCGTGTGACCGGGAAAGGTTTCTAAAACGCACCTCATTTCTCATCTCCTTGTGCTCCGGTTCGCCATTCCAGCCGCTTTACTAGCAATCTCCCTCCTTGGAGAATCAGCACCTTTAACCTCCTGTTCCGAACACGTTGCAATTTGTCCTGAGGATGAACGGGAAGAGGGGGAACCAATGAGAGACTAGCTCTAGGTGTTGGGACAGGCAGAGGTCACTCTATTTTCCCATCAGGAAGCAGAATTAACCACAGGCTCAGCCTGCCGCCCGGAGCCAGAATAGGGCCTGAAGCAATCCTGCGCTTTTGCGGCCAGCTCCCAAGAAAGCGAGTTGAAAAATGGAGCTCAGGGGCACTGCAATTCACAAACCTGCAGAGTTAGAAATGATAACTCTCGTCCACAAATATATGGAGGGAAGGCAACGAAGAGGATTTGAAAGCAAGGCAGAATTGCAGGAAACCGATTTCAGGAGGTAGATTCGAATCGCCTTTAAAGCACAGGAAAAGCGGCAAAACCTCGACAATGATGCCCTTGGCCAAAAAGGGCGTATGCGTTTTTTCCTGAATATATTCAGGAAAAAACGCATACGCCCTTTTTGGCCAACCAAGCAACCTGGAAAGGCAAATCAGCGCTACAAAGAAGTCTCGCTTCCCATCGGTCAAAAGGGCCATGCTGAATAAAGTGTCAAAACCAGAAATGCAGGACAGGCCATGGAGAAATGGGAGCCTTGCTACGCTGATGGGCGGGCTGTAAATTGCCAACAGCCACTCTGGAGAAGTGTACGGTGTGTCCTGAAACATCTAAAAAACTCAGCTTAGAGAGCATAGGGCACTTCCACTCATGGGCGTATAAATTGGGAAAACTAAAAATCAGCAAGACACAGGCACCCCAAAGTTTAGGGCTGCTCTGTTGACAAGAACCTCCACTTCGTTACACCTTAAACATCCCAGGAAAGAGAAGAATGGATAAAGAAGTTGTGGTCCTTATGTACAATGGAATATCACTCAGCCATGAAATCAACGTCATAAGGCTAGGAGCAGCATGATGAGTGGATTTAGGTACGACGATTCTAAGTGAAATAAGTCACACAGAAAAAGACACTTATCATAAGATATCACTTACAGAGGGAATGTAAAAACCGCTACCCTTGAACTGAATTACAAAACAGAACAGAGTCGCACGTTTAGAAAACACACTATGGCTGCTTAACGGGAAAGGTGAGGTGGGGTGATGCATAAAACAAGGGTTTCAAATTAGCTCAGATACCGTTCCATAAACCCAATATGTAATAGACCAGACCTACTCCTTGCTCAGTGAACTGGACTCAACGCCCCCTATTCACCGCCCAAGAATATATCTGACTAGTAAGAATCTTAAAACCTATGTATTGATATCTCTCTGTAAGTGAGTCAAGTGGGTGTAAAGCGGCATAAACACAGCAGTGCAAAGCAGCTAAACCCTATTATAAAAATCAATTACTTTTAAAAACCCGTGAAACAAAGACAGTGAAAGAGAGAGAAATTCTTACAAAATTCGTTCAGGGGCTGCGATGCCACCTGGATTGACCATATCTAGACCCACAGCTGATTGAGACATAAGGGAGGACACTCTTGGGGCTGAGAGGTTTGGTGAGGTTGGGTGAGCTAAAGCAGACCCTGTAAAGTAATACGGCGTGGTACCCATCCCATGGGTCCCAAATCTCCAGGTTCAAGGGCATCGTCCTACGTCGAAAACATGCACGAGAAACCCAGAAGATGGTACACCGTGTGACCGGGAAAGGTTTCTAAAACGCACCTCATTTCTCATCTCCTTGTGCTCCGGTTCGCCATTCCAGCCGCTTTACTAGCAATCTCCCTCCTTGGAGAATCAGCACCTTTAACCTCCTGTTCCGAACACGTTGCAATTTGTCCTGAGGATGAACGGGAAGAGGGGGAACCAATGAGAGACTAGCTCTAGGTATTGGGACAGGCACAGGTCACTCTATTTTCCCATTAGGAAGCAGAATTAACCACAGGCTCAGCCTGCCGCCCGGAGCCAGAATAGGGCCTGAAGCAATCCTGCGCTTTTGCGGCCAGCTCCCAAGAAAGCGAGTTGAAAAATGGAGCTCAGGGGCACTGCAATTCACAAACCTGCAGAGTTAGAAATGATAACTCTCGTCCACAAATATATGGAGGGAAGGCAACGAAGAGGATTTGAAAGCAAGGCAGAATTGCAGGAAACCGATTTCAGGAGGTAGATTCGAATCGCCTTTAAAGCACAGGAAAAGCGGCAAAACCTCGACAATGATGCCCTTGGCCAAAAAGGGCGTATGCGTTTTTTCCTGAATATATTCAGGAAAAAACGCATACGCCCTTTTTGGCCAACCAAGCAACCTGGAAAGGCAAATCAGCGCTACAAAGAAGTCTCGCTTCCCATCGGTCAAAAGGGCCATGCTGAATAAAGTGTCAAAACCAGAAATGCAGGACAGCCCATGGAGAAATGGGAGCCTTGCTACGCTGATGGGTGGGCTGTAAATTGCCAACAGCCACTCTGGAGAAGTGTACGGTGTGTCCTGAAACATCTAAAAAACTCAGCTTAGAGAGCATAGGGCACTTCCACTCATGGGCGTATAAATTGGGAAAACTAAAAATCAGCAAGACACAGGCACCCCAAAGTTTAGGGCTGCTCTGTTGACAAGAACCTCCACTTCGTTACACCTGAAACATCCCAGGAAAGAGAAGAATGGATAAAGAAGTTGTGGTCCTTATGTACAATGGAATATCACTCAGCCATGAAATCAACGTCATAAGGCTAGGAGCAGCATGATGAGTGGATTTAGGTACGACGATTCTAAGTGAAATAAGTCACACAGAAAAAGACACTTATCATAAGATATCACTTACAGAGGGAATGTAAAAACCGCTACCCTTGAACTGAATTACAAAACAGAACAGAGTCGCACGTTTAGAAAACACACTATGGCTGCTTAACGGGAAAGGTGAGGTGGGGTGATGCATAAAACAAGGGTTTCAAATTAGCTCAGATACCGTTCCATAAACCCAATATGTAATAGACCAGACCTACTCCTTGCTCAGTGAACTGGACTCAACGCCCCCTATTCACCGCCCAAGAATATATCTGACTAGTAAGAATCTTAAAACCTATGTATTGATATCTCTCTGTAAGTGAGTCAAGTGGGTGTAAAGCGGCATAAACACAGCAGTGCAAAGCAGCTAAACCCTATTATAAAAATCAATTACTTTTAAAAACCCGTGAAACAAAGACAGTGAAAGAGAGAGAAATTCTTACAAAATTCGTTCAGGGGCTGCGATGCCACCTGGATTGACCATATCTAGACCCACAGCTGATTGAGACATAAGGGAGGACACTCTTGGGGCTGAGAGGTTTGGTGAGGTTGGGTGAGCTAACGCAGACCCTGTAAAGTAATACGGCGTGGTACCCATCCCATGGGTCCCAAATCTCCAGGTTCAAGGGCATCGTCCTACGTCGAAAACATGCACGAGAAACCCAGAAGATGGTACACCGTGTGACCGGGAAAGGTTTCTAAAACGCACCTCATTTCTCATCTCCTTGTGCTCCGGTTCGCCATTCCAGCCGCTTTACTAGCAATCTCCCTCCTTGGAGAATCAGCACCTTTAACCTCCTGTTCCGAACACGTTGCAATTTGTCCTGAGGATGAACGGGAAGAGGGGGAACCAATGAGAGACTAGCTCTAGGTGTTGGGACAGGCAGAGGTCACTCTATTTTCCCATCAGGAAGCAGAATTAACCACAGGCTCAGCCTGCCGCCCGGAGCCAGAATAGGGCCTGAAGCAATCCTGCGCTTTTGCGGCCAGCTCCCAAGAAAGCGAGTTGAAAAATGGAGCTCAGGGGCACTGCAATTCACAAACCTGCAGAGTTAGAAATGATAACTCTCGTCCACAAATATATGGAGGGAAGGCAACGAAGAGGATTTGAAAGCAAGGCAGAATTGCAGGAAACCGATTTCAGGAGGTAGATTCGAATCGCCTTTAAAGCACAGGAAAAGCGGCAAAACCTCGACAATGATGCCCTTGGCCAAAAAGGGCGTATGCGTTTTTTCCTGAATATATTCAGGAAAAAACGCATACGCCCTTTTTGGCCAACCAAGCAACCTGGAAAGGCAAATCAGCGCTACAAAGAAGTCTCGCTTCCCATCGGTCAAAAGGGCCATGCTGAATAAAGTGTCAAAACCAGAAATGCAGGACAGGCCATGGAGAAATGGGAGCCTTGCTACGCTGATGGGCGGGCTGTAAATTGCCAACAGCCACTCTGGAGAAGTGTACGGTGTGTCCTGAAACATCTAAAAAACTCAGCTTAGAGAGCATAGGGCACTTCCACTCATGGGCGTATAAATTGGGAAAACTAAAAATCAGCAAGACACAGGCACCCCAAAGTTTAGGGCTGCTCTGTTGACAAGAACCTCCACTTCGTTACACCTGAAACATCCCAGGAAAGAGAAGAATGGATAAAGAAGTTGTGGTCCTTATGTACAATGGAATATCACTCAGCCATGAAATCAACGTCATAAGGCTAGGAGCAGCATGATGAGTGGATTTAGGTACGACGATTCTAAGTGAAATAAGTCACACAGAAAAAGACACTTATCATAAGATATCACTTACAGAGGGAATGTAAAAACCGCTACCCTTGAACTGAATTACAAAACAGAACAGAGTCGCACGTTTAGAAAACACACTATGGCTGCTTAACGGGAAAGGTGAGGTGGGGTGATGCATAAAACAAGGGTTTCAAATTAGCTCAGATACCGTTCCATAAACCCAATATGTAATAGACCAGACCTACTCCTTGCTCAGTGAACTGGACTCAACGCCCCCTATTCACCGCCCAAGAATATATCTGACTAGTAAGAATCTTAAAACCTATGTATTGATATCTCTCTGTAAGTGAGTCAAGTGGGTGTAAAGCGGCATAAACACAGCAGTGCAAAGCAGCTAAACCCTGTTATAAAAATCAATTACTTTTAAAAACCCGTGAAACAAAGACAGTGAAAGAGAGAGAAATTCTTACAAAATTCGTTCAGGGGCTGCGATGCCACCTGGATTGACCATATCTAGACCCACAGCTGATTGAGACATAAGGGTGGACACTCTTGGGGCTGAGAGGTTTGGTGAGGTTGGGTGAGCTAACGCAGACCCTTTAAAGTAATACGGCGTGGTACCCATCCCATGGGTCCCAAATCTCCAGGTTCAAGGGCATCGTCCTACGTCGAAAACATGCACGAGAAACCCAGAAGATGGTACACCGTGTGACCGGGAAAGGTTTCTAAAACGCACCTCATTTCTCATCTCCTTGTGCTCCGGTTCGCCATTCCAGCCGCTTTACTAGCAATCTCCCTCCTTGGAGAATCAGCACCTTTAACCTCCTGTTCCGTACACGTTGCAATTTGTCCTGAGGATGAACGGGAAGAGGGGGAACCAATGAGAGACTAGCTCTAGGTGTTGGGACAGGCACAGGTCACTCTATTTTCCCATCAGGAAGCAGAATTAACCACAGGCTCAGCCTGCCGCCCGGAGCCAGAATAGGGCCTGAAGCAATCCTGCGCTTTTGCGGCCAGCTCCCAAGAAAGCGAGTTGAAAAATGGAGCTCAGGGGCACTGCAATTCACAAACCTGCAGAGTTAGAAATGATAACTCTCGTCCACAAATATATGGAGGGAAGGCTACGAAGAGGATTTGAAAGCAAGGCAGAATTGCAGGAAACCGATTTCAGGAGGTAGATTCGAATCGCCTTTAAAGCACAGGAAAAGCGGCAAAACCTCGACAATGATGCCCTTGGCCAAAAAGGGCGTATGCGTTTTTTCCTGAATATATTCAGGAAAAAACGCATACGCCCTTTTTGGCCAACCAAGCAACCTGGAAAGGCAAATCAGCGCTACAAAGAAGTCTCGCTTCCCATCGGTCAAAAGGGCCATGCTGAATAAAGTGTCAAAACCAGAAATGCAGGACAGGCCATGGAGAAATGGGAGCCTTGCTACGCTGATGGGCGGGCTGTAAATTGCCAACAGCCACTCTGGAGAAGTGTACGGTGTGTCCTGAAACATCTAAAAAACTCAGCTTAGAGAGCATAGGGCACTTCCACTCATGGGCGTATAAATTGGGAAAACTAAAAATCAGCAAGACACAGGCACCCCAAAGTTTAGGGCTGCTCTGTTGACAAGAACCTCCACTTCGTTACACCTTAAACATCCCAGGAAAGAGAAGAATGGATAAAGAAGTTGTGGTCCTTATGTACAATGGAATATCACTCAGCCATGAAATCAACGTCATAAGGCTAGGAGCAGCATGATGAGTGGATTTAGGTACGACGATTCTAAGTGAAATAAGTCACACAGAAAAAGACACTTATCATAAGATATCACTTACAGAGGGAATGTAAAAACCGCTACCCTTGAACTGAATTACAAAACAGAACAGAGTCGCACGTTTAGAAAACACACTATGGCTGCTTAACGGGAAAGGTGAGGTGGGGTGATGCATAAAACAAGGGTTTCAAATTAGCTCAGATACCGTTCCATAAACCCAATATGTAATAGACAAGACCTACTCCTTGCTCAGTGAACTGGACTCAACGCCCCCTATTCACCGCCCAAGAATATATCTGACTAGTAAGAATCTTAAAACCTATGTATTGATATCTCTCTGTAAGTGAGTCAAGTGGGTGTAAAGCGGCATAAACACAGCAGTGCAAAGCAGCTAAACCCTGTTATAAAAATCAATTACTTTTAAAAACCCGTGAAACAAAGACAGTGAAAGAGAGAGAAATTCTTACAAAATTCGTTCAGGGGCTGCGATGCCACCTGGATTGACCATATCTAGACCCACAGCTGATTGAGACATAAGGGTGGACACTCTTGGGGCTGAGAGGTTTGGTGAGGTTGGGTGAGCTAACGCAGACCCTTTAAAGTAATACGGCGTGGTACCCATCCCATGGGTCCCAAATCTCCAGGTTCAAGGGCATCTTCCTACGTCGAAAACATGCACGAGAAACCCAGAAGATGGTACACCGTGTGACCGGGAAAGGTTTCTAAAACGCACCTCATTTCTCATCTCCTTGTGCTCCGGTTCGCCATTCCAGCCGCTTTACTAGCAATCTCCCTCCTTGGAGAATCAGCACCTTTAACCTCCTGTTCCGTACACGTTGCAATTTGTCCTGAGGATGAACGGGAAGAGGGGGAACCAATGAGAGACTAGCTCTAGGTGTTGGGACAGGCAGAGGTCACTCTATTTTCCCATCAGGAAGCAGAATTAACCACAGGCTCAGCCTGCCGCCCGGAGCCAGAATAGGGCCTGAAGCAATCCTGCGCTTTTGCGGCCAGCTCCCAAGAAAGCGAGTTGAAAAATGGAGCTCAGGGGCACTGCAATTCACAAACCTGCAGAGTTAGAAATGATAACTCTCGTCCACAAATATATGGAGGGAAGGCTACGAAGAGGATTTGAAAGCAAGGCAGAATTGCAGGAAACCGATTTCAGGAGGTAGATTCGAATCGCCTTTAAAGCACAGGAAAAGCGGCAAAACCTCGACAATGATGCCCTTGGCCAAAAAGGGCGTATGCGTTTTTTCCTGAATATATTCAGGAAAAAACGCATACGCCCTTTTTGGCCAACCAAGCAACCTGGAAAGGCAAATCAGCGCTACAAAGAAGTCTCGCTTCCCATCGGTCAAAAGGGCCATGCTGAATAAAGTGTCAAAACCAGAAATGCAGGACAGCCCATGGAGAAATGGGAGCCTTGCTACGCTGATGGGCGGGCTGTAAATTGCCAACAGCCACTCTGGAGAAGTGTACGGTGTGTCCTGAAACATCTAAAAAACTCAGCTTAGAGAGCATAGGGCACTTCCACTCATGGGCGTATAAATTGGGAAAACTAAAAATCAGCAAGACACAGGCACCCCAAAGTTTAGGGCTGCTCTGTTGACAAGAACCTCCACTTCGTTACACCTGAAACATCCCAGGAAAGAGAAGAATGGATAAAGAAGTTGTGGTCCTTATGTACAATGGAATATCACTCAGCCATGAAATCAACGTCATAAGGCTAGGAGCAGCATGATGAGTGGATTTAGGTACGACGATTCTAAGTGAAATAAGTCACACAGAAAAAGACACTTATCATAAGATATCACTTACAGAGGGAATGTAAAAACCGCTACCCTTGAACTGAATTACAAAACAGAACAGAGTCGCACGTTTAGAAAACACACTATGGCTGCTTAACGGGAAAGGTGAGGTGGGGTGATGCATAAAACAAGGGTTTCAAATTAGCTCAGATACCGTTCCATAAACCCAATATGTAATAGACAAGACCTACTCCTTGCTCAGTGAACTGGACTCAACGCCCCCTATTCACCGCCCAAGAATATATCTGACTAGTAAGAATCTTAAAACCTATGTATTGATATCTCTCTGTAAGTGAGTCAAGTGGGTGTAAAGCGGCATAAACACAGCAGTGCAAAGCAGCTAAACCCTGTTATAAAAATCAATTACTTTTAAAAACCCGTGAAACAAAGACAGTGAAAGAGAGAGAAATTCTTACAAAATTCGTTCAGGGGCTGCGATGCCACCTGGATTGACCATATCTAGACCCACAGCTGATTGAGACATAAGGGTGGACACTCTTGGGGCTGAGAGGTTTGGTGAGGTTGGGTGAGCTAACGCAGACCCTTTAAAGTAATACGGCGTGGTACCCATCCCATGGGTCCCAAATCTCCAGGTTCAAGGGCATCGTCCTACGTCGAAAACATGCACGAGAAACCCAGAAGATGGTACACCGTGTGACCGGGAAAGGTTTCTAAAACGCACCTCATTTCTCATCTCCTTGTGCTCCGGTTTGCCATTCCAGCCGCTTTACTAGCAATCTCCCTCCTTGGAGAATCAGCACCTTTAACCTCCTGTTCCGAACACGTTGCAATTTGTCCTGAGGATGAACGGGAAGAGGGGGAACCAATGAGAGACTAGCTCTAGGTATTGGGACAGGCACAGGTCACTCTATTTTCCCATCAGGAAGCAGAATTAACCACAGGCTCAGCCTGCCGCCCGGAGCCAGAATAGGGCCTGAAGCAATCCTGCGCTTTTGCGGCCAGCTCCCAAGAAAGCGAGTTGAAAAATGGAGCTCAGGGGCACTGCAATTCACAAACCTGCAGAGGTAGAAATGATAACTCTCGTCCACAAATATATGGAGGGAAGGCAACGAAGAGGATTTGAAAGTAAGGCAGAATTGCAGGAAACCGATTTCAGGAGGTAGATTCGAATCGCCTTTAAAGCACAGGAAAAGCGGCAAAACCTCGACAATGATGCCCTTGGCCAAAAAGGGCGTATGCGTTTTTTCCTGAATATATTCAGGAAAAAACGCATACGCCCTTTTTGGCCAACCAAGCAACCTGGAAAGGCAAATCAGCGCTACAAAGAAGTCTCGCTTCCCATCGGTCAAAAGGGCCATGCTGAATAAAGTGTCAAAACCAGAAATGCAGGACAGGCCATGGAGAAATGGGAGCCTTGCTACGCTGATGGGCGGGCTGTAAATTGCCAACAGCCACTCTGGAGAAGTGTACGGTGTGTCCTGAAACATCTAAAAAACTCAGCTTAGAGAGCATAGGGCACTTCCACTCATGGGCGTATAAATTGGGAAAACTAAAAATCAGCAAGACACAGGCACCCCAAAGTTTAGGGCTGCTCTGTTGACAAGAACCTCCACTTCGTTACACCTGAAACATCCCAGGAAAGAGAAGAATGGATAAAGAAGTTGTGGTCCTTATGTACAATGGAATATCACTCAGCCATGAAATCAACGTCATAAGGCTAGGAGCAGCATGATGAGTGGATTTAGGTACGACGATTCTAAGTGAAATAAGTCACACAGAAAAAGACACTTATCATAAGATATCACTTACAGAGGGAATGTAAAAACCGCTACCCTTGAACTGAATTACAAAACAGAACAGAGTCGCACGTTTAGAAAACACACTATGGCTGCTTAACGGGAAAGGTGAGGTGGGGTGATGCATAAAACAAGGGTTTCAAATTAGCTCAGATACCGTTCCATAAACCCAATATGTAATAGACCAGACCTACTCCTTGCTCAGTGAACTGGACTCAACGCCCCCTATTCACCGCCCAAGAATATATCTGACTAGTAAGAATCTTAAAACCTATGTATTGATATCTCTCTGTAAGTGAGTCAAGTGGGTGTAAAGCGGCATAAACACAGCAGTGCAAAGCAGCTAAACCCTATTATAAAAATCAATTACTTTTAAAAACCCGTGAAACAAAGACAGTGAAAGAGAGAGAAATTCTTACAAAATTCGTTCAGGGGCTGCGATGCCACCTGGATTGACCATATCTAGACCCACAGCTGATTGAGACATAAGGGAGGACACTCTTGGGGCTGAGAGGTTTGGTGAGGTTGGGTGAGCTAACGCAGACCCTGTAAAGTAATACGGCGTGGTACCCATCCCATGGGTCCCAAATCTCCAGGTTCAAGGGCATCGTCCTACGTCGAAAACATGCACGAGAAACCCAGAAGATGGTACACCGTGTGACCGGGAAAGGTTTCTAAAACGCACCTCATTTCTCATCTCCTTGTGCTCCGGTTCGCCATTCCAGCCGCTTTACTAGCAATCTCCCTCCTTGGAGAATCAGCACCTTTAACCTCCTGTTCCGAACACGTTGCAATTTGTCCTGAGGATGAACGGGAAGAGGGGGAACCAATGAGAGACTAGCTCTAGGTGTTGGGACAGGCACAGGTCACTCTATTTTCCCATCAGGAAGCAGAATTAACCACAGGCTCAGCCTGCCGCCCGGAGCCAGAATAGGGCCTGAAGCAATCCTGCGCTTTTGCGGCCAGCTCCCAAGAAAGCGAGTTGAAAAATGGAGCTCAGGGGCACTGCAATTCACAAACCTGCAGAGTTAGAAATGATAACTCTCGTCCACAAATATATGGAGGGAAGGCAACGAAGAGGATTTGAAAGCAAGGCAGAATTGCAGGAAACCGATTTCAGGAGGTAGATTCGAATCGCCTTTAAAGCACAGGAAAAGCGGCAAAACCTCGACAATGATGCCCTTGGCCAAAAAGGGCGTATGCGTTTTTTCCTGAATATATTCAGGAAAAAACGCATACGCCCTTTTTGGCCAACCAAGCAACCTGGAAAGGCAAATCAGCGCTACAAAGAAGTCTCGCTTCCCATCGGTCAAAAGGGCCATGCTGAATAAAGTGTCAAAACCAGAAATGCAGGACAGGCCATGGAGAAATGGGAGCCTTGCTACGCTGATGGGCGGGCTGTAAATTGCCAACAGCCACTCTGGAGAAGTGTACGGTGTGTCCTGAAACATCTAAAAAACTCAGCTTAGAGAGCATAGGGCACTTCCACTCATGGGCGTATAAATTGGGAAAACTAAAAATCAGCAAGACACAGGCACCCCAAATTTTAGGGCTGCTCTGTTGACAAGAACCTCCACTTCGTTACACCTTAAACATCCCAGGAAAGAGAAGAATGGATAAAGAAGTTGTGGTCCTTATGTACAATGGAATATCACTCAGCCATGAAATCAACGTCATAAGGCTAGGAGCAGCATGATGAGTGGATTTAGGTACGACGATTCTAAGTGAAATAAGTCACACAGAAAAAGACACTTATCATAAGATATCACTTACAGAGGGAATGTAAAAACCGCTACCCTTGAACTGAATTACAAAACAGAACAGAGTCGCACGTTTAGAAAACACACTATGGCTGCTTAACGGGAAAGGTGAGGTGGGGTGATGCATAAAACAAGGGTTTCAAATTAGCTCAGATACCGTTCCATAAACCCAATATGTAATAGACCAGACCTACTCCTTGCTCAGTGAACTGGACTCAACGCCCCCTATTCACCGCCCAAGAATATATCTGACTAGTAAGAATCTTAAAACCTATGTATTGATATCTCTCTGTAAGTGAGTCAAGTGGGTGTAAAGCGGCATAAACACAGCAGAGCAAAGCAGCTAAACCCTATTATAAAAATCAATTACTTTTAAAAACCCGTGAAACAAAGACAGTGAAAGAGAGAGAAATTCTTACAAAATTCGTTCAGGGGCTGCGATGCCACCTGGATTGACCATATCTAGACCCACAGCTGATTGAGACATAAGGGTGGACACTCTTGGGGCTGAGAGGTTTGGTGAGGTTGGGTGAGCTAACGCAGACCCTTTAAAGTAATACGGCGTGGTACCCATCCCATGGGCCCCAAATCTCCAGGTTCAAGGGCATCTTCCTACGTCGAAAACATGCACGAGAAACCCAGAAGATGGTACACCGTGTGACCGGGAAAGGTTTCTAAAACGCACCTCATTTCTCATCTCCTTGTGCTCCGGTTCGCCATTCCAGCCGCTTTACTAGCAATCTCCCTCCTTGGAGAATCAGCACCTTTAACCTCCTGTTCCGTACACGTTGCAATTTGTCCTGAGGATGAACGGGAAGAGGGGGAACCAATGAGAGACTAGCTCTAGGTGTTGGGACAGGCAGAGGTCACTCTATTTTCCCATCAGGAAGCAGAATTAACCACAGGCTCAGCCTGCCGCCCGGAGCCAGAATAGGGCCTGAAGCAATCCTGCGCTTTTGCGGCCAGCTCCCAAGAAAGCGAGTTGAAAAATGGAGCTCAGGGGCACTGCAATTCACAAACCTGCAGAGTTAGAAATGATAACTCTCGTCCACAAATATATGGAGGGAAGGCAACGAAGAGGATTTGAAAGCAAGGCAGAATTGCAGGAAACCGATTTCAGGAGGTAGATTCGAATCGCCTTTAAAGCACAGGAAAAGCGGCAAAACCTCGACAATGATGCCCTTGGCCAAAAAGGGCGTATGCGTTTTTTCCTGAATATATTCAGGAAAAAACGCATACGCCCTTTTTGGCCAACCAAGCAACCTGGAAAGGCAAATCAGCGCTACAAAGAAGTCTCGCTTCCCATCGGTCAAAAGGGCCATGCTGAATAAAGTGTCAAAACCAGAAATGCAGGACAGGCCATGGAGAAATGGGAGCCTTGCTACGCTGATGGGTGGGCTGTAAATTGCCAACAGCCACTCTGGAGAAGTGTACGGTGTGTCCTGAAACATCTAAAAAACTCAGCTTAGAGAGCATAGGGCACTTCCACTCATGGGCGTATAAATTGGGAAAACTAAAAATCAGCAAGACACAGGCACCCCAAAGTTTAGGGCTGCTCTGTTGACAAGAACCTCCACTTCATTACACCTGAAACATCCCAGGAAAGAGAAGAATGGATAAAGAAGTTGTGGTCCTTATGTACAATGGAATATCACTCAGCCATGAAATCAACGTCATAAGGCTAGGAGCAGCATGATGAGTGGATTTAGGTACGACGATTCTAAGTGAAATAAGTCACACAGAAAAAGACACTTATCATAAGATATCACTTACAGAGGGAATGTAAAAACCGCTACCCTTGAACTGAATTACAAAACAGAACAGAGTCGCACGTTTAGAAAACACACTATGGCTGCTTAACGGGAAAGGTGAGGTGGGGTGATGCATAAAACAAGGGTTTCAAATTAGCTCAGATACCGTTCCATAAACCCAATATGTAATAGACCAGACCTACTCCTTGCTCAGTGAACTGGACTCAACGCCCCCTATTCACCGCCCAAGAATATATCTGACTAGTAAGAATCTTAAAACCTATGTATTGATATCTCTCTGTAAGTGAGTCAAGTGGGTGTAAAGCGGCATAAACACAGCAGTGCAAAGCAGCTAAACCCTGTTATAAAAATCAATTACTTTTAAAAACCCGTGAAACAAAGACAGTGAAAGAGAGAGAAATTCTTACAAAATTCGTTCAGGGGCTGCGATGCCACCTGGATTGACCATATCTAGACCCACAGCTGATTGAGACATAAGGGTGGACACTCTTGGGGCTGAGAGGTTTGGTGAGGTTGGGTGAGCTAACACAGACCCTTTAAAGTAATACGGCGTGGTACCCATCCCATGGGTCCCAAATCTCCAGGTTCAAGGGCATCGTCCTACGTCGAAAACATGCACGAGAAACCCAGAAGATGGTACACCGTGTGACCGGGAAAGGTTTCTAAAACGCACCTCATTTCTCATCTCCTTGTGCTCCGGTTCGCCATTCCAGCCGCTTTACTAGCAATCTCCCTCCTTGGAGAATCAGCACCTTTAACCTCCTGTTCCGTACACGTTGCAATTTGTCCTGAGGATGAACGGGAAGAGGGAGAACCAATGAGAGACTAGCTCTAGGTGTTGGGACAGGCAGAGGTCACTCTATTTTCCCATCAGGAAGCAGAATTAACCACAGGCTCAGCCTGCCGCCCGGAGCCAGAATAGGGCCTGAAGCAATCCTGCGCTTTTGCGGCCAGCTCCCAAGAAAGCGAGTTGAAAAATGGAGCTCAGGGGCACTGCAATTCACAAACCTGCAGAGTTAGAAATGATAACTCTCGTCCACAAATATATGGAGGGAAGGCAACGAAGAGGATTTGAAAGCAAGGCAGAATTGCAGGAAACCCATTTCAGGAGGTAGATTCGAATCGCCTTTAAATCACAGGAAAAGCGGCAAAACCTCGACAATAATGCCCTTGGCCAAAAAGGGCGTATGCGTTTTTTCCTGAATATATTCAGGAAAAAACGCATACGCCCTTTTTGGCCAACCAAGCAACCTGGAAAGGCAAATCAGCGCTACAAAGAAGTCTCGCTTCCCATCGGTCAAAAGGGCCATGCTGAATAAAGTGTCAAAACCAGAAATGCAGGACAGGCCATGGAGAAATGGGAGCCTTGCTACGCTGATGGGTGGGCTGTAAATTGCCAACAGCCACTCTGGAGAAGTGTACGGTGTGTCCTGAAACATCTAAAAAACTCAGCTTAGAGAGCATAGGGCACTTCTACTCATGGGCGTATAAATTGGGAAAACTAAAAATCAGCAAGACACAGGCACCCCAAAGTTTAGGGCTGCTCTGTTGACAAGAACCTCCACTTCGTTACACCTGAAACATCCCAGGAAAGAGAAGAATGGATAAAGAAGTTGTGGTCCTTATGTACAATGGAATATCACTCAGCCATGAAATCAACGTCATAAGGCTAGGAGCAGCATGATGAGTGGATTTAGGTACGACGATTCTAAGTGAAATAAGTCACACAGAAAAAGACACTTATCATAAGATATCACTTACAGAGGGAATGTAAAAACCGCTACCCTTGAACTGAATTACAAAACAGAACAGAGTCGCACGTTTAGAAAACACACTATGGCTGCTTAACGGGAAAGGTGAGGTGGGGTGATGCATAAAACAAGGGTTTCAAATTAGCTCAGATACCGTTCCATAAACCCAATATGTAATAGACCAGACCTACTCCTTGCTCAGTGAACTGGACTCAACGCCCCCTATTCACCGCCCAAGAATATATCTGACTAGTAAGAATCTTAAAACCTATGTATTGATATCTCTCTGTAAGTGAGTCAAGTGGGTGTAAAGCGGCATAAACACAGCAGTGCAAAGCAGCTAAACCCTGTTATAAAAATCAATTACTTTTAAAAACCCGTGAAACAAAGACAGTGAAAGAGAGAGAAATTCTTACAAAATTCGTTCAGGGGCTGCGATGCCACCTGGATTGACTATATCTAGACCCACAGCTGATTGAGACATAAGGGTGGACACTCTTGGGGCTGAGAGGTTTGGTGAGGTTGGGTGAGCTAACACAGACCCTTTAAAGTAATACGGCGTGGTACCCATCCCATGGGTCCCAAATCTCCAGGTTCAAGGGCATCGTCCTACGTCGAAAACATGCACGAGAAACCCAGAAGATGGTACACCGTGTGACCGGGAAAGGTTTCTAAAACGCACCTCATTTCTCATCTCCTTGTGCTCCGGTTCGCCATTCCAGCCGCTTTACTAGCAATCTCCCTCCTTGGAGAATCAGCACCTTTAACCTCCTGTTCCGTACACGTTGCAATTTGTCCTGAGGATGAACGGGAAGAGGGGGAACCAATGAGAGACTAGCTCTAGGTGTTGGGACAGGCAGAGGTCACTCTATTTTCCCATCAGGAAGCAGAATTAACCACAGGCTCAGCCTGCCGCCCGGAGCCAGAATAGGGCCTGAAGCAATCCTGCGCTTTTGCGGCCAGCTCCCAAGAAAGCCAGTTGAAAAATGGAGCTCAGGGGCACTGCAATTCACAAACCTGCAGAGTTAGAAATGATAACTCTCGTCCACAAATATATGGAGGGAAGGCTACGAAGAGGATTTGAAAGCAAGGCAGAATTGCAGGAAACCGATTTCAGGAGGTAGATTCGAATCGCCTTTAAAGCACAGGAAAAGCGGCAAAACCTCGACAATGATGCCCTTGGCCAAAAAGGGCGTATGCGTTTTTTCCTGAATATATTCAGGAAAAAACGCATACGCCCTTTTTGGCCAACCAAGCAACCTGGAAAGGCAAATCAGCGCTACAAAGAAGTCTCGCTTCCCATCGGTCAAAAGGGCCATGCTGAATAAAGTGTCAAAACCAGAAATGCAGGACAGGCCATGGAGAAATGGGAGCCTTGCTACGCTGATGGGCGGGCTGTAAATTGCCAACAGCCACTCTGGAGAAGTGTACGGTGTGTCCTGAAACATCTAAAAAACTCAGCTTAGAGAGCATAGGGCACTTCCACTCATGGGCGTATAAATTGGGAAAACTAAAAATCAGCAAGACACAGGCACCCCAAAGTTTAGGGCTGCTCTGTTGACAAGAACCTCCACTTCGTTACACCTGAAACATCCCAGGAAAGAGAAGAATGGATAAAGAAGTTGTGGTCCTTATGTACAATGGAATATCACTCAGCCATGAAATCAACGTCATAAGGCTAGGAGCAGCATGATGAGTGGATTTAGGTACGACGATTCTAAGTGAAATAAGTCACACAGAAAAAGACACTTATCATAAGATATCACTTACAGAGGGAATGTAAAAACCGCTACCCTTGAACTGAATTACAAAACAGAACAGAGTCGCACGTTTAGAAAACACACTATGGCTGCTTAACGGGAAAGGTGAGGTGGGGTGATGCATAAAACAAGGGTTTCAAATTAGCTCAGATACCGTTCCATAAACCCAATATGTAATAGACCAGACCTACTCCTTGCTCAGTGAACTGGACTCAACGCCCCCTATTCACCGCCCAAGAATATATCTGACTAGTAAGAATCTTAAAACCTATGTATTGATATCTCTCTGTAAGTGAGTCAAGTGGGTGTAAAGCGGCATAAACACAGCAGAGCAAAGCAGCTAAACCCTATTATAAAAATCAATTACTTTTAAAAACCCGTGAAACAAAGACAGTGAAAGAGAGAGAAATTCTTACAAAATTCGTTCAGGGGCTGCGATGCCACCTGGATTGACCATATCTAGACCCACAGCTGATTGAGACATAAGGGTGGACACTCTTGGGGCTGAGAGGTTTGGTGAGGTTGGGTGAGCTAACGCAGACCCTTTAAAGTAATACGGTGTGGTACCCATCCCATGGGTCCCAAATCTCCAGGTTCAAGGGCATCTTCCTACGTCGAAAACATGCACGAGAAACCCAGAAGATGGTACACCGTGTGACCGGGAAAGGTTTCTAAAACGCACCTCATTTCTCATCTCCTTGTGCTCCGGTTCGCCATTCCAGCCGCTTTACTAGCAATCTCCCTCCTTGGAGAATCAGCACCTTTAACCTCCTGTTCCGTACACGTTGCAATTTGTCCTGAGGATGAACGGGAAGAGGGGGAACCAATGAGAGACTAGCTCTAGGTGTTGGGACAGGCAGAGGTCACTCTATTTTCCCATCAGGAAGCAGAATTAACCACAGGCTCAGCCTGCCGCCCGGAGCCAGAATAGGGCCTGAAGCAATCCTGCGCTTTTGCGGCCAGCTCCCAAGAAAGCGAGTTGAAAAATGGAGCTCAGGGGCACTGCAATTCACAAACCTGCAGAGTTAGAAATGATAACTCTCGTCCACAAATATATGGAGGGAAGGCAACGAAGAGGATTTGAAAGCAAGGCAGAATTGCAGGAAACCGATTTCAGGAGGTAGATTCGAATCGCCTTTAAAGCACAGGAAAAGCGGCAAAACCTCGACAATGATGCCCTTGGCCAAATAGAGCGTATGCGTTTTTTCCTGAATATATTCAGGAAAAAAGACATACGCCCTATTTGGCCAACCAAGCAACCTGGAAAGGCAAATCAGTGCTACAAAGAAGTCTCGCTTCCCATCGGTCAAAAGGGCCATGCTGAATAAAGTGTCAAAACCAGAAATGCAGGACAGGCCATGGAGAAATGGGAGCCTTGCTACGCTGATGGGCGGGCTGTAAATTGCCAACAGCTACTCTGGAGAAGTGTACGGTGTGTCCTGAAACATCTAAAAAACTCAGCTTAGAGAGCATAGGGCACTTCCACTCATGGGCGTATAAATTGGGAAAACTAAAAATCAGCAAGACACAGGCACCCCAAAGTTTAGGGCTGCTCTGTTGACAAGAACCTCCACTTCGTTACACCTTAAACATCCCAGGAAAGAGAAGAATGGATAAAGAAGTTGTGGTCCTTATGTACAATGGAATATCACTCAGCCATGAAATCAACGTCATAAGGCTAGGAGCAGCATGATGAGTGGATTTAGGTACGACGATTCTAAGTGAAATAAGTCACACAGAAAAAGACACTTATCATAAGATATCACTTACAGAGGGAATGTAAAAACCGCTACCCTTGAACTGAATTACAAAACAGAACAGAGTCGCACGTTTAGAAAACACACTATGGCTGCTTAACGGGAAAGGTGAGGTGGGGTGATGCATAAAACAAGGGTTTCAAATTAGCTCAGATACCGTTCCATAAACCCAATATGTAATAGACCAGACCTACTCCTTGCTCAGTGAACTGGACTCAACGCCCCCTATTCACCGCCCAAGAATATATCTGACTAGTAAGAATCTTAAAACCTATGTATTGATATCTCTCTGTAAGTGAGTCAAGTGGGTGTAAAGCGGCATAAACACAGCAGTGCAAAGCAGCTAAACCCTATTATAAAAATCAATTACTTTTAAAAACCCGTGAAACAAAGACAGTGAAAGAGAGAGAAATTCTTACAAAATTCGTTCAGGGGCTGCGATGCCACCTGGATTGACCATATCTAGACCCACAGCTGATTGAGACATAAGGGAGGACACTCTTGGGGCTGAGAGGTTTGGTGAGGTTGGGTGAGCTAACGCAGACCCTGTAAAGTAATACGGCGTGGTACCCATCCCATGGGTCCCAAATCTCCAGGTTCAAGGGCATCGTCCTACGTCGAAAACATGCACGAGAAACCCAGAAGATGGTACACCGTGTGACCGGGAAAGGTTTCTAAAACGCACCTCATTTCTCATCTCCTTGTGCTCCGGTTCGCCATTCCAGCTGCTTTACTAGCAATCTCCCTCCTTGGAGAATCAGCACCTTTAACCTCCTGTTCCGAACACGTTGCAATTTGTCCTGAGGATGAACGGGAAGAGGGGGAACCAATGAGAGACTAGCTCTAGGTGTTGGGACAGGCAGAGGTCACTCTATTTTCCCATCAGGAAGCAGAATTAACCACAGGCTCAGCCTGCCGCCCGGAGCCAGAATAGGGCCTGAAGCAATCCTGCGCTTTTGCGGCCAGCTCCCAAGAAAGCGAGTTGAAAAATGGAGCTCAGGGGCACTGCAATTCACAAACCTGCAGAGTTAGAAATGATAACTCTCGTCCACAAATATATGGAGGGAAGGCAACGAAGAGGATTTGAAAGCAAGGCAGAATTGCAGGAAACCGATTTCAGGAGGTAGATTCGAATCGCCTTTAAAGCACAGGAAAAGCGGCAAAACCTCGACAATGATGCCCTTGGCCAAAAAGGGCGTATGCGTTTTTTCCTGAATATATTCAGGAAAAAACGCATACGCCCTTTTTGGCCAACCAAGCAACCTGGAAAGGCAAATCAGCGCTACAAAGAAGTCTCGCTTCCCATCGGTCAAAAGGGCCATGCTGAATAAAGTGTCAAAACCAGAAATGCAGGACAGGCCATGGAGAAATGGGAGCCTTGCTACGCTGATGGGCGGGCTGTAAATTGCCAACAGCCACTCTGGAGAAGTGTACGGTGTGTCCTGAAACATCTAAAAAACTCAGCTTAGAGAGCATAGGGCACTTCCACTCATGGGCGTATAAATTGGGAAAACTAAAAATCAGCAAGACACAGGCACCCCAAAGTTTAGGGCTGCTCTGTTGACAAGAACCTCCACTTCGTTACACCTTAAACATCCCAGGAAAGAGAAGAATGGATAAAGAAGTTGTGGTCCTTATGTACAATGGAATATCACTCAGCCATGAAATCAACGTCATAAGGCTAGGAGCAGCATGATGAGTGGATTTAGGTACGACGATTCTAAGTGAAATAAGTCACACAGAAAAAGACACTTATCATAAGATATCACTTACAGAGGGAATGTAAAAACCGCTACCCTTGAACTGAATTACAAAACAGAACAGAGTCGCACGTTTAGAAAACACACTATGGCTGCTTAACGGGAAAGGTGAGGTGGGGTGATGCATAAAACAAGGGTTTCAAATTAGCTCAGATACCGTTCCATAAACCCAATATGTAATAGACCAGACCTACTCCTTGCTCAGTGAACTGGACTCAACGCCCCCTATTCACCGCCCAAGAATATATCTGACTAGTAAGAATCTTAAAACCTATGTATTGATATCTCTCTGTAAGTGAGTCAAGTGGGTGTAAAGCGGCATAAACACAGCAGTGCAAAGCAGCTAAACCCTATTATAAAAATCAATTACTTTTAAAAACCCGTGAAACAAAGACAGTGAAAGAGAGAGAAATTCTTACAAAATTCGTTCAGGGGCTGCGATGCCACCTGGATTGACCATATCTAGACCCACAGCTGATTGAGACATAAGGGAGGACACTCTTGGGGCTGAGAGGTTTGGTGAGGTTGGGTGAGCTAACGCAGACCCTGTAAAGTAATACGGCGTGGTACCCATCCCATGGGTCCCAAATCTCCAGGTTCAAGGGCATCGTCCTACGTCGAAAACATGCACGAGAAACCCAGAAGATGGTACACCGTGTGACCGGGAAAGGTTTCTAAAACGCACCTCATTTCTCATCTCCTTGTGCTCCGGTTTGCCATTCCAGCCGCTTTACTAGCAATCTCCCTCCTTGGAGAATCAGCACCTTTAACCTCCTGTTCCGAACACGTTGCAATTTGTCCTGAGGATGAACGGGAAGAGGGGGAACCAATGAGAGACTAGCTCTAGGTATTGGGACAGGCACAGGTCACTCTATTTTCCCATCAGGAAGCAGAATTAACCACAGGCTCAGCCTGCCGCCCGGAGCCAGAATAGGGCCTGAAGCAATCCTGCGCTTTTGCGGCCAGCTCCCAAGAAAGCGAGTTGAAAAATGGAGCTCAGGGGCACTGCAATTCACAAACCTGCAGAGTTAGAAATGATAACTCTCGTCCACAAATATATGGAGGGAAGGCAACGAAGAGGATTTGAAAGTAAGGCAGAATTGCAGGAAACCGATTTCAGGAGGTAGATTCGAATCGCCTTTAAAGCACAGGAAAAGCGGCAAAACCTCGACAATGATGCCCTTGGCCAAAAAGGGCGTATGCGTTTTTTCCTGAATATATTCAGGAAAAAACGCATACGCCCTTTTTGGCCAACCAAGCAACCTGGAAAGGCAAATCAGCGCTACAAAGAAGTCTCGCTTCCCATCGGTCAAAAGGGCCATGCTGAATAAAGTGTCAAAACCAGAAATGCAGGACAGGCCATGGAGAAATGGGAGCCTTGCTACGCTGATGGGCGGGCTGTAAATTGCCAACAGCCACTCTGGAGAAGTGTACGGTGTGTCCTGAAACATCTAAAAAACTCAGCTTAGAGAGCATAGGGCACTTCCACTCATGGGCGTATAAATTGGGAAAACTAAAAATCAGCAAGACACAGGCACCCCAAAGTTTAGGGCTGCTCTGTTGACAAGAACCTCCACTTCGTTACACCTGAAACATCCCAGGAAAGAGAAGAATGGATAAAGAAGTTGTGGTCCTTATGTACAATGGAATATCACTCAGCCATGAAATCAACGTCATAAGGCTAGGAGCAGCATGATGAGTGGATTTAGGTACGACGATTCTAAGTGAAATAAGTCACACAGAAAAAGACACTTATCATAAGATATCACTTACAGAGGGAATGTAAAAACCGCTACCCTTGAACTGAATTACAAAACAGAACAGAGTCGCACGTTTAGAAAACACACTATGGCTGCTTAACGGGAAAGGTGAGGTGGGGTGATGCATAAAACAAGGGTTTCAAATTAGCTCAGATACCGTTCCATAAACCCAATATGTAATAGACCAGACCTACTCCTTGCTCAGTGAACTGGACTCAACGCCCCCTATTCACCGCCCAAGAATATATCTGACTAGTAAGAATCTTAAAACCTATGTATTGATATCTCTCTGTAAGTGAGTCAAGTGGGTGTAAAGCGGCATAAACACAGCAGTGCAAAGCAGCTAAACCCTATTATAAAAATCAATTACTTTTAAAAACCCGTGAAACAAAGACAGTGAAAGAGAGAGAAATTCTTACAAAATTCGTTCAGGGGCTGCGATGCCACCTGGATTGACCATATCTAGACCCACAGCTGATTGAGACATAAGGGAGGACACTCTTGGGGCTGAGAGGTTTGGTGAGGTTGGGTGAGCTAACGCAGACCCTGTAAAGTAATACGGCGTGGTACCCATCCCATGGGTCCCAAATCTCCAGGTTCAAGGGCATCGTCCTACGTCGAAAACATGCACGAGAAACCCAGAAGATGGTACACCGTGTGACCGGGAAAGGTTTCTAAAACGCACCTCATTTCTCATCTCCTTGTGCTCCGGTTCGCCATTCCAGCCGCTTTACTAGCAATCTCCCTCCTTGGAGAATCAGCACCTTTAACCTCCTGTTCCGAACACGTTGCAATTTGTCCTGAGGATGAACGGGAAGAGGGGGAACCAATGAGAGACTAGCTCTAGGTGTTGGGACAGGCACAGGTCACTCTATTTTCCCATCAGGAAGCAGAATTAACCACAGGCTCAGCCTGCCGCCCGGAGCCAGAATAGGGCCTGAAGCAATCCTGCGCTTTTGCGGCCAGCTCCCAAGAAAGCGAGTTGAAAAATGGAGCTCAGGGGCACTGCAATTCACAAACCTGCAGAGTTAGAAATGATAACTCTCGTCCACAAATATATGGAGGGAAGGCAACGAAGAGGATTTGAAAGCAAGGCAGAATTGCAGGAAACCGATTTCAGGAGGTAGATTCGAATCGCCTTTAAAGCACAGGAAAAGCGGCAAAACCTCGACAATGATGCCCTTGGCCAAAAAGGGCGTATGCGTTTTTTCCTGAATATATTCAGGAAAAAACGCATACGCCCTTTTTGGCCAACCAAGCAACCTGGAAAGGCAAATCAGCGCTACAAAGAAGTCTCGCTTCCCATCGGTCAAAAGGGCCATGCTGAATAAAGTGTCAAAACCAGAAATGCAGGACAGGCCATGGAGAAATGGGAGCCTTGCTACGCTGATGGGCGGGCTGTAAATTGCCAACAGCCACTCTGGAGAAGTGTACGGTGTGTCCTGAAACATCTAAAAAACTCAGCTTAGAGAGCATAGGGCACTTCCACTCATGGGCGTATAAATTGGGAAAACTAAAAATCAGCAAGACACAGGCACCCCAAAGTTTAGGGCTGCTCTGTTGACAAGAACCTCCACTTCGTTACACCTGAAACATCCCAGGAAAGAGAAGAATGGATAAAGAAGTTGTGGTCCTTATGTACAATGGAATATCACTCAGCCATGAAATCAACGTCATAAGGCTAGGAGCAGCATGATGAGTGGATTTAGGTACGACGATTCTAAGTGAAATAAGTCACACAGAAAAAGACACTTATCATAAGATATCACTTACAGAGGGAATGTAAAAACCGCTACCCTTGAACTGAATTACAAAACAGAACAGAGTCGCACGTTTAGAAAACACACTATGGCTGCTTAACGGGAAAGGTGAGGTGGGGTGATGCATAAAACAAGGGTTTCAAATTAGCTCAGATACCGTTCCATAAACCCAATATGTAATAGACCAGACCTACTCCTTGCTCAGTGAACTGGACTCAACGCCCCCTATTCACCGCCCAAGAATATATCTGACTAGTAAGAATCTTAAAACCTATGTATTGATATCTCTCTGTAAGTGAGTCAAGTGGGTGTAAAGCGGCATAAACACAGCAGTGCAAAGCAGCTAAACCCTATTATAAAAATCAATTACTTTTAAAAACCCGTGAAACAAAGACAGTGAAAGAGAGAGAAATTCTTACAAAATCCGTTCAGGGGCTGCGATGCCACCTGGATTGACCATATCTAGACCCACAGCTGATTGAGACATAAGGGAGGACACTCTTGGGGCTGAGAGGTTTGGTGAGGTTGGGTGAGCTAACGCAGACCCTGTAAAGTAATACGGTGTGGTACCCATCCCATGGGTCCCAAATCTCCAGGTTCAAGGGCATCGTCCTACGTCGAAAACATGCACGAGAAACCCAGAAGATGGTACACCGTGTGACCGGGAAAGGTTTCTAAAACGCACCTCATTTCTCATCTCCTTGTGCTCCGGTTCGCCATTCCAGCCGCTTTACTAGCAATCTCCCTCCTTGGAGAATCAGCACCTTTAACCTCCTGTTCCGAACACGTTGCAATTTGTCCTGAGGATGAACGGGAAGAGGGGGAACCAATGAGAGACTAGCTCTAGGTGTTGGGACAGGCACAGGTCACTCTATTTTCCCATCAGGAAGCAGAATTAACCACAGGCTCAGCCTGCCGCCCGGAGCCAGAATAGGGCCTGAAGCAATCCTGCGCTTTTGCGGCCAGCTCCCAAGAAAGCGAGTTGAAAAATGGAGCTCAGGGGCACTGCAATTCACAAACCTGCAGAGTTAGAAATGATAACTCTCGTCCACAAATATATGGAGGGAAGGCAACGAAGAGGATTTGAAAGCAAGGCAGAATTGCAGGAAACCGATTTCAGGAGGTAGATTCGAATCGCCTTTAAAGCACAGGAAAAGCGGCAAAACCTCGACAATGATGCCCTTGGCCAAAAAGGGCGTATGCGTTTTTTCCTGAATATATTCAGGAAAAAACGCATACGCCCTTTTTGGCCAACCAAGCAACCTGGAAAGGCAAATCAGCGCTACAAAGAAGTCTCGCTTCCCATCGGTCAAAAGGGCCATGCTGAATAAAGTGTCAAAACCAGAAATGCAGGACAGGCCATGGAGAAATGGGAGCCTTGCTACGCTGATGGGCGGGCTGTAAATTGCCAACAGCCACTCTGGAGAAGTGTACGGTGTGTCCTGAAACATCTAAAAAACTCAGCTTAGAGAGCATAGGGCACTTCCACTCATGGGCGTATAAATTGGGAAAACTAAAAATCAGCAAGACACAGGCACCCCAAATTTTAGGGCTGCTCTGTTGACAAGAACCTCCACTTCGTTACACCTTAAACATCCCAGGAAAGAGAAGAATGGATAAAGAAGTTGTGGTCCTTATGTACAATGGAATATCACTCAGCCATGAAATCAACGTCATAAGGCTAGGAGCAGCATGATGAGTGGATTTAGGTACGACGATTCTAAGTGAAATAAGTCACACAGAAAAAGACACTTATCATAAGATATCACTTACAGAGGGAATGTAAAAACCGCTACCCTTGAACTGAATTACAAAACAGAACAGAGTCGCACGTTTAGAAAACACACTATGGCTGCTTAACGGGAAAGGTGAGGTGGGGTGATGCATAAAACAAGGGTTTCAAATTAGCTCAGATACCGTTCCATAAACCCAATATGTAATAGACCAGACCTACTCCTTGCTCAGTGAACTGGACTCAACGCCCCCTATTCACCGCCCAAGAATATATCTGACTAGTAAGAATCTTAAAACCTATGTATTGATATCTCTCTGTAAGTGAGTTAAGTGGGTGTAAAGCGGCATAAACACAGCAGAGCAAAGCAGCTAAACCCTATTATAAAAATCAATTACTTTTAAAAACCCGTGAAACAAAGACAGTGAAAGAGAGAGAAATTCTTACAAAATTCGTTCAGGGGCTGCGATGCCACCTGGATTGACCATATCTAGACCCACAGCTGATTGAGACATAAGGGTGGACACTCTTGGGGCTGAGAGGTTTGGTGAGGTTGGGTGAGCTAACGCAGACCCTTTAAAGTAATACGGCGTGGTACCCATCCCATGGGTCCCAAATCTCCAGGTTCAAGGGCATCTTCCTACGTCGAAAACATGCACGAGAAACCCAGAAGATGGTACACCGTGTGACCGGGAAAGGTTTCTAAAACGCACCTCATTTCTCATCTCCTTGTGCTCCGGTTCGCCATTCCAGCCGCTTTACTAGCAATCTCCCTCCTTGGAGAATCAGCACCTTTAACCTCCTGTTCCGTACACGTTGCAATTTGTCCTGAGGATGAACGGGAAGAGGGGGAACCAATGAGAGACTAGCTCTAGGTGTTGGGACAGGCAGAGGTCACTCTATTTTCCCATCAGGAAGCAGAATTAACCACAGGCTCAGCCTGCCGCCCGGAGCCAGAATAGGGCCTGAAGCAATCCTGCGCTTTTGCGGCCAGCTCCCAAGAAAGCGAGTTGAAAAATGGAGCTCAGGGGCACTGCAATTCACAAACCTGCAGAGTTAGAAATGATAACTCTCGTCCACAAATATATGGAGGGAAGGCAACGAAGAGGATTTGAAAGCAAGGCAGAATTGCAGGAAACCGATTTCAGGAGGTAGATTCGAATCGCCTTTAAAGCACAGGAAAAGCGGCAAAACCTCCACAATGATGCCCTTGGCCAAAAAGGGCGTATGCGTTTTTTCCTGAATATATTCAGGAAAAAACGCATACGCCCTTTTTGGCCAACCAAGCAACCTGGAAAGGCAAATCAGCGCTACAAAGAAGTCTCGCTTCCCATCGGTCAAAAGGGCCATGCTGAATAAAGTGTCAAAACCAGAAATGCAGGACAGGCCATGGAGAAATGGGAGCCTTGCTACGCTGATGGGTGGGCTGTAAATTGCCAACAGCCACTCTGGAGAAGTGTACGGTGTGTCCTGAAACATCTAAAAAACTCAGCTTAGAGAGCATAGGGCACTTCCACTCATGGGCGTATAAATTGGGAAAACTAAAAATCAGCAAGACACAGGCACCCCAAAGTTTAGGGCTGCTCTGTTGACAAGAACCTCCACTTCGTTACACCTGAAACATCCCAGGAAAGAGAAGAATGGATAAAGAAGTTGTGGTCCTTATGTACAATGGAATATCACTCAGCCATGAAATCAACGTCATAAGGCTAGGAGCAGCATGATGAGTGGATTTAGGTACGACGATTCTAAGTGAAATAAGTCACACAGAAAAAGACACTTATCATAAGATATCACTTACAGAGGGAATGTAAAAACCGCTACCCTTGAACTGAATTACAAAACAGAACAGAGTCGCACGTTTAGAAAACACACTATGGCTGCTTAACGGGAAAGGTGAGGTGGGGTGATGCATAAAACAAGGGTTTCAAATTAGCTCAGATACCGTTCCATAAACCCAATATGTAATAGACCAGACCTACTCCTTGCTCAGTGAACTGGACTCAACGCCCCCTATTCACCGCCCAAGAATATATCTGACTAGTAAGAATCTTAAAACCTATGTATTGATATCTCTCTGTAAGTGAGTCAAGTGGGTGTAAAGCGGCATAAACACAGCAGTGCAAAGCAGCTAAACCCTGTTATAAAAATCAATTACTTTTAAAAACCCGTGAAACAAAGACAGTGAAAGAGAGAGAAATTCTTACAAAATTCGTTCAGGGGCTGCGATGCCACCTGGATTGACCATATCTAGACCCACAGCTGATTGAGACATAAGGGTGGACACTCTTGGGGCTGAGAGGTTTGGTGAGGTTGGGTGAGCTAACACAGACCCTTTAAAGTAATACGGCGTGGTACCCATCCCATGGGTCCCAAATCTCCAGGTTCAAGGGCATCGTCCTACGTCGAAAACATGCACGAGAAACCCAGAAGATGGTACACCGTGTGACCGGGAAAGGTTTCTAAAACGCACCTCATTTCTCATCTCCTTGTGCTCCGGTTCGCCATTCCAGTCGCTTTACTAGCAATCTCCCTCCTTGGAGAATCAGCACCTTTAACCTCCTGTTCCGTACACGTTGCAATTTGTCCTGAGGATGAACGGGAAGAGGGGGAACCAATGAGAGACTAGCTCTAGGTGTTGGGACAGGCAGAGGTCACTCTATTTTCCCATCAGGAAGCAGAATTAACCACAGGCTCAGCCTGCCGCCCGGAGCCAGAATAGGGCCTGAAGCAATCCTGCGCTTTTGCGGCCAGCTCCCAAGAAAGCCAGTTGAAAAATGGAGCTCAGGGGCACTGCAATTCACAAACCTGCAGAGTTAGAAATGATAACTCTCGTCCACAAATATATGGAGGGAAGGCTACGAAGAGGATTTGAAAGCAAGGCAGAATTGCAGGAAACCGATTTCAGGAGGTAGATTCGAATCGCCTTTAAAGCACAGGAAAAGCGGCAAAACCTCGACAATGATGCCCTTGGCCAAAAAGGGCGTATGCGTTTTTTCCTGAATATATTCAGGAAAAAACGCATACGCCCTTTTTGGCCAACCAAGCAACCTGGAAAGGCAAATCAGCGCTACAAAGAAGTCTCGCTTCCCATCGGTCAAAAGGGCCATGCTGAATAAAGTGTCAAAACCAGAAATGCAGGACAGGCCATGGAGAAATGGGAGCCTTGCTACGCTGATGGGCGGGCTGTAAATTGCCAACAGCCACTCTGGAGAAGTGTACGGTGTGTCCTGAAACATCTAAAAAACTCAGCTTAGAGAGCATAGGGCACTTCCACTCATGGGCGTATAAATTGGGAAAACTAAAAATCAGCAAGACACAGGCACCCCAAAGTTTAGGGCTGCTCTGTTGACAAGAACCTCCACTTCGTTACACCTTAAACATCCCAGGAAAGAGAAGAATGGATAAAGAAGTTGTGGTCCTTATGTACAATGGAATATCACTCAGCCATGAAATCAACGTCATAAGGCTAGGAGCAGCATGATGAGTGGATTTAGGTACGACGATTCTAAGTGAAATAAGTCACACAGAAAAAGACACTTATCATAAGATATCACTTACAGAGGGAATGTAAAAACCGCTACCCTTGAACTGAATTACAAAACAGAACAGAGTCGCACGTTTAGAAAACACACTATGGCTGCTTAACGGGAAAGGTGAGGTGGGGTGATGCATAAAACAAGGGTTTCAAATTAGCTCAGATACCGTTCCATAAACCCAATATGTAATAGACAAGACCTACTCCTTGCTCAGTGAACTGGACTCAACGCCCCCTATTCACCGCCCAAGAATATATCTGACTAGTAAGAATCTTAAAACCTATGTATTGATATCTCTCTGTAAGTGAGTCAAGTGGGTGTAAAGCGGCATAAACACAGCAGTGCAAAGCAGCTAAACCCTATTATAAAAATCAATTACTTTTAAAAACCCGTGAAACAAAGACAGTGAAAGAGAGAGAAATTCTTACAAAATTCGTTCAGGGGCTGCGATGCCACCTGGATTGACCATATCTAGACCCACAGCTGATTGAGACATAAGGGTGGACACTCTTGGGGCTGAGAGGTTTGGTGAGGTTGGGTGAGCTAACGCAGACCCTTTAAAGTAATACGGTGTGGTACCCATCCCATGGGTCCCAAATCTCCAGGTTCAAGGGCATCTTCCTACGTCGAAAACATGCACGAGAAACCCAGAAGATGGTACACCGTGTGACCGGGAAAGGTTTCTAAAACGCACCTCATTTCTCATCTCCTTGTGCTCCGGTTCGCCATTCCAGCCGCTTTACTAGCAATCTCCCTCCTTGGAGAATCAGCACCTTTAACCTCCTGTTCCGTACACGTTGCAATTTGTCCTGAGGATGAACGGGAAGAGGGGGAACCAATGAGAGACTAGCTCTAGGTGTTGGGACAGGCAGAGGTCACTCTATTTTCCCATCAGGAAGCAGAATTAACCACAGGCTCAGCCTGCCGCCCGGAGCCAGAATAGGGCCTGAAGCAATCCTGCGCTTTTGCGGCCAGCTCCCAAGAAAGCGAGTTGAAAAATGGAGCTCAGGGGCACTGCAATTCACAAACCTGCAGAGTTAGAAATGATAACTCTCGTCCACAAATATATGGAGGGAAGGCTACGAAGAGGATTTGAAAGCAAGGCAGAATTGCAGGAAACCGATTTCAGGAGGTAGATTCGAATCGCCTTTAAAGCACAGGAAAAGCGGCAAAACCTCGACAATGATGCCCTTGGCCAAAAAGGGCGTATGCGTTTTTTCCTGAATATATTCAGGAAAAAACGCATACGCCCTTTTTGGCCAACCAAGCAACCTGGAAAGGCAAATCAGCGCTACAAAGAAGTCTCGCTTCCCATCGGTCAAAAGGGCCATGCTGAATAAAGTGTCAAAACCAGAAATGCAGGACAGCCCATGGAGAAATGGGAGCCTTGCTACGCTGATGGGCGGGCTGTAAATTGCCAACAGCCACTCTGGAGAAGTGTACGGTGTGTCCTGAAACATCTAAAAAACTCAGCTTAGAGAGCATAGGGCACTTCCACTCATGGGCGTATAAATTGGGAAAACTAAAAATCAGCAAGACACAGGCACCCCAAAGTTTAGGGCTGCTCTGTTGACAAGAACCTCCACTTCGTTACACCTGAAACATCCCAGGAAAGAGAAGAATGGATAAAGAACTTGTGGTCCTTATGTACAATGGAATATCACTCAGCCATGAAATCAACGTCATAAGGCTAGGAGCAGCATGATGAGTGGATTTAGGTACGACGATTCTAAGTGAAATAAGTCACACAGAAAAAGACACTTATCATAAGATATCACTTACAGAGGGAATGTAAAAACCGCTACCCTTGAACTGAATTACAAAACAGAACAGAGTCGCACGTTTAGAAAACACACTATGGCTGCTTAACGGGAAAGGTGAGGTGGGGTGATGCATAAAACAAGGGTTTCAAATTAGCTCAGATACCGTTCCATAAACCCAATATGTAATAGACCAGACCTACTCCTTGCTCAGTGAACTGGACTCAACGCCCCCTATTCACCGCCCAAGAATATATCTGACTAGTAAGAATCTTAAAACCTATGTATTGATATCTCTCTGTAAGTGAGTCAAGTGGGTGTAAAGCGGCATAAACACAGCAGTGCAAAGCAGCTAAACCCTATTATAAAAATCAATTACTTTTAAAATCCCGTGAAACAAAGACAGTGAAAGAGAGAGAAATTCTTACAAAATTCGTTCAGGGGCTGCGATGCCACCTGGATTGACCATATCTAGACCCACAGCTGATTGAGACATAAGGGAGGATACTCTTGGGGCTGAGAGGTTTGGTGAGGTTGGGTGAGCTAACGCAGACCCTGTAAAGTAATACGGCGTGGTACCCATCCCATGGGTCCCAAATCTCCAGGTTCAAGGGCATCGTCCTACGTCGAAAACATGCACGAGAAACCCAGAAGATGGTACACCGTGTGACCGGGAAAGGTTTCTAAAACGCACCTCATTTCTCATCTCCTTGTGCTCCGGTTCGCCATTCCAGCCGCTTTACTAGCAATCTCCCTCCTTGGAGAATCAGCACCTTTAACCTCCTGTTCCGAACACGTTGCAATTTGTCCTGAGGATGAACGGGAAGAGGGGGAACCAATGAGAGACTAGCTCTAGGTGTTGGGACAGGCAGAGGTCACTCTATTTTCCCATCAGGAAGCAGAATTAACCACAGGCTCAGCCTGCCGCCCAGAGCCAGAATAGGGCCTGAAGCAATCCTGCACTTTTGAGGCCAGCTCCCAAGAAAGCGAGTTGAAAAATGGAGCTCAGGGGCACTGCAATTCACAAACCTGCAGAGTTAGAAATGATAACTCTCGTCCACAAATATATGGAGGGAAGGCAACGAAGAGGATTTGAAAGCAAGGCAGAATTGCAGGAAACCGATTTCAGGAGGTAGATTCGAATCGCCTTTAAAGCACAGGAAAAGCGGCAAAACCTCGACAATGATGCCCTTGGCCAAAAAGGGCGTATGCGTTTTTTCCTGAATATATTCAGGAAAAAACGCATACGCCCTTTTTGGCCAACCAAGCAACCTGGAAAGGCAAATCAGCGCTACAAAGAAGTCTCGCTTCCCATCGGTCAAAAGGGCCATGCTGAATAAAGTGTCAAAACCAGAAATGCAGGACAGGCCATGGAGAAATGGGAGCCTTGCTACGCTGATGGGCGGGCTGTAAATTGCCAACAGCCACTCTGGAGAAGTGTACGGTGTGTCCTGAAACATCTAAAAAACTCAGCTTAGAGAGCATAGGGCACTTCCACTCATGGGCGTATAAATTGGGAAAACTAAAAATCAGCAAGACACAGGCACCCCAAAGTTTAGGGCTGCTCTGTTGACAAGAACCTCCACTTCGTTACACCTTAAACATCCCAGGAAAGAGAAGAATGGATAAAGAAGTTGTGGTCCTTATGTACAATGGAATATCACTCAGCCATGAAATCAACGTCATAAGGCTAGGAGCAGCATGATGAGTGGATTTAGGTACGACGATTCTAAGTGAAATAAGTCACACAGAAAAAGACACTTATCATAAGATATCACTTACAGAGGGAATGTAAAATCCGCTACCCTTGAACTGAATTACAAAACAGAACAGAGTCGCACGTTTAGAAAACACACTATGGCTGCTTAACGGGAAAGGTGAGGTGGGGTGATGCATAAAACAAGGGTTTCAAATTAGCTCAGATACCGTTCCATAAACCCAATATGTAATAGACCAGACCTACTCCTTGCTCAGTGAACTGGACTCAACGCCCCCTATTCACCGCCCAAGAATATATCTGACTAGTAAGAATCTTAAAACCTATGTATTGATATCTCTCTGTAAGTGAGTCAAGTGGGTGTAAAGCGGCATAAACACAGCAGTGCAAAGCAGCTAAACCCTATTATAAAAATCAATTACTTTTAAAATCCCGTGAAACAAAGACAGTGAAAGAGAGATAAATTCTTACAAAATTCGTTCAGGGGCTGCGATGCCACCTGGATTGACCATATCTAGACCCACAGCTGATTGAGACATAAGGGAGGACACTCTTGGGGCTGAGAGGTTTGGTGAGGTTGGGTGAGCTAACGCAGACCCTGTAAAGTAATACGGCGTGGTATCCATCCCATGGGTCCCAAATCTCCAGGTTCAAGGGCATCGTCCTACGTCGAAAACATGCACGAGAAACCCAGAAGATGGTACACCGTGTGACCGGGAAAGGTTTCTAAAACGCACCTCATTTCTCATCTCCTTGTGCTCCGGTTCGCCATTCCAGCCGCTTTACTAGCAATCTCCCTCCTTGGAGAATCAGCACCTTTAACCTCCTGTTCCGTACACGTTGCAATTTGTCCTGAGGATGAACGGGAAGAGGGGGAACCAATGAGAGACTAGCTCTAGGTGTTGGGACAGGCAGAGGTCACTCTATTTTCCCATCAGGAAGCAGAATTAACCACAGGCTCAGCCTGCCGCCCGGAGCCAGAATAGGGCCTGAAGCAATCCTGCGCTTTTGCGGCCAGCTCCCAAGAAAGCGAGTTGAAAAATGGAGCTCAGGGGCACTGCAATTCACAAACCTGCAGAGTTAGAAATGATAACTCTCGTCCACAAATATATGGAGGGAAGGCAACGAAGAGGATTTGAAAGCAAGGCAGAATTGCAGGAAACCGATTTCAGGAGGTAGATTCGAATCGCCTTTAAAGCACAGGAAAAGCGGCAAAACCTCGACAATGATGCCCTTGGCCAAAAAGGGCGTATGCGTTTTTTCCTGAATATATTCAGGAAAAAACGCATACGCCCTTTTTGGCCAACCAAGCAACCTGGAAAGGCAAATCAGCGCTACAAACAAGTCTCGCTTCCCATCGGTCAAAAGGGCCATGCTGAATAAAGTGTCAAAACCAGAAATGCAGGACAGGCCATGGAGAAATGGGAGCCTTGCTACGCTGATGGGCGGGCTGTAAATTGCCAACAGCCACTCTGGAGAAGTGTACGGTGTGTCCTGAAACATCTAAAAAACTCAGCTTAGAGAGCATAGGGCACTTCCACTCATGGGCGTATAAATTGGGAAAACTAAAAATCAGCAAGACACAGGCACCCCAAAGTTTAGGGCTGCTCTGTTGACAAGAACCTCCACTTCGTTACACCTGAAACATCCCAGGAAAGAGAAGAATGGATAAAGAAGTTGTGGTCCTTATGTACAATGGAATATCACTCAGCCATGAAATCAACGTCATAAGGCTAGGAGCAGCATGATGAGTGGATTTAGGTACGACGATTCTAAGTGAAATAAGTCACACAGAAAAAGACACTTATCATAAGATATCACTTACAGAGGGAATGTAAAAACCGCTACCCTTGAACTGAATTACAAAACAGAACAGAGTCGCACGTTTAGAAAACACACTATGGCTGCTTAACGGGAAAGGTGAGGTGGGGTGATGCATAAAACAAGGGTTTCAAATTAGCTCAGATACCGTTCCATAAACCCAATATGTAATAGACCAGACCTACTCCTTGCTCAGTGAACTGGACTCAACGCCCCCTATTCACCGCCCAAGAATATATCTGACTAGTAAGAATCTTAAAACCTATGTATTGATATCTCTCTGTAAGTGAGTCAAGTGGGTGTAAAGCGGCATAAACACAGCAGTGCAAAGCAGCTAAACCCTATTATAAAAATCAATTACTTTTAAAATCCCGTGAAACAAAGACAGTGAAAGAGAGAGAAATTCTTACAAAATTCGTTCAGGGGCTGCGATGCCACCTGGATTGACCATATCTAGACCCACAGCTGATTGAGACATAAGGGTGGACACTCTTGGGGCTGAGAGGTTTGGTGAGGTTGGGTGAGCTAACGCAGACCCTGTAAAGTAATACGGCGTGGTACCCATCCCATGGGTCCCAAATCTCCAGGTTCAAGGGCATCGTCCTACGTCGAAAACATGCACGAGAAACCCAGAAGATGGTACACCGTGTGACCGGGAAAGGTTTCTAAAACGCACCTCATTTCTCATCTCCTTGTGCTCCGGTTCGCCATTCCAGCCGCTTTACTAGCAATCTCCCTCCTTGGAGAATCAGCACCTTTAACCTCCTGTTCCGAACACGTTGCAATTTGTCCTGAGGATGAACGGGAAGAGGGGGAACCAATGAGAGACTAGCTCTAGGTGTTGGGACAGGCAGAGGTCACTCTATTTTCCCATCAGGAAGCAGAATTAACCACAGGCTCAGCCTGACGCCCGGAGCCAGAATAGGGCCTGAAGCAATCCTGCACTTTTGCGGCCAGCTCCCAAGAAAGCGAGTTGAAAAATGGAGCTCAGGGGCACTGCAATTCACAAACCTGCAGAGTTAGAAATGATAACTCTCGTCCACAAATATATGGAGGGAAGGCAACGAAGAGGATTTGAAAGCAAGGCAGAATTGCAGGAAACCGATTTCAGGAGGTAGATTCGAATCGCCTTTAAAGCACAGGAAAAGCGGCAAAACCTCGACAATGATGCCCTTGGCCAAAAAGGGCGTATGCGTTTTTTCCTGAATATATTCAGGAAAAAACGCATACGCCCTTTTTGGCCAACCAAGCAACCTGGAAAGGCAAATCAGCGCTACAAAGAAGTCTCGCTTCCCATCGGTCAAAAGGGCCATGCTGAATAAAGTGTCAAAACCAGAAATGCAGGACAGGCCATGGAGAAATGGGAGCCTTGCTACGCTGATGGGCGGGCTGTAAATTGCCAACAGCCACTCTGGAGAAGTGTACGGTGTGTCCTGAAACATCTAAAAAACTCAGCTTAGAGAGCATAGGGCACTTCCACTCATGGGCGTATAAATTGGGAAAACTAAAAATCAGCAAGACACAGGCACCCCAAAGTTTAGGGCTGCTCTGTTGACAATAACCTCCACTTCGTTACACCTGAAACTTCCCAGGAAAGAGAAGAATGGATAAAGAAGTTGTGGTCCTTATGTACAATGGAATATCACTCAGCCATGAAATCAACGTCATAAGGCTAGGAGCAGCATGATGAGTGGATTTAGGTACGACGATTCTAAGTGAAATAAGTCACACAGAAAAAGACACTTATCATAAGATATCACTTACAGAGGGAATGTAAAAACCGCTACCCTTGAACTGAATTACAAAACAGAACAGAGTCGCACGTTTAGAAAACACACTATGGCTGCTTAACAGGAAAGGTGAGGTGGGGTGATGCATAAAACAAGGGTTTCAAATTAGCTCAGATACCGTTCCATAAACCCAATATGTAATAGACCAGACCTACTCCTTGCTCAGTGAACTGGACTCAACGCCCCCTATTCACCGCCCAAGAATATATCTGACTAGTAAGAATCTTAAAACCTATGTATTGATATCTCTCTGTAAGTGAGTCAAGTGGGTGTAAAGCGGCATAAACACAGCAGTGCAAAGCAGCTAAACCCTATTATAAAAATCAATTACTTTTAAAAACCCGTGAAACAAAGACAGTGAAAGAGAGAGAAATTCTTACAAAATTCATTCAGGGGCTGCGATGCCACCTGGATTGACCATATCTAGACCCACAGCTGATTGAGACATAAGGGTGGACACTCTTGGGGCTGAGAGGTTTGGTGAGGTTGGGTGAGCTAACGCAGACCCTTTAAAGTAATATGGCGTGGTACCCATCCCATGGGTCCCAAATCTTCAGGTTCAAGGGCATCGTCCTACGTCGAAAACATGCACGAGAAACCCAGAAGATGGTACACCGTGTGACCGGGAAAGGTTTCTAAAACGCACCTCATTTCTCATCTCCTTGTGCTCCGGTTCGCCATTCCAGCCGCTTTACTAGCAATCTCCCTCCTTGGAGAATCAGCACCTTTAACCTCCTGTTCCGTACACGTTGCAATTTGTCCTGAGGATGAACGGGAAGAGGGGGAACCAATGAGAGACTAGCTCTAGGTGTTGGGACAGGCAGAGGTCACTCTATTTTCCCATCAGGAAGCAGAATTAACCACAGGCTCAGCCTGCCGCCCGGAGCCAGAATAGGGCCTGAAGCAATCCTGTGCTTTTGCGGCCAGCTCCCAAGAAAGCGAGTTGAAAAATGGAGCTCAGGGGCACTGCAATTCACAAACCTGCAGAGTTAGAAATGATAACTCTCGTCCACAAATATATGGAGGGAAGGCTACGAAGAGGATTTGAAAGCAAGGCAGAATTGCAGGAAACAGATTTCAGGAGGTAGATTCGAATCGCCTTTAAAGCACAGGAAAAGCGGCAAAACCTCGACAATGATGCCCTTGGCCAAAAAGGGCGTATGCGTTTTTTCCTGAATATATTCAGGAAAAAACGCATACGCCCTTTTTGGCCAACCAAGCAACCTGGAAAGGCAAATCAGCGCTACAAAGAAGTCTCGCTTCCCATTGGTCAAAAGGGCCATGCTGAATAAAGTGTCAAAACCAGAAATGCAGGACAGGCCATGGAGAAATGGGAGCCTTGCTACGCTGATGGGCGGGCTGTAAATTGCCAACAGCCACTCTGGAGAAGTGTACGGTGTGTCCTGAAACATCTAAAAAACTCAGCTTAGAGAGCATAGGGCACTTCCACTCATGAGCGTATAAATTGGGAAAACTAAAAATCAGCAAGACACAGGCACCCCAAAGTTTAGGGCTGCTCTGTTGACAAGAACCTCCACTTCGTTACACCTGAAACATCCCAGGAAAGAGAAGAATGGATAAAGAAGTTGTGGTCCTTATGTACAATGGAATATCACTCAGCCATGAAATCAACGTCATAAGGCTAGGAGCAGCATGATGAGTGGATTTAGGTACGACGATTCTAAGTGAAATAAGTCACACAGAAAAAGACACTTATCATAAGATATCACTTACAGAGGGAATGTAAAAACCGCTACCCTTGAACTGAATTACAAAACAGAACAGAGTCGCACGTTTAGAAAACACACTATGGCTGCTTATCGGGAAAGGTGAGGTGGGGTGATGCATAAAACAAAGGTTTCAAATTAGCTCAGATACCGTTCCATAAACCCAATATGTAATAGACAAGACCTACTCCTTGCTCAGTGAACTGGACTCAACGCCCCCTATTCACCGCCCAAGAATATATCTGACTAGTAAGAATCTTAAAACCTATGTATTGATATCTCTCTGTAAGTGAGTCAAGTGGGTGTAAAGCGGCATAAACACAGCAGTGCAAAGCAGCTAAACCCTATTATAAAAATCAATTACTTTTAAAAACCCGTGAAACAAAGACAGTGAAAGAGAGAGAAATTCTTACAAAATTCGTTCAGGGGCTGCGATGCCACCTGGATTGACCATATCTAGACCCACAGCTGATTGAGACATAAGGGTGGACACTCTTGGGGCTGAGAGGTTTGGTGAGGTTGGGTGAGCTAACGCAGACCCTTTAAAGTAATACGGCGTGGTACCCATCCCATGGGTCCCAAATCTCCAGGTTCAAGGGCATCTTCCTACGTCGAAAACATGCACGAGAAACCCAGAAGATGGTACACCGTGTGACCGGGAAAGGTTTCTAAAACGCACCTCATTTCTCATCTCCTTGTGCTCCGGTTCGCCATTCCAGCCGCTTTACTAGCAATCTCCCTCCTTGGAGAATCAGCACCTTTAACCTCCTGTTCCGTACACGTTGCAATTTGTCCTGAGGATGAACGGGAAGAGGGGGAACCAATGAGAGACTAGCTCTAGGTGTTGGGACAGGCAGAGGTCACTCTATTTTCCCATCAGGAAGCAGAATTAACCACAGGCTCAGCCTGCCGCCCGGAGCCAGAATAGGGCCTGAAGCAATCCTGCGCTTTTGCGGCCAGCTCCCAAGAAAGCGAGTTGAAAAATGGAGCTCAGGGGCACTGCAATTCACAAACCTGCAGAGTTAGAAATGATAACTCTCGTCCACAAATATATGGAGGGAAGGCTACGAAGAGGATTTGAAAGCAAGGCAGAATTGCAGGAAACCGATTTCAGGAGGTAGATTCGAATCGCCTTTAAAGCACAGGAAAAGCGGCAAAACCTCGACAATGATGCCCTTGGCCAAAAAGGGCGTATGCGTTTTTTCCTGAATATATTCAGGAAAAAACGCATACGCCCTTTTTGGCCAACCAAGCAACCTGGAAAGGCAAATCAGCGCTACAAAGAAGTCTCGCTTCCCATCGGTCAAAAGGGCCATGCTGAATAAAGTGTCAAAACCAGAAATGCAGGACAGGCCATGGAGAAATGGGAGCCTTGCTACGCTGATGGGCGGGCTGTAAATTGCCAACAGCCACTCTGGAGAAGTGTACGGTGTGTCCTGAAACATCTAAAAAACTCAGCTTAGAGAGCATAGGGCACTTCCACTCATGGGCGTATAAATTGGGAAAACTAAAAATCAGCAAGACACAGGCACCCCAAAGTTTAGGGCTGCTCTGTTGACAAGAACCTCCACTTCGTTACACCTGAAACATCCCAGGAAAGAGAAGAATGGATAAAGAAGTTGTGGTCCTTATGTACAATGGAATATCACTCAGCCATGAAATCAACGTCATAAGGCTAGGAGCAGCATGATGAGTGGATTTAGGTACGACGATTCTAAGTGAAATAAGTCACACAGAAAAAGACACTTATCATAAGATATCACTTACAGAGAGAATGTAAAAACCGCTACCCTTGAACTGAATTACAAAACAGAACAGAGTCGCACGTTTAGAAAACACACTATGGCTGCTTAACGGGAAAGGTGAGGTGGGGTGATGCATAAAACAAGGGTTTCAAATTAGCTCAGATACCGTTCCATAAACCCAATATGTAATAGACAAGACCTACTCCTTGCTCAGTGAACTGGACTCAACGCCCCCTATTCACCGCCCAAGAATATATCTGACTAGTAAGAATCTTAAAACCTATGTATTGATATCTCTCTGTAAGTGAGTCAAGTGGGTGTAAAGCGGCATAAACACAGCAGTGCAAAGCAGCTAAACCCTATTAAAAAAATCAATTACTTTTAAAAACCCGTGAAACAAAGACAGTGAAAGAGAGAGAAATTCTTACAAAATTCGTTCAGGGGCTGCGATGCCACCTGGATTGACCATATCTAGACCCACAGCTGATTGAGACATAAGGGAGGACACTCTTGGGGCTGAGAGGTTTGGTGAGGTTGGGTGAGCTAACGCAGACCCTGTAAAGTAATACGGCGTGGTACCCATCCCATGGGTCCCAAATCTCCAGGTTCAAGGGCATCGTCCTACGTCGAAAACATGCATGAGAAACCCAGAAGATGGTACACCGTGTGACCGGGAAAGGTTTCTAAAACGCACCTCATTTCTCATCTCCTTGTGCTCCGGTTCGCCATTCCAGCCGCTTTACTAGCAATCTCCCTCCTGGGAGAATCAGGACCTTTAACCTCCTGTTCCGTACACGTTGCAATTTGTCCTGAGGATGAACGGGAAGAGGGGGAACCAATGAGAGACTAGCTCTAGGTGTTGGGACAGGCACAAGTCACTCTATTTTCCCATCAGGTAGCAGAATTAACCACAGGCTCAGCCTGCCGCCCGGAGCCAGAATAGGGCCTGAAGCAATCCTGCGCTTTTGCGGCCAGCTCCCAAGAAAGCGAGTTGAAAAATGGAGCTCAGGGGCACTGCAATTCACAAACCTGCAGAGTTAGAAATGATAACTCTCGTCCACAAATATATGGAGGGAAGGCAACGAAGAGGATTTGAAAGCAAGGCAGAATTGCAGGAAACAGATTTCAGGAGGTAGATTCGAATCGCCTTTAAAGCACAGGAAAAGCGGCAAAACCTCGACAATGATGCCCTTGGCCAAAAAGGGCGTATGCGTTTTTTCCTGAATATATTCAGGAAAAAACGCATACGCCCTTTTTGGCCAACCAAGCAACCTGGAAAGGCAAATCAGCGCTACAAAGAAGTCTCGCTTCCCATCGGTCAAAAGGGCCATGCTGAATAAAGTGTCAAAACCAGAAATGCAGGACAGGCCATGGAGAAATGGGAGCCTTGCTACGCTGATGGGCGGGCTGTAAATTGCCAACAGCCACTCTGGAGAAGTGTACGGTGTGTCCTGAAACATCTAAAAAACTCAGCTTAGAGAGCATAGGGCACTTCCACTCATGGGCGTATAAATTGGGAAAACTAAAAATCAGCAAGACACAGGCACCCCAAAGTTTAGGGCTGCTCTGTTGACAAGAACCTCCACTTCGTTACACCTGAAACATCCCAGGAAAGAGAAGAAGTTGTGGTCCTTATGTACAATGGAATATCACTCAGCCATGAAATCAACGTCATAAGGCTAGGAGCAGCATGATGAGTGGATTTAGGTACGACGATTCTAAGTGAAATAAGTCACACAGAAAAAGACACTTATCATAAGATATCACTTACAGAGGGAATGTAAAAACCGCTACCCTTGAACTGAATTACAAAACAGAACAGAGTCACACGTTTAGAAAACACATTATGGCTGCTTAACGGGAAAGGTGAGGTGGGGTGATGCATAAAACAAGGGTTTCAAATTAGCTCAGATACCGTTCCATAAACCCAATATGTAATAGACAAGACCTACTCCTTGCTCAGTGAACTGGACTCAACGCCCCCTATTCACCGCCCAAGAATATATCTGACTAGTAAGAATCTTAAAACCTATGTATTGATATCTCTCTGTAAGTGAGTCAAGTGGGTGTAAAGCGGCATAAACACAGCAGTGCAAAGCAGCTAAACCCCATTATAAAAATCAATTACTTTTAAAAACCCGTCAAACAAAGACAGTGAAAGAGAGATAAATTCTTACAAAATTCGTTCAGGGGCTGCGATGCCACCTGGATTGACCATATCTAGACCCACAGCTGACTGAGACATAAGGGTGGACACTCTTGGGGCTGAGAGGTTTGGTGAGGTTGGGTGAGCTAACGCAGACCCTGTAAAGTAATACGGCGTGGTACCCATCCCATGGGTCCCAAATCTCCAGGTTCAAGGGCATCTTCCTACATCGAAAACATGCATGAGAAACCCAGAAGATGGTACACCGTGTGACCGGGAAAGGTTTCTAAAACGCACCTCATTTCTCATCTCCTTGTGCTCCGGTTCGCCATTCCAGCCGCTTTACTAGCAATCTCCCTCCTTGGAGAATCAGCACCTTTAACCTCCTGTTCCGTACACGTTGCAATTTGTCCTGAGGATGAACGGGAAGAGGGGGAACCAATGAGAGACTAGCTCTAGGTGTTGGGACAGGCACAGGTCACTCTATTTTCCCATCAGGAAGCAGAATTAACCACAGGCTCAGCCTGCCGCCCGGAGCCAGAATAGGGCCTGAAGCAATCCTGCGCTTTTGCGGCCAGCTCCCAAGAAAGCGAGTTGAAAAATGGAGCTCAGGGGCACTGCAATTCACAAACCTGCAGAGTTAGAAATGATAACTCTCGTCCACAAATATATGGAGGGAAGGCAACGAAGAGGATTTGAAAGCAAGGCAGAATTGCAGGAAACCGATTTCAGGAGGTAGATTCGAATCGCATTTAAAGCACAGGAAAAGCGGCAAAACCTCGACAATGATGCCCTTGGCCAAAAAGGGCGTATGCGTTTTTTCCTGAATATATTCAGGAAAAAACGCATACGCCCTTTTTGGCCAACCAAGCAACCTGGAAAGGCAAATCAGCGCTACAAAGAAGTCTCGCTTCCCATCGGTCAAAAGGGCCATGCTGAATAAAGTGTCAAAACCAGAAATGCAGGACAGGCCATGGAGAAATGGGAGCCTTGCTACGCTGATGGGCGGGCTGTAAATTGCCAACAGCCACTCTGGAGAAGTGTACGGTGTGTCCTGAAACATCTAAAAAACTCAGCTTAGAGAGCATAGGGCACTTCCACTCATGGGCGTATAAATTGGGAAAACTAAAAATCAGCAAGACACAGGCACCCCAAAGTTTAGGGCTGCTCTGTTGACAAGAACCTCCACTTCGTTACACCTTAAACATCCCAGGAAAGAGAAGAATGGATAAAGAAGTTGTGGTCCTTATGTACAATGGAATATCACTCAGCCATGAAATCAACGTCATAAGGCTAGGAGCAGCATGATGAGTGGATTTAGGTACGACGATTCTAAGTGAAATAAGTCACACAGAAAAAGACACTTATCATAAGATATCACTTACAGAGAGAATGTAAAAACCGCTACCCTTGAACTGAATTACAAAACAGAACAGAGTCGCACGTTTAGAAAACACACTATGGCTGCTTAACGGGAAAGGTGAGGTGGGGTGATGCATAAAACAAGGGTTTCAAATTAGCTCAGATACCGTTCCATAAACCCAATATGTAATAGACCAGACCTACTCCTTGCTCAGTGAACTGGACTCAACGCCCCCTATTCACCGCCCAAGAATATATCTGACTAGTAAGAATCTTAAAACCTATGTATTGATATCTATCTGTAAGTGAGTCAAGTGGGTGAAAAGCGGCATAAACACAGCAGTGCAAAGCAGCTAAACCCTATTATAAAAATCAATTACTTTTAAAAACCCGTGAAACAAAGACAGTGAAAGAGAGAGAAATTCTTACAAAATTCGTTCAAGGGCTGCGATGCCACCTGGATTGACCATATCTAGACCCACAGCTGATTGAGACATAAGGGTGGACACTCTTGGGGCTGAGAGGTTTGGTGAGGTTGGGTGAGCTAACGCAGACCCTGTAAAGTAATACGGCGTGGTACCCATCCCATGGGTCCCAAATCTCCAGGTTCAAGGGCATCTTCCTACGTCGAAAACATGCACGAGCAACCCAGAAGATGGTACACCGTGTGACCGGGAAAGGTTTCTAAAACGCACCTCATTTCTCATCTCCTTGTGCTCCGGTTCGCCATTCCAGCCGCTTTACTAGCAATCTCCCTCCTTGGAGAATCAGCACCTTTAACCTCCTGTTCCGTACACGTTGCAATTTGTCCTGAGGATGAACGGGAAGAGGGGGAACCAATGAGAGACTAGCTCTAGGTTTTGGGACAGGCACAAGTCACTCTATTTTCCCATCAGGAAGAAGAATTAACCACAGGCTCAGCCTGCCGCCCGGAGCCAGAATAGGGCCTGAAGCAATCCTGCGCTTTTGCAGCCAGCTCCCAAGAAAACGAGTTAAAAAATGGAGCTCAGGGGCACTGCAATTCACAAAACTGCAGAGGTAGAAATGATAACTCTCGTCCACAAATATATGGAAGGAAGGCAACGATGAGGATTTGAAAGCAAGGCAGAATTGCAGGAAACAGATTTCAGGAGGTAGATTCGAATCGCCTTTAGAGCACAGGAAAAGCGGCAAAACCTCGACAATGATGCCCTTGGCCAAAAAGGGCGTATGCGTTTTTTCCTGAATATATTCAGGAAAAAACGCATACGCCCTTTTTGGCCAACCAAGCAACCTGGAAAGGCAAATCAGCGCTACAAAGAAGTCTCACTTCCCATCGGTCAAAAGGGCCATGCTGAATAAAGTGTCAAAACCAGAAATGCAGGACAGGCCATGGAGAAATGGGAGCCTTGCTACGCTGATGGGCGGGCTGTAAATTGCCAACAGCCACTCTGGAGAAGTGTACGGTGTGTCCTGAAACATCTAAAAAACTCAGCTTAGAGAGCATAGGGCACTTCCACTCATGGGCGTATAAATTGGGAAAACTAAAAATCAGCAAGACACAGGCACCCCAAAGTTTAGGGCTGCTCTGTTGACAAGAACCTCCACTTCGTTACACCTTAAACATCCCAGGAAAGAGAAGAATGGATAAAGAAGTTGTGGTCCTTATGTACAATGGAATATCACTCAGCCATGAAATCAACGTCATAAGGCTAGGAGCAGCATGATGAGTGGATTTAGGTACGACGATTCTAAGTGAAATAAGTCACACAGAAAAAGACACTTATCATAAGATATCACTTACAGAGAGAATGTAAAAACCGCTACCCTTGAACTGAATTACAAAACAGAACAGAGTCGCACGTTTAGAAAACACACTATGGCTGCTTAACGGGAAAGGTGAGGTGGGGTGATGCATAAAACAAGGGTTTCAAATTAGCTCAGATACCGTTCCATAAACCCAATATGTAATAGACAAGACCTACTCCTTGCTCAGTGAACTGGACTCAACGCCCCCTATTCACCGCCCAAGAATATATCTGACTAGTAAGAATCTTAAAACCTATGTATTGATATCTCTCTGTAAGTGAGTCAAGTGGGTGTAAAGCGGCATAAACACAGCAGTGCAAAGCAGCTAAACCCCATTATAAAAATCAATTACTTTTAAAAACCCGTCAAACAAAGACAGTGAAAGAGAGATAAATTCTTACAAAATTCGTTCAGGGGCTGCGATGCCACCTGGATTGACCATATCTAGACCCACAGCTGACTGAGACATAAGGGTGGACACTCTTGGGGCTGAGAGGTTTGGTGAGGTTGGGTGAGCTAACGCAGACCCTGTAAAGTAATACGGCGTGGTACCCATCCCATGGGTCCCAAATCTCCAGGTTCAAGGGCATCTTCCTACATCGAAAACATGCATGAGAAACCCAGAAGATGGTACACCGTGTGACCGGGAAAGGTTTCTAAAACGCACCTCATTTCTCATCTCCTTGTGCTCCGGTTCGCCATTCCAGCCGCTTTACTAGCAATCTCCCTCCTTGGAGAATCAGCACCTTTAACCTCCTGTTCCGTACACGTTGCAATTTGTCCTGAGGATGAACGGGAAGAGGGGGAACCAATGAGAGACTAGCTCTAGGTGTTGGGACAGGCACAGGTCACTCTATTTTCCCATCAGGAAGCAGAATTAACCACAGGCTCAGCCTGCTGCCCGGAGCCAGAATAGGGCCTGAAGCAATCCTGCGCTTTTGCGGCCAGCTCCCAAGAAAGCGAGTTGAAAAATGGAGCTCAGGGGCACTGCAATTCACAAACCTGCAGAGTTAGAAATGATAACTCTCGTCCACAAATATATGGAGGGAAGGCAACGAAGAGGATTTGAAAGCAAGGCAGAATTGCAGGAAACCGATTTCAGGAGGTAGATTCGAATCGCCTTAAAAGCACAGGAAAAGCGGCAAAACCTCGACAATGATGCCCTTGGCCAAAAAGGGCGTATGCGTTTTTTCCTGAATATATTCAGGAAAAAACGCATACGCCCTTTTTGGCCAACCAAGCAACCTGGAAAGGCAAATCAGCGCTACAAAGAAGTCTCGCTTCCCATCGGTCAAAAGGGCCATGCTGAATAAAGTGTCAAAACCAGAAATGCAGGACAGGCCATGGAGAAATGGGAGCCTTGCTACGCTGATGGGCGGGCTGTAAATTGCCAACAGCCACTCTGGAGAAGTGTACGGTGTGTCCTGAAACATCTAAAAAACTCAGCTTAGAGAGCATAGGGCACTTCCACTCATGGGCGTATAAATTGGGAAAACTAAAAATCAGCAAGACACAGGCACCCCAAAGTTTAGGGCTGCTCTGTTGACAAGAACCTCCACTTCGTTACACCTTAAACATCCCAGGAAAGAGAAGAATGGATAAAGAAGTTGTGGTCCTTATGTACAATGGAATATCACTCAGCCATGAAATCAACGTCATAAGGCTAGGAGCAGCATGATGAGTGGATTTAGGTACGACGATTCTAAGTGAAATAAGTCACACAGAAAAAGACACTTATCATAAGATATCACTTACAGAGGGAATGTAAAAACCGCTACCCGTGAACTGAATTACAAAACAGAACAGAGTCGCACGTTTAGAAAACACACTATGGCTGCTTAACGGGAAAGGTGAGGTGGGGTGATGCATAAAACAAGGGTTTCAAATTAGCTCAGATACCGTTCCATAAACCCAATATGTAATAGACAAGACCTACTCCTTGCTCAGTGAACTGGACTCAACGCCCCCTATTCACCGCCCAAGAATATATCTGACTAGTAAGAATCTTAAAACCTATGTATTGATATCTCTCTGTAAGTGAGTCAAGTGGGTGTAAAGCGGCATAAACACAGCAGTGCAAAGCAGCTAAACCCTATTATAAAAATCAATTACTTTTAAAAACCCGTGAAACAAAGACAGTGAAAGAGAGAGAAATTCTTACAAAATTCGTTCAGGGGCTGCGATGCCACCTGGATTGACCATATCTAGACCCACAGCTGATTGAGACATAAGGGTGGACACTCTTGGGGCTGAGAGGTTTGGTGAGGTTGGGTGAGCTAACGCAGACCCTTTAAAGTAATACGGCGTGGTACCCATCCCATGGGTCCCAAATCTCCAGGTTCAAGGGCATCTTCCTACGTCGAAAACATGCACGAGAAACCCAGAAGATGGTACACCGTGTGACCGGGAAAGGTTTCTAAAACGCACCTCATTTCTCATCTCCTTGTGCTCCGGTTCGCCATTCCAGCCGCTTTACTAGCAATCTCCCTCCTTGGAGAATCAGCACCTTTAACCTCCTGTTCCGTACACGTTGCAATTTGTCCTGAGGATGAACGGGAAGAGGGGGAACCAATGAGAGACTAGCTCTAGGTGTTGGGACAGGCACAGGTCACTCTATTTTCCCATCAGGAAGCAGAATTAACCACAGGCTCAGCCTGCCGCCCGGAGCCAGAATAGGGCCTGAAGCAATCCTGCGCTTTTGCGGCCAGCTCCCAAGAAAGCGAGTTGAAAAATGGAGCTCAGGGGCACTGCAATTCACAAACCTGCAGAGTTAGAAATGATAACTCTCGTCCACAAATATATGGAGGGAAGGCAACGAAGAGGATTTGAAAGCAAGGCAGAATTGCAGGAAACCGATTTCAGGAGGTAGATTCGAATCGCATTTAAAGCACAGGAAAAGCGGCAAAACCTCGACAATGATGCCCTTGGCCAAAAAGGGCGTATGCGTTTTTTCCTGAATATATTCAGGAAAAAACGCATACGCCCTTTTTGGCCAACCAAGCAACCTGGAAAGGCAAATCAGCGCTACAAAGAAGTCTCGCTTCCCATCGGTCAAAAGGGCCATGCTGAATAAAGTGTCAAAACCAGAAATGCAGGACAGGCCATGGAGAAATGGGAGCCTTGCTACGCTGATGGGCGGGCTGTAAATTGCCAACAGCCACTCTGGAGAAGTGTACGGTGTGTCCTGAAACATCTAAAAAACTCAGCTTAGAGAGCATAGGGCACTTCCACTCATGGGCGTATAAATTGGGAAAACTAAAAATCAGCAAGACACAGGCACCCCAAAGTTTAGGGCTGCTCTGTTGACAAGAACCTCCACTTCGTTACACCTTAAACATCCCAGGAAAGAGAAGAATGGATAAAGAAGTTGTGGTCCTTATGTACAATGGAATATCACTCAGCCATGAAATCAACGTCATAAGGCTAGGAGCAGCATGATGAGTGGATTTAGGTACGACGATTCTAAGTGAAATAAGTCACACAGAAAAAGACACTTATCATAAGATATCACTTACAGAGAGAATGTAAAAACCGCTACCCTTGAACTGAATTACAAAACAGAACAGAGTCGCACGTTTAGAAAACACACTATGGCTGCTTAACGGGAAAGGTGAGGTGGGGTGATGCATAAAACAAGGGTTTCAAATTAGCTCAGATACCGTTCCATAAACCCAATATGTAATAGACCAGACCTACTCCTTGCTCAGTGAACTGGACTCAACGCCCCCTATTCACCGCCCAAGAATATATCTGACTAGTAAGAATCTTAAAACCTATGTATTGATATCTATCTGTAAGTGAGTCAAGTGGGTGAAAAGCGGCATAAACACAGCAGTGCAAAGCAGCTAAACCCTATTATAAAAATCAATTACTTTTAAAAACCCGTGAAACAAAGACAGTGAAAGAGAGAGAAATTCTTACAAAATTCGTTCAAGGGCTGCGATGCCACCTGGATTGACCATATCTAGACCCACAGCTGATTGAGACATAAGGGTGGACACTCTTGGGGCTGAGAGGTTTGGTGAGGTTGGGTGAGCTAACGCAGACCCTGTAAAGTAATACGGCGTGGTACCCATCCCATGGGTCCCAAATCTCCAGGTTCAAGGGCATCTTCCTACGTCGAAAACATGCACGAGCAACCCAGAAGATGGTACACCGTGTGACCGGGAAAGGTTTCTAAAACGCACCTCATTTCTCATCTCCTTGTGCTCCGGTTCGCCATTCCAGCCGCTTTACTAGCAATCTCCCTCCTTGGAGAATCAGCACCTTTAACCTCCTGTTCCGTACACGTTGCAATTTGTCCTGAGGATGAACGGGAAGAGGGGGAACCAATGAGAGACTAGCTCTAGGTTTTGGGACAGGCACAAGTCACTCTATTTTCCCATCAGGAAGAAGAATTAACCACAGGCTCAGCCTGCCGCCCGGAGCCAGAATAGGGCCTGAAGCAATCCTGCGCTTTTGCAGCCAGCTCCCAAGAAAACGAGTTAAAAAATGGAGCTCAGGGGCACTGCAATTCACAAAACTGCAGAGGTAGAAATGATAACTCTCGTCCACAAATATATGGAAGGAAGGCAACGATGAGGATTTGAAAGCAAGGCAGAATTGCAGGAAACAGATTTCAGGAGGTAGATTCGAATCGCCTTTAGAGCACAGGAAAAGCGGCAAAACCTCGACAATGATGCCCTTGGCCAAAAAGGGCGTATGCGTTTTTTCCTGAATATATTCAGGAAAAAACGCATACGCCCTTTTTGGCCAACCAAGCAACCTGGAAAGGCAAATCAGCGCTACAAAGAAGTCTCACTTCCCATCGGTCAAAAGGGCCATGCTGAATAAAGTGTCAAAACCAGAAATGCAGGACAGGCCATGGAGAAATGGGAGCCTTGCTACGCTGATGGGCGGGCTGTAAATTGCCAACAGCCACTCTGGAGAAGTGTACGGTGTGTCCTGAAACATCTAAAAAACTCAGCTTAGAGAGCATAGGGCACTTCCACTCATGGGCGTATAAATTGGGAAAACTAAAAATCAGCAAGACACAGGCACCCCAAAGTTTAGGGCTGCTCTGTTGACAAGAACCTCCACTTCGTTACACCTTAAACATCCCAGGAAAGAGAAGAATGGATAAAGAAGTTGTGGTCCTTATGTACAATGGAATATCACTCAGCCATGAAATCAACGTCATAAGGCTAGGAGCAGCATGATGAGTGGATTTAGGTACGACGATTCTAAGTGAAATAAGTCACACAGAAAAAGACACTTATCATAAGATATCACTTACAGAGAGAATGTAAAAACCGCTACCCTTGAACTGAATTACAAAACAGAACAGAGTCGCACGTTTAGAAAACACACTATGGCTGCTTAACGGGAAAGGTGAGGTGGGGTGATGCATAAAACAAGGGTTTCAAATTAGCTCAGATACCGTTCCATAAACCCAATATGTAATAGACAAGACCTACTCCTTGCTCAGTGAACTGGACTCAACGCCCCCTATTCACCGCCCAAGAATATATCTGACTAGTAAGAATCTTAAAACCTATGTATTGATATCTCTCTGTAAGTGAGTCAAGTGGGTGTAAAGCGGCATAAACACAGCAGTGCAAAGCAGCTAAACCCCATTATAAAAATCAATTACTTTTAAAAACCCGTCAAACAAAGACAGTGAAAGAGAGATAAATTCTTACAAAATTCGTTCAGGGGCTGCGATGCCACCTGGATTGACCATATCTAGACCCACAGCTGACTGAGACATAAGGGTGGACACTCTTGGGGCTGAGAGGTTTGGTGAGGTTGGGTGAGCTAACGCAGACCCTGTAAAGTAATACGGCGTGGTACCCATCCCATGGGTCCCAAATCTCCAGGTTCAAGGGCATCTTCCTACATCGAAAACATGCATGAGAAACCCAGAAGATGGTACACCGTGTGACCGGGAAAGGTTTCTAAAACGCACCTCATTTCTCATCTCCTTGTGCTCCGGTTCGCCATTCCAGCCGCTTTACTAGCAATCTCCCTCCTTGGAGAATCAGCACCTTTAACCTCCTGTTCCGTACACGTTGCAATTTGTCCTGAGGATGAACGGGAAGAGGGGGAACCAATGAGAGACTAGCTCTAGGTGTTGGGACAGGCACAGGTCACTCTATTTTCCCATCAGGAAGCAGAATTAACCACAGGCTCAGCCTGCTGCCCGGAGCCAGAATAGGGCCTGAAGCAATCCTGCGCTTTTGCGGCCAGCTCCCAAGAAAGCGAGTTGAAAAATGGAGCTCAGGGGCACTGCAATTCACAAACCTGCAGAGTTAGAAATGATAACTCTCGTCCACAAATATATGGAGGGAAGGCAACGAAGAGGATTTGAAAGCAAGGCAGAATTGCAGGAAACCGATTTCAGGAGGTAGATTCGAATCGCCTTAAAAGCACAGGAAAAGCGGCAAAACCTCGACAATGATGCCCTTGGCCAAAAAGGGCGTATGCGTTTTTTCCTGAATATATTCAGGAAAAAACGCATACGCCCTTTTTGGCCAACCAAGCAACCTGGAAAGGCAAATCAGCGCTACAAAGAAGTCTCGCTTCCCATCGGTCAAAAGGGCCATGCTGAATAAAGTGTCAAAACCAGAAATGCAGGACAGGCCATGGAGAAATGGGAGCCTTGCTACGCTGATGGGCGGGCTGTAAATTGCCAACAGCCACTCTGGAGAAGTGTACGGTGTGTCCTGAAACATCTAAAAAACTCAGCTTAGAGAGCATAGGGCACTTCCACTCATGGGCGTATAAATTGGGAAAACTAAAAATCAGCAAGACACAGGCACCCCAAAGTTTAGGGCTGCTCTGTTGACAAGAACCTCCACTTCGTTACACCTTAAACATCCCAGGAAAGAGAAGAATGGATAAAGAAGTTGTGGTCCTTATGTACAATGGAATATCACTCAGCCATGAAATCAACGTCATAAGGCTAGGAGCAGCATGATGAGTGGATTTAGGTACGACGATTCTAAGTGAAATAAGTCACACAGAAAAAGACACTTATCATAAGATATCACTTACAGAGGGAATGTAAAAACCGCTACCCGTGAACTGAATTACAAAACAGAACAGAGTCGCACGTTTAGAAAACACACTATGGCTGCTTAACGGGAAAGGTGAGGTGGGGTGATGCATAAAACAAGGGTTTCAAATTAGCTCAGATACCGTTCCATAAACCCAATATGTAATAGACAAGACCTACTCCTTGCTCAGTGAACTGGACTCAACGCCCCCTATTCACCGCCCAAGAATATATCTGACTAGTAAGAATCTTAAAACCTATGTATTGATATCTCTCTGTAAGTGAGTCAAGTGGGTGTAAAGCGGCATAAACACAGCAGTGCAAAGCAGCTAAACCCTATTATAAAAATCAATTACTTTTAAAAACCCGTGAAACAAAGACAGTGAAAGAGAGAGAAATTCTTACAAAATTCGTTCAGGGGCTGCGATGCCACCTGGATTGACCATATCTAGACCCACAGCTGATTGAGACATAAGGGTGGACACTCTTGGGGCTGAGAGGTTTGGTGAGGTTGGGTGAGCTAACGCAGACCCTTTAAAGTAATACGGCGTGGTACCCATCCCATGGGTCCCAAATCTCCAGGTTCAAGGGCATCTTCCTACGTCGAAAACATGCACGAGAAACCCAGAAGATGGTACACCGTGTGACCGGGAAAGGTTTCTAAAACGCACCTCATTTCTCATCTCCTTGTGCTCCGGTTCGCCATTCCAGCCGCTTTACTAGCAATCTCCCTCCTTGGAGAATCAGCACCTTTAACCTCCTGTTCCGTACACGTTGCAATTTGTCCTGAGGATGAACGGGAAGAGGGGGAACCAATGAGAGACTAGCTCTAGGTGTTGGGACAGGCAGAGGTCACTCTATTTTCCCATCAGGAAGCAGAATTAACCACAGGCTCAGCCTGCCGCCCGGAGCCAGAATAGGGCCTGAAGCAATCCTGCGCTTTTGCGGCCAGCTCCCAAGAAAGCGAGTTGAAAAATGGAGCTCAGGGGCACTGCAATTCACAAACCTGCAGAGTTAGAAATGATAACTCTCGTCCACAAATATATGGAGGGAAGGCTACGAAGAGGATTTGAAAGCAAGGCAGAATTGCAGGAAACCGATTTCAGGAGGTAGATTCGAATCGCCTTTAAAGCACAGGAAAAGCGGCAAAACCTCGACAATGATGCCCTTGGCCAAAAAGGGCGTATGCGTTTTTTCCTGAATATATTCAGGAAAAAACGCATACGCCCTTTTTGGCCAACCAAGCAACCTGGAAAGGCAAATCAGCGCTACAAAGAAGTCTCGCTTCCCATCGGTCAAAAGGGCCATGCTGAATAAAGTGTCAAAACCAGAAATGCAGGACAGGCCATGGAGAAATGGGAGCCTTGCTACGCTGATGGGCGGGCTGTAAATTGCCAACAGCCACTCTGGAGAAGTGTACGGTGTGTCCTGAAACATCTAAAAAACTCAGCTTAGAGAGCATAGGGCACTTCCACTCATGGGCGTATAAATTGGGAAAACTAAAAATCAGCAAGACACAGGCACCCCAAAGTTTAGGGCTGCTCTGTTGACAAGAACCTCCACTTCGTTACACCTTAAACATCCCAGGAAAGAGAAGAATGGATAAAGAAGTTGTGGTCCTTATGTACAATGGAATATCACTCAGCCATGAAATCAACGTCATAAGGCTAGGAGCAGCATGATGAGTGGATTTAGGTACGACGATTCTAAGTGAAATAAGTCACACAGAAAAAGACACTTATCATAAGATATCACTTACAGAGAGAATGTAAAAACCGCTACCCTTGAACTGAATTACAAAACAGAACAGAGTCGCACGTTTAGAAAACACACTATGGCTGCTTAACGGGAAAGGTGAGGTGGGGTGATGCATAAAACAAGGGTTTCAAATTAGCTCAGATACCGTTCCATAAACCAAATATGTAATAGACAAGACCTACTCCTTGCTCAGTGAACTGGACTCAACGCCCCCTATTCACCGCCCAAGAATATATCTGACTAGTAAGAATCTTAAAACCTATGTATTGATATCTCTCTGTAAGTGAGTCAAGTGGGTGTAAAGCGGCATAAACACAGCAGTGCAAAGCAGCTAAACCCCATTATAAAAATCAATTACTTTTAAAAACCCGTCAAACAAAGACAGTGAAAGAGAGATAAATTCTTACAAAATTCGTTCAGGGGCTGCGATGCCACCTGGATTGACCATATCTAGACCCACAGCTGACTGAGACATAAGGGTGGACACTCTTGGGGCTGAGAGGTTTGGTGAGGTTGGGTGAGCTAACGCAGACCCTGTAAAGTAATACGGCGTGGTACCCATCCCATGGGTCCCAAATCTCCAGGTTCAAGGGCATCTTCCTACATCGAAAACATGCATGAGAAACCCAGAAGATGGTACACCGTGTGACCGGGAAAGGTTTCTAAAACGCACCTCATTTCTCATCTCCTTGTGCTCCGGTTCGCCATTCCAGCCGCTTTACTAGCAATCTCCCTCCTTGGAGAATCAGCACCTTTAACCTCCTGTTCCGTACACGTTGCAATTTGTCCTGAGGATGAACGGGAAGAGGGGGAACCAATGAGAGACTAGCTCTAGGTGTTGGGACAGGCACAGGTCACTCTATTTTCCCATCAGGAAGCAGAATTAACCACAGGCTCAGCCTGCCGCCCGGAGCCAGAATAGGGCCTGAAGCAATCCTGCGCTTTTGCGGCCAGCTCCCAAGAAAGCCAGTTGAAAAATGGAGCTCAGGGGCACTGCAATTCACAAACCTGCAGAGTTAGAAATGATAACTCTCGTCCACAAATATATGGAGGGAAGGCAACGAAGAGGATTTGAAAGCAAGGCAGAATTGCAGGAAACCGATTTCAGGAGGTAGATTCGAATCGCCTTTAAAGCACAGGAAAAGCGGCAAAACCTCGACAATGATGCCCTTGGCCAAAAAGGGCGTATGCGTTTTTTCCTGAATATATTCAGGAAAAAACGCATACGCCCTTTTTGGCCAACCAAGCAACCTGGAAAGGCAAATCAGCGCTACAAAGAAGTCTCGCTTCCCATCGGTCAAAAGGGCCATGCTGAATAAAGTGTCAAAACCAGAAATGCAGGACAGGCCATGGAGAAATGGGAGCCTTGCTACGCTGATGGGCGGGCTGTAAATTGCCAACAGCCACTCTGGAGAAGTGTACGGTGTGTCCTGAAACATCTAAAAAACTCAGCTTAGAGAGCATAGGGCACTTCCACTCATGGGCGTATAAATTGGGAAAACTAAAAATCAGCAAGACACAGGCACCCCAAAGTTTAGGGCTGCTCTGTTGACAAGAACCTCCACTTCGTTACACCTGAAACATCCCAGGAAAGAGAAGAATGGATAAAGAAGTTGTAGTCCTTATGTACAATGGAATATCACTCAGCCATGAAATCAACGTCATAAGGCTAGGAGCAGCATGATGAGTGGATTTAGGTACGACGATTCTAAGTGAAATAAGTCACACAGAAAAAGACACTTATCATAAGATATCACTTACAGAGGGAATGTAAAAACCGCTACCCTTGAACTGAATTACAAAACAGAACAGAGTCGCACGTTTAGAAAACACACTATGGCTGCTTAACGGGAAAGGTGAGGTGGGGTGATGCATAAAACAAGGGTTTCAAATTAGCTCAGATACCGTTCCATAAACCCAATATGTAATAGACCAGACCTACTCCTTGCTCAGTGAACTGGACTCAACGCCCCCTATTCACCGCCCAAGAATATATCTGACTAGTAAGAATCTTAAAACCTATGTATTGATATCTCTCTGTAAGTGAGTCAAGTGGGTGTAAAGCGGCATAAACACAGCAGTGCAAAGCAGCTAAACCCTGTTATAAAAATCAATTACTTTTAAAAACCCGTGAAACAAAGACAGTGAAAGAGAGAGAAATTCTTACAAAATTCGTTCAGGGGCTGCGATGCCACCTGGATTGACCATATCTAGACCCACAGCTGATTGAGACATAAGGGTGGACACTCTTGGGGCTGAGAGGTTTGGTGAGGTTGGGTGAGCTAACGCAGACCCTTTAAAGTAATACGGCGTGGTACCCATCCCATGGGTCCCAAATCTCCAGGTTCAAGGGCATCGTCCTACGTCGAAAACATGCACGAGAAACCCAGAAGATGGTACACCGTGTGACCGGGAAAGGTTTCTAAAACGCACCTCATTTCTCATCTCCTTGTGCTCCGGTTCGCCATTCCAGCCGCTTTACTAGCAATCTCCCTCCTTGGAGAATCAGCACCTTTAACCTCCTGTTCCGTACACGTTGCAATTTGTCCTGAGGATGAACGGGAAGAGGGGGAACCAATGAGAGACTAGCTCTAGGTGTTGGGACAGGCAGAGGTCACTCTATTTTCCCATCAGGAAGCAGAATTAACCACAGGCTCAGCCTGCCGCCCGGAGCCAGAATAGGGCCTGAAGCAATCCTGCGCTTTTGCGGCCAGCTCCCAAGAAAGCCAGTTGAAAAATGGAGCTCAGGGGCACTGCAATTCACAAACCTGCAGAGTTAGAAATGATAACTCTCGTCCACAAATATATGGAGGGAAGGCTACGAAGAGGATTTGAAAGCAAGGCAGAATTGCAGGAAACCGATTTCAGGAGGTAGATTCGAATCGCCTTTAAAGCACAGGAAAAGCGGCAAAACCTCGACAATGATGCCCTTGGCCAAAAAGGGCGTATGCGTTTTTTCCTGAATATATTCAGGAAAAAACGCATACGCCCTTTTTGGCCAACCAAGCAACCTGGAAAGGCAAATCAGCGCTACAAAGAAGTCTCGCTTCCCATCGGTCAAAAGGGCCATGCTGAATAAAGTGTCAAAACCAGAAATGCAGGACAGGCCATGGAGAAATGGGAGCCTTGCTACGCTGATGGGCGGGCTGTAAATTGCCAACAGCCACTCTGGAGAAGTGTACGGTGTGTCCTGAAACATCTAAAAAACTCAGCTTAGAGAGCATAGGGCACTTCCACTCATGGGCGTATAAATTGGGAAAACTAAAAATCAGCAAGACACAGGCACCCCAAAGTTTAGGGCTGCTCTGTTGACAAGAACCTCCACTTCGTTACACCTTAAACATCCCAGGAAAGAGAAGAATGGATAAAGAAGTTGTGGTCCTTATGTACAATGGAATATCACTCAGCCATGAAATCAACGTCATAAGGCTAGGAGCAGCATGATGAGTGGATTTAGGTACGACGATTCTAAGTGAAATAAGTCACACAGAAAAAGACACTTATCATAAGATATCACTTACAGAGGGAATGTAAAAACCGCTACCCTTGAACTGAATTACAAAACAGAACAGAGTCGCACGTTTAGAAAACACACTATGGCTGCTTAACGGGAAAGGTGAGGTGGGGTGATGCATAAAACAAGGGTTTCAAATTAGCTCAGATACCGTTCCATAAACCCAATATGTAATAGACAAGACCTACTCCTTGCTCAGTGAACTGGACTCAACGCCCCCTATTCACCGCCCAAGAATATATCTGACTAGTAAGAATCTTAAAACCTATGTATTGATATCTCTCTGTAAGTGAGTCAAGTGGGTGTAAAGCGGCATAAACACAGCAGTGCAAAGCAGCTAAACCCTATTATAAAAATCAATTACTTTTAAAAACCCGTGAAACAAAGACAGTGAAAGAGAGAGAAATTCTTACAAAATTCGTTCAGGGGCTGCGATGCCACCTGGATTGACCATATCTAGACCCACAGCTGATTGAGACATAAGGGTGGACACTCTTGGGGCTGAGAGGTTTGGTGAGGTTGGGTGAGCTAACGCAGACCCTTTAAAGTAATACGGTGTGGTACCCATCCCATGGGTCCCAAATCTCCAGGTTCAAGGGCATCTTCCTACGTCGAAAACATGCACGAGAAACCCAGAAGATGGTACACCGTGTGACCGGGAAAGGTTTCTAAAACGCACCTCATTTCTCATCTCCTTGTGCTCCGGTTCGCCATTCCAGCCGCTTTACTAGCAATCTCCCTCCTTGGAGAATCAGCACCTTTAACCTCCTGTTCCGTACACGTTGCAATTTGTCCTGAGGATGAACGGGAAGAGGGGGAACCAATGAGAGACTAGCTCTAGGTGTTGGGACAGGCAGAGGTCACTCTATTTTCCCATCAGGAAGCAGAATTAACCACAGGCTCAGCCTGCCGCCCGGAGCCAGAATAGGGCCTGAAGCAATCCTGCGCTTTTGCGGCCAGCTCCCAAGAAAGCGAGTTGAAAAATGGAGCTCAGGGGCACTGCAATTCACAAACCTGCAGAGTTAGAAATGATAACTCTCGTCCACAAATATATGGAGGGAAGGCAACGAAGAGGATTTGAAAGCAAGGCAGAATTGCAGGAAACCGATTTCAGGAGGTAGATTCGAATCGCCTTTAAAGCACAGGAAAAGCGGCAAAACCTCCACAATGATGCCCTTGGCCAAAAAGGGCGTATGCGTTTTTTCCTGAATATATTCAGGAAAAAACGCATACGCCCTTTTTGGCCAACCAAGCAACCTGGAAAGGCAAATCAGCGCTACAAAGAAGTCTCGCTTCCCATCGGTCAAAAGGGCCATGCTGAATAAAGTGTCAAAACCAGAAATGCAGGACAGGCCATGGAGAAATGGGAGCCTTGCTACGCTGATGGGTGGGCTGTAAATTGCCAACAGCCACTCTGGAGAAGTGTACGGTGTGTCCTGAAACATCTAAAAAACTCAGCTTAGAGAGCATAGGGCACTTCCACTCATGGGCGTATAAATTGGGAAAACTAAAAATCAGCAAGACACAGGCACCCCAAAGTTTAGGGCTGCTCTGTTGACAAGAACCTCCACTTCGTTACACCTTAAACATCCCAGGAAAGAGAAGAATGGATAAAGAAGTTGTGGTCCTTATGTACAATGGAATATCACTCAGCCATGAAATCAACGTCATAAGGCTAGGAGCAGCATGATGAGTGGATTTAGGTACGACGATTCTAAGTGAAATAAGTCACACAGAAAAAGACACTTATCATAAGATATCACTTACAGAGGGAATGTAAAAACCGCTACCCTTGAACTGAATTACAAAACAGAACAGAGTCGCACGTTTAGAAAACACACTATGGCTGCTTAACGGGAAAGGTGAGGTGGGGTGATGCATAAAACAAGGGTTTCAAATTAGCTCAGATACCGTTCCATAAACCCAATATGTAATAGACCAGACCTACTCCTTGCTCAGTGAACTGGACTCAACGCCCCCTATTCACCGCCCAAGAATATATCTGACTAGTAAGAATCTTAAAACCTATGTATTGATATCTCTCTGTAAGTGAGTCAAGTGGGTGTAAAGCGGCATAAACACAGCAGTGCAAAGCAGCTAAACCCTATTATAAAAATCAATTACTTTTAAAAACCCGTGAAACAAAGACAGTGAAAGAGAGAGAAATTCTTACAAAATTCGTTCAGGGGCTGCGATGCCACCTGGATTGACCATATCTAGACCCACAGCTGATTGAGACATAAGGGTGGACACTCTTGGGGCTGAGAGGTTTGGTGAGGTTGGGTGAGCTAACGCAGATCCTTTAAAGTAATACGGCGTGGTACCCATCCCATGGGTCCCAAATCTCCAGGTTCAAGGGCATCGTCCTACGTCGAAAACATGCACGAGAAACCCAGAAGATGGTACACCGTGTGACCGGGAAAGGTTTCTAAAACGCACCTCATTTCTCATCTCCTTGTGCTCCGGTTCGCCATTCCAGCCGCTTTACTAGCAATCTCCCTCCTTGGAGAATCAGCACCTTTAACCTCCTGTTCCGTACACGTTGCAATTTGTCCTGAGGATGAACGGGAAGAGGGGGAACCAATGAGAGACTAGCTCTAGGTGTTGGGACAGGCAGAGGTCACTCTATTTTCCCATCAGGAAGCAGAATTAACCACAGGCTCAGCCTGCCGCCCGGAGCCAGAATAGGGCCTGAAGCAATCCTGCGCTTTTGCGGCCAGCTCCCAAGAAAGCGAGTTGAAAAATGGAGCTCAGGGGCACTGCAATTCACAAACCTGCAGAGTTAGAAATGATAACTCTCGTCCACAAATATATGGAGGGAAGGCTACGAAGAGGATTTGAAAGCAAGGCAGAATTGCAGGAAACCGATTTCAGGAGGTAGATTCGAATCGCCTTTAAAGCACAGGAAAAGCGGCAAAACCTCGACAATGATGCCCTTGGCCAAAAAGGGCGTATGCGTTTTTTCCTGAATATATTCAGGAAAAAACGCATACGCCCTTTTTGGCCAACCAAGCAACCTGGAAAGGCAAATCAGCGCTACAAAGAAGTCTCGCTTCCCATCGGTCAAAAGGGCCATGCTGAATAAAGTGTCAAAACCAGAAATGCAGGACAGCCCATGGAGAAATGGGAGCCTTGCTACGCTGATGGGCGGGCTGTAAATTGCCAACAGCCACTCTGGAGAAGTGTACGGTGTGTCCTGAAACATCTAAAAAACTCAGCTTAGAGAGCATAGGGCACTTCCACTCATGGGCGTATAAATTGGGAAAACTAAAAATCAGCAAGACACAGGCACCCCAAAGTTTAGGGCTGCTCTGTTGACAAGAACCTCCACTTCGTTACACCTGAAACATCCCAGGAAAGAGAAGAATGGATAAAGAACTTGTGGTCCTTATGTACAATGGAATATCACTCAGCCATGAAATCAACGTCATAAGGCTAGGAGCAGCATGATGAGTGGATTTAGGTACGACGATTCTAAGTGAAATAAGTCACACAGAAAAAGACACTTATCATAAGATATCACTTACAGAGGGAATGTAAAAACCGCTACCCTTGAACTGAATTACAAAACAGAACAGAGTCGCACGTTTAGAAAACACACTATGGCTGCTTAACGGGAAAGGTGAGGTGGGGTGATGCATAAAACAAGGGTTTCAAATTAGCTCAGATACCGTTCCATAAACCCAATATGTAATAGACCAGACCTACTCCTTGCTCAGTGAACTGGACTCAACGCCCCCTATTCACCGCCCAAGAATATATCTGACTAGTAAGAATCTTAAAACCTATGTATTGATATCTCTCTGTAAGTGAGTCAAGTGGGTGTAAAGCGGCATAAACACAGCAGTGCAAAGCAGCTAAACCCTATTATAAAAATCAATTACTTTTAAAATCCCGTGAAACAAAGACAGTGAAAGAGAGAGAAATTCTTACAAAATTCGTTCAGGGGCTGCGATGCCACCTGGATTGACCATATCTAGACCCACAGCTGATTGAGACATAAGGGAGGACACTCTTGGGGCTGAGAGGTTTGGTGAGGTTGGGTGAGCTAACGCAGACCCTGTAAAGTAATACGGCGTGGTACCCATCCCATGGGTCCCAAATCTCCAGGTTCAAGGGCATCGTCCTACGTCGAAAACATGCACGAGAAACCCAGAAGATGGTACACCGTGTGACCGGGAAAGGTTTCTAAAACGCACCTCATTTCTCATCTCCTTGTGCTCCGGTTCGCCATTCCAGCCGCTTTACTAGCAATCTCCCTCCTTGGAGAATCAGCACCTTTAACCTCCTGTTCCGAACACGTTGCAATTTGTCCTGAGGATGAACGGGAAGAGGGGGAACCAATGAGAGACTAGCTCTAGGTGTTGGGACAGGCAGAGGTCACTCTATTTTCCCATCAGGAAGCAGAATTAACCACAGGCTCAGCCTGCCGCCCGGAGCCAGAATAGGGCCTGAAGCAATCCTGCACTTTTGAGGCCAGCTCCCAAGAAAGCGAGTTGAAAAATGGAGCTCAGGGGCACTGCAATTCACAAACCTGCAGAGTTAGAAATGATAACTCTCGTCCACAAATATATGGAGGGAAGGCAACGAAGAGGATTTGAAAGCAAGGCAGAATTGCAGGAAACCGATTTCAGGAGGTAGATTCGAATCGCCTTTAAAGCACAGGAAAAGCGGCAAAACCTCGACAATGATGCCCTTGGCCAAAAAGGGCGTATGCGTTTTTTCCTGAATATATTCAGGAAAAAACGCATACGCCCTTTTTGGCCAACCAAGCAACCTGGAAAGGCAAATCAGCGCTACAAAGAAGTCTCGCTTCCCATCGGTCAAAAGGGCCATGCTGAATAAAGTGTCAAAACCAGAAATGCAGGACAGGCCATGGAGAAATGGGAGCCTTGCTACGCTGATGGGCGGGCTGTAAATTGCCAACAGCCACTCTGGAGAAGTGTACGGTGTGTCCTGAAACATCTAAAAAACTCAGCTTAGAGAGCATAGGGCACTTCCACTCATGGGCGTATAAATTGGGAAAACTAAAAATCAGCAAGACACAGGCACCCCAAAGTTTAGGGCTGCTCTGTTGACAAGAACCTCCACTTCGTTACACCTTAAACATCCCAGGAAAGAGAAGAATGGATAAAGAAGTTGTGGTCCTTATGTACAATGGAATATCACTCAGCCATGAAATCAACGTCATAAGGCTAGGAGCAGCATGATGAGTGGATTTAGGTACGACGATTCTAAGTGAAATAAGTCACACAGAAAAAGACACTTATCATAAGATATCACTTACAGAGGGAATGTAAAAACCGCTACCCTTGAACTGAATTACAAAACAGAACAGAGTCGCACGTTTAGAAAACACACTATGGCTGCTTAACGGGAAAGGTGAGGTGGGGTGATGCATAAAACAAGGGTTTCAAATTAGCTCAGATACCGTTCCATAAACCCAATATGTAATAGACCAGACCTACTCCTTGCTCAGTGAACTGGACTCAACGCCCCCTATTCACCGCCCAAGAATATATCTGACTAGTAAGAATCTTAAAACCTATGTATTGATATCTCTCTGTAAGTGAGTCAAGTGGGTGTAAAGCGGCATAAACACAGCAGTGCAAAGCAGCTAAACCCTATTATAAAAATCAATTACTTTTAAAATCCCGTGAAACAAAGACAGTGAAAGAGAGATAAATTCTTACAAAATTCGTTCAGGGGCTGCGATGCCACCTGGATTGACCATATCTAGACCCACAGCTGATTGAGACATAAGGGTGGACACTCTTGGGGCTGAGAGGTTTGGTGAGGTTGGGTGAGCTAACGCAGACCCTGTAAAGTAATACGGCGTGGTACCCATCCCATGGGTCCCAAATATCCAGGTTCAAGGGCATCGTCCTACGTCGAAAACATGCACGAGAAACCCAGAAGATGGTACACCGTGTGACCGGGAAAGGTTTCTAAAACGCACCTCATTTCTCATCTCCTTGTGCTCCGGTTCGCCATTCCAGCCGCTTTACTAGCAATCTCCCTCCTTGGAGAATCAGCACCTTTAACCTCCTGTTCCGAACACGTTGCAATTTGTCCTGAGGATGAACGGGAAGAGGGGGAACCAATGAGAGACTAGCTCTAGGTGTTGGGACAGGCAGAGGTCACTCTATTTTCCCATCAGGAAGCAGAATTAACCACAGGCTCAGCCTGCCGCCCGGAGCCAGAATAGGGCCTGAAGCAATCCTGCGCTTTTGCGGCCAGCTCCCAAGAAAGCGAGTTGAAAAATGGAGCTCAGGGGCACTGCAATTCACAAACCTGCAGAGTTAGAAATGATAACTCTCGTCCACAAATATATGGAGGGAAGGCAACGAAGAGGATTTGAAAGCAAGGCAGAATTGCAGGAAACCGATTTCAGGAGGTAGATTCGAATCGCCTTTAAAGCACAGGAAAAGCGGCAAAACCTCGACAATGATGCCCTTGGCCAAAAAGGGCGTATGCGTTTTTTCCTGAATATATTCAGGAAAAAACGCATACGCCCTTTTTGGCCAACCAAGCAACCTGGAAAGGCAAATCAGCGCTACAAAGAAGTCTCGCTTCCCATCGGTCAAAAGGGCCATGCTGAATAAAGTGTCAAAACCAGAAATGCAGGACAGGCCATGGAGAAATGGGAGCCTTGCTACGCTGATGGGCGGGCTGTAAATTGCCAACAGCCACTCTGGAGAAGTGTACGGTGTGTCCTGAAACATCTAAAAAACTCAGCTTAGAGAGCATAGGGCACTTCCACTCATGGGCGTATAAATTGGGAAAACTAAAAATCAGCAAGACACAGGCACCCCAAAGTTTAGGGCTGCTCTGTTGACAATAACCTCCACTTCGTTACACCTGAAACTTCCCAGGAAAGAGAAGAATGGATAAAGAAGTTGTGGTCCTTATGTACAATGGAATATCACTCAGCCATGAAATCAACGTCATAAGGCTAGGAGCAGCATGATGAGTGGATTTAGGTACGACGATTCTAAGTGAAATAAGTCACACAGAAAAAGACACTTATCATAAGATATCACTTACAGAGGGAATGTAAAAACCGCTACCCTTGAACTGAATTACAAAACAGAACAGAGTCGCACGTTTAGAAAACACACTATGGCTGCTTAACGGGAAAGGTGAGGTGGGGTGATGCATAAAACAAGGGTTTCAAATTAGCTCAGATACCGTTCCATAAACCCAATATGTAATAGACCAGACCTACTCCTTGCTCAGTGAACTGGACTCAACGCCCCCTATTCACCGCCCAAGAATATATCTGACTAGTAAGAATCTTAAAACCTATGTATTGATATCTCTCTGTAAGTGAGTCAAGTGGGTGTAAAGCGGCATAAACACAGCAGTGCAAAGCAGCTAAACCCTATTATAAAAATCAATTACTTTTAAAAACCCGTGAAACAAAGACAGTGAAAGAGAGAGAAATTCTTACAAAATTCATTCAGGGGCTGCGATGCCACCTGGATTGACCATATCTAGACCCACAGCTGATTGAGACATAAGGGTGGACACTCTTGGGGCTGAGAGGTTTGGTGAGGTTGGGTGAGCTAACGCAGACCCTTTAAAGTAATATGGCGTGGTACCCATCCCATGGGTCCCAAATCTTCAGGTTCAAGGGCATCGTCCTACGTCGAAAACATGCACGAGAAACCCAGAAGATGGTACACCGTGTGACCGGGAAAGGTTTCTAAAACGCACCTCATTTCTCATCTCCTTGTGCTCCGGTTCGCCATTCCAGCCGCTTTACTAGCAATCTCCCTCCTTGGAGAATCAGCACCTTTAACCTCCTGTTCCGTACACGTTGCAATTTGTCCTGAGGATGAACGGGAAGAGGGGGAACCAATGAGAGACTAGCTCTAGGTGTTGGGACAGGCAGAGGTCACTCTATTTTCCCATCAGGAAGCAGAATTAACCACAGGCTCAGCCTGCCGCCCGGAGCCAGAATAGGGCCTGAAGCAATCCTGTGCTTTTGCGGCCAGCTCCCAAGAAAGCGAGTTGAAAAATGGAGCTCAGGGGCACTGCAATTCACAAACCTGCAGAGTTAGAAATGATAACTCTCGTCCACAAATATATGGAGGGAAGGCTACGAAGAGGATTTGAAAGCAAGGCAGAATTGCAGGAAACAGATTTCAGGAGGTAGATTCGAATCGCCTTTAAAGCACAGGAAAAGCGGCAAAACCTCGACAATGATGCCCTTGGCCAAAAAGGGCGTATGCGTTTTTTCCTGAATATATTCAGGAAAAAACGCATATGCCCTTTTTGGCCAACCAAGCAACCTGGAAAGGCAAATCAGCGCTACAAAGAAGTCTCGCTTCCCATTGGTCAAAAGGGCCATGCTGAATAAAGTGTCAAAACCAGAAATGCAGGACAGGCCATGGAGAAATGGGAGCCTTGCTACGCTGATGGGCGGGCTGTAAATTGCCAACAGCCACTCTGGAGAAGTGTACGGTGTGTCCTGAAACATCTAAAAAACTCAGCTTAGAGAGCATAGGGCACTTCCACTCATGAGCGTATAAATTGGGAAAACTAAAAATCAGCAAGACACAGGCACCCCAAAGTTTAGGGCTGCTCTGTTGACAAGAACCTCCACTTCGTTACACCTGAAACATCCCAGGAAAGAGAAGAATGGATAAAGAAGTTGTGGTCCTTATGTACAATGGAATATCACTCAGCCATGAAATCAACGTCATAAGGCTAGGAGCAGCATGATGAGTGGATTTAGGTACGACGATTCTAAGTGAAATAAGTCACACAGAAAAAGACACTTATCATAAGATATCACTTACAGAGGGAATGTAAAAACCGCTACCCTTGAACTGAATTACAAAACAGAACAGAGTCGCACGTTTAGAAAACACACTATGGCTGCTTAACGGGAAAGGTGAGGTGGGGTGATGCATAAAACAAGGGTTTCAAATTAGCTCAGATACCGTTCCATAAACCCAATATGTAATAGACAAGACCTACTCCTTGCTCAGTGAACTGGACTCAACGCCCCCTATTCACCGCCCAAGAATATATCTGACTAGTAAGAATCTTAAAACCTATGTATTGATATCTCTCTGTAAGTGAGTCAAGTGGGTGTAAAGCGGCATAAACACAGCAGTGCAAAGCAGCTAAACCCTATTATAAAAATCAATTACTTTTAAAAACCCGTGAAACAAAGACAGTGAAAGAGAGAGAAATTCTTACAAAATTCGTTCAGGGGCTGCGATGCCACCTGGATTGACCATATCTAGACCCACAGCTGATTGAGACATAAGGGTGGACACTCTTGGGGCTGAGAGGTTTGGTGAGGTTGGGTGAGCTAACGCAGACCCTTTAAAGTAATACGGCGTGGTACCCATCCCATGGGTCCCAAATCTCCAGGTTCAAGGGCATCTTCCTACGTCGAAAACATGCACAAGAAACCCAGAAGATGGTACACCGTGTGACCGGGAAAGGTTTCTAAAACGCACCTCATTTCTCATCTCCTTGTGCTCCGGTTCGCCATTCCAGCCGCTTTACTAGCAATCTCCCTCCTTGGAGAATCAGCACCTTTAACCTCCTGTTCCGTACACGTTGCAATTTGTCCTGAGGATGAACGGGAAGAGGGGGAACCAATGAGAGACTAGCTCTAGGTGTTGGGACAGGCAGAGGTCACTCTATTTTCCCATCAGGAAGCAGAATTAACCACAGGCTCAGCCTGCCGCCCGGAGCCAGAATAGGGCCTGAAGCAATCCTGCGCTTTTGCGGCCAGCTCCCAAGAAAGCGAGTTGAAAAATGGAGCTCAGGGGCACTGCAATTCACAAACCTGCAGAGTTAGAAATGATAACTCTCGTCCACAAATATATGGAGGGAAGGCTACGAAGAGGATTTGAAAGCAAGGCAGAATTGCAGGAAACCGATTTCAGGAGGTAGATTCGAATCGCCTTTAAAGCACAGGAAAAGCGGCAAAACCTCGACAATGATGCCCTTGGCCAAAAAGGGCGTATGCGTTTTTTCCTGAATATATTCAGGAAAAAACGCATACGCCCTTTTTGGCCAACCAAGCAACCTGGAAAGGCAAATCAGCGCTACAAAGAAGTCTCGCTTCCCATCGGTCAAAAGGGCCATGCTGAATAAAGTGTCAAAACCAGAAATGCAGGACAGGCCATGGAGAAATGGGAGCCTTGCTACGCTGATGGGCGGGCTGTAAATTGCCAACAGCCACTCTGGAGAAGTGTACGGTGTGTCCTGAAACATCTAAAAAACTCAGCTTAGAGAGCATAGGGCACTTCCACTCATGGGCGTATAAATTGGGAAAACTAAAAATCAGCAAGACACAGGCACCCCAAAGTTTAGGGCTGCTCTGTTGACAAGAACCTCCACTTCGTTACACCTGAAACATCCCAGGAAAGAGAAGAATGGATAAAGAAGTTGTGGTCCTTATGTACAATGGAATATCACTCAGCCATGAAATCAACGTCATAAGGCTAGGAGCAGCATGATGAGTGGATTTAGGTACGACGATTCTAAGTGAAATAAGTCACACAGAAAAAGACACTTATCATAAGATATCACTTACAGAGGGAATGTAAAAACCGCTACCCTTGAACTGAATTACAAAACAGAACAGAGTCGCACGTTTAGAAAACACACTATGGCTGCTTAACGGGAAAGGTGAGGTGGGGTGATGCATAAAACAAGGGTTTCAAATTAGCTCAGATACCGTTCCATAAACCCAATATGTAATAGACAAGACCTACTCCTTGCTCAGTGAACTGGACTCAACGCCCCCTATTCACCGCCCAAGAATATATCTGACTAGTAAGAATCTTAAAACCTATGTATTGATATCTCTCTGTAAGTGAGTCAAGTGGGTGTAAAGCGGCATAAACACAGCAGTGCAAAGCAGCTAAACCCTATTATAAAAATCAATTACTTTTAAAAACCCGTGAAACAAAGACAGTGAAAGAGAGAGAAATTCTTACAAAATTCGTTCAGGGGCTGCGATGCCACCTGGATTGACCATATCTAGACCCACAGCTGATTGAGACATAAGGGAGGACACTCTTGGGGCTGAGAGGTTTGGTGAGGTTGGGTGAGCTAACGCAGACCCTGTAAAGTAATACGGCGTGGTACCCATCCCATGGGTCCCAAATCTCCAGGTTCAAGGGCATCGTCCTACGTCGAAAACATGCATGAGAAACCCAGAAGATGGTACACCGTGTGACCGGGAAAGGTTTCTAAAACGCACCTCATTTCTCATCTCCTTGTGCTCCGGTTCGCCATTCCAGCCGCTTTACTAGCAATCTCCCTCCTGGGAGAATCAGGACCTTTAACCTCCTGTTCCGTACACGTTGCAATTTGTCCTGAGGATGAACGGGAAGAGGGGGAACCAATGAGAGACTAGCTCTAGGTGTTGGGACAGGCACAAGTCACTCTATTTTCCCATCAGGTAGCAGAATTAACCACAGGCTCAGCCTGCCGCCCGGAGCCAGAATAGGGCCTGAAGCAATCCTGCGCTTTTGCGGCCAGCTCCCAAGAAAGCGAGTTGAAAAATGGAGCTCAGGGGCACTGCAATTCACAAACCTGCAGAGTTAGAAATGATAACTCTCGTCCACAAATATATGGAGGGAAGGCAACGAAGAGGATTTGAAAGCAAGGCAGAATTGCAGGAAACAGATTTCAGGAGGTAGATTCGAATCGCCTTTAAAGCACAGGAAAAGCGGCAAAACCTCGACAATGATGCCCTTGGCCAAAAAGGGCGTATGCGTTTTTTCCTGAATATATTCAGGAAAAAACGCATACGCCCTTTTTGGCCAACCAAGCAACCTGGAAAGGCAAATCAGCGCTACAAAGAAGTCTCGCTTCCCATCGGTCAAAAGGGCCATGCTGAATAAAGTGTCAAAACCAGAAATGCAGGACAGGCCATGGAGAAATGGGAGCCTTGCTACGCTGATGGGCGGGCTGTAAATTGCCAACAGCCACTCTGGAGAAGTGTACGGTGTGTCCTGAAACATCTAAAAAACTCAGCTTAGAGAGCATAGGGCACTTCCACTCATGGGCGTATAAATTGGGAAAACTAAAAATCAGCAAGACACAGGCACCCCAAAGTTTAGGGCTGCTCTGTTGACAAGAACCTCCACTTCGTTACACCTGAAACATCCCAGGAAAGAGAAGAAGTTGTGGTCCTTATGTACAATGGAATATCACTCAGCCATGAAATCAACGTCATAAGGCTAGGAGCAGCATGATGAGTGGATTTAGGTACGACGATTCTAAGTGAAATAAGTCACACAGAAAAAGACACTTATCATAAGATATCACTTACAGAGAGAATGTAAAAACCGCTACCCTTGAACTGAATTACAAAACAGAACAGAGTCGCACGTTTAGAAAACACACTATGGCTGCTTAACGGGAAAGGTGAGGTGGGGTGATGCATAAAACAAGGGTTTCAAATTAGCTCAGATACCGTTCCATAAACCCAATATGTAATAGACCAGACCTACACCTTGCTCAGTGAACTGGACTCAACGCCCCCTATTCACCGCCCAAGAATATATCTGACTAGTAAGAATCTTAAAACCTATGTATTGATATCTATCTGTAAGTGAGTCAAGTGGGTGAAAAGCGGCATAAACACAGCAGTGCAAAGCAGCTAAACCCTATTATAAAAATCAATTACTTTTAAAAACCCGTGAAACAAAGACAGTGAAAGAGAGAGAAATTCTTACAAAATTCGTTCAAGGGCTGCGATGCCACCTGGATTGACCATATCTAGACCCACAGCTGATTGAGACATAAGGGTGGACACTCTTGGGGCTGAGAGGTTTGGTGAGGTTGGGTGAGCTAACGCAGACCCTGTAAAGTAATACGGCGTGGTACCCATCCCATGGGTCCCAAATCTCCAGGTTCAAGGGCATCTTCCTACGTCGAAAACATGCACGAGCAACCCAGAAGATGGTACACCGTGTGACCGGGAAAGGTTTCTAAAACGCACCTCATTTCTCATCTCCTTGTGCTCCGGTTCGCCATTCCAGCCGCTTTACTAGCAATCTCCCTCCTTGGAGAATCAGCACCTTTAACCTCCTGTTCCGTACACGTTGCAATTTGTCCTGAGGATGAACGGGAAGAGGGGGAACCAATGAGAGACTAGCTCTAGGTTTTGGGACAGGCACAAGTCACTCTATTTTCCCATCAGGAAGAAGAATTAACCACAGGCTCAGCCTGCCGCCCGGAGCCAGAATAGGGCCTGAAGCAATCCTGCGCTTTTGCAGCCAGCTCCCAAGAAAACGAGTTAAAAAATGGAGCTCAGGGGCACTGCAATTCACAAAACTGCAGAGGTAGAAATGATAACTCTCGTCCACAAATATATGGAAGGAAGGCAACGATGAGGATTTGAAAGCAAGGCAGAATTGCAGGAAACAGATTTCAGGAGGTAGATTCGAATCGCCTTTAGAGCACAGGAAAAGCGGCAAAACCTCGACAATGATGCCCTTGGCCAAAAAGGGCGTATGCGTTTTTTCCTGAATATATTCAGGAAAAAACGCATACGCCCTTTTTGGCCAACCAAGCAACCTGGAAAGGCAAATCAGCGCTACAAAGAAGTCTCACTTCCCATCGGTCAAAAGGGCCATGCTGAATAAAGTGTCAAAACCAGAAATGCAGGACAGGCCATGGAGAAATGGGAGCCTTGCTACGCTGATGGGCGGGCTGTAAATTGCCAACAGCCACTCTGGAGAAGTGTACGGTGTGTCCTGAAACATCTAAAAAACTCAGCTTAGAGAGCATAGGGCACTTCCACTCATGGGCGTATAAATTGGGAAAACTAAAAATCAGCAAGACACAGGCACCCCAAAGTTTAGGGCTGCTCTGTTGACAAGAACCTCCACTTCGTTACACCTTAAACATCCCAGGAAAGAGAAGAATGGATAAAGAAGTTGTGGTCCTTATGTACAATGGAATATCACTCAGCCATGAAATCAACGTCATAAGGCTAGGAGCAGCATGATGAGTGGATTTAGGTACGACGATTCTAAGTGAAATAAGTCACACAGAAAAAGACACTTATCATAAGATATCACTTACAGAGAGAATGTAAAAACCGCTACCCTTGAACTGAATTACAAAACAGAACAGAGTCGCACGTTTAGAAAACACACTATGGCTGCTTAACGGGAAAGGTGAGGTGGGGTGATGCATAAAACAAGGGTTTCAAATTAGCTCAGATACCGTTCCATAAACCCAATATGTAATAGACAAGACCTACTCCTTGCTCAGTGAACTGGACTCAACGCCCCCTATTCACCGCCCAAGAATATATCTGACTAGTAAGAATCTTAAAACCTATGTATTGATATCTCTCTGTAAGTGAGTCAAGTGGGTGTAAAGCGGCATAAACACAGCAGTGCAAAGCAGCTAAACCCCATTATAAAAATCAATTACTTTTAAAAACCCGTCAAACAAAGACAGTGAAAGAGAGATAAATTCTTACAAAATTCGTTCAGGGGCTGCGATGCCACCTGGATTGACCATATCTAGACCCACAGCTGACTGAGACATAAGGGTGGACACTCTTGGGGCTGAGAGGTTTGGTGAGGTTGGGTGAGCTAACGCAGACCCTGTAAAGTAATACGGCGTGGTACCCATCCCATGGGTCCCAAATCTCCAGGTTCAAGGGCATCTTCCTACATCGAAAACATGCATGAGAAACCCAGAAGATGGTACACCGTGTGACCGGGAAAGGTTTCTAAAACGCACCTCATTTCTCATCTCCTTGTGCTCCGGTTCGCCATTCCAGCCGCTTTACTAGCAATCTCCCTCCTTGGAGAATCAGCACCTTTAACCTCCTGTTCCGTACACGTTGCAATTTGTCCTGAGGATGAACGGGAAGAGGGGGAACCAATGAGAGACTAGCTCTAGGTGTTGGGACAGGCACAGGTCACTCTATTTTCCCATCAGGAAGCAGAATTAACCACAGGCTCAGCCTGCTGCCCGGAGCCAGAATAGGGCCTGAAGCAATCCTGCGCTTTTGCGGCCAGCTCCCAAGAAAGCGAGTTGAAAAATGGAGCTCAGGGGCACTGCAATTCACAAACCTGCAGAGTTAGAAATGATAACTCTCGTCCACAAATATATGGAGGGAAGGCAACGAAGAGGATTTGAAAGCAAGGCAGAATTGCAGGAAACCGATTTCAGGAGGTAGATTCGAATCGCCTTTAAAGCACAGGAAAAGCGGCAAAACCTCGACAATGATGCCCTTGGCCAAAAAGGGCGTATGCGTTTTTTCCTGAATATATTCAGGAAAAAACGCATACGCCCTTTTTGGCCAACCAAGCAACCTGGAAAGGCAAATCAGCGCTACAAAGAAGTCTCGCTTCCCATCGGTCAAAAGGGCCATGCTGAATAAAGTGTCAAAACCAGAAATGCAGGACAGGCCATGGAGAAATGGGAGCCTTGCTACGCTGATGGGCGGGCTGTAAATTGCCAACAGCCACTCTGGAGAAGTGTACGGTGTGTCCTGAAACATCTAAAAAACTCAGCTTAGAGAGCATAGGGCACTTCCACTCATGGGCGTATAAATTGGGAAAACTAAAAATCAGCAAGACACAGGCACCCCAAAGTTTAGGGCTGCTCTGTTGACAAGAACCTCCACTTCGTTACACCTTAAACATCCCAGGAAAGAGAAGAATGGATAAAGAAGTTGTGGTCCTTATGTACAATGGAATATCACTCAGCCATGAAATCAACGTCATAAGGCTAGGAGCAGCATGATGAGTGGATTTAGGTACGACGATTCTAAGTGAAATAAGTCACACAGAAAAAGACACTTATCATAAGATATCACTTACAGAGGGAATGTAAAAACCGCTACCCTTGAACTGAATTACAAAACAGAACAGAGTCGCACGTTTAGAAAACACACTATGGCTGCTTAACGGGAAAGGTGAGGTGGGGTGATGCATAAAACAAGGGTTTCAAATTAGCTCAGATACCGTTCCATAAACCCAATATGTAATAGACCAGACCTACTCCTTGCTCAGTGAACTGGACTCAACGCCCCCTATTCACCGCCCAAGAATATATCTGACTAGTAAGAATCTTAAAACCTATGTATTGATATCTCTCTGTAAGTGAGTCAAGTGGGTGTAAAGCGGCATAAACACAGCAGTGCAAAGCAGCTAAACCCTATTATAAAAATCAATTACTTTTAAAAACCCGTGAAACAAAGACAGTGAAAGAGAGAGAAATTCTTACAAAATTCGTTCAGGGGCTGCGATGCCACCTGGATTGACCATATCTAGACCCACAGCTGATTGAGACATAAGGGTGGACACTCTTGGGGCTGAGAGGTTTGGTGAGGTTGGGTGAGCTAACGCAGACCCTTTAAAGTAATACGGCGTGGTACCCATCCCATGGGTCCCAAATCTCCAGGTTCAAGGGCATCTTCCTACGTCGAAAACATGCACGAGAAACCCAGAAGATGGTACACCGTGTGACCGGGAAAGGTTTCTAAAACGCACCTCATTTCTCATCTCCTTGTGCTCCGGTTCGCCATTCCAGCCGCTTTACTAGCAATCTCCCTCCTTGGAGAATCAGCACCTTTAACCTCCTGTTCCGTACACGTTGCAATTTGTCCTGAGGATGAACGGGAAGAGGGGGAACCAATGAGAGACTAGCTCTAGGTGTTGGGACAGGCAGAGGTCACTCTATTTTCCCATCAGGAAGCAGAATTAACCACAGGCTCAGCCTGCCGCCCGGAGCCAGAATAGGGCCTGAAGCAATCCTGCGCTTTTGCGGCCAGCTCCCAAGAAAGCGAGTTGAAAAATGGAGCTCAGGGGCACTGCAATTCACAAACCTGCAGAGTTAGAAATGATAACTCTCGTCCACAAATATATGGAGGGAAGGCTACGAAGAGGATTTGAAAGCAAGGCAGAATTGCAGGAAACCGATTTCAGGAGGTAGATTCGAATCGCCTTTAAAGCACAGGAAAAGCGGCAAAACCTCGACAATGATGCCCTTGGCCAAAAAGGGCGTATGCGTTTTTTCCTGAATATATTCAGGAAAAAACGCATACGCCCTTTTTGGCCAACCAAGCAACCTGGAAAGGCAAATCAGCGCTACAAAGAAGTCTCGCTTCCCATCGGTCAAAAGGGCCATGCTGAATAAAGTGTCAAAACCAGAAATGCAGGACAGGCCATGGAGAAATGGGAGCCTTGCTACGCTGATGGGCGGGCTGTAAATTGCCAACAGCCACTCTGGAGAAGTGTACGGTGTGTCCTGAAACATCTAAAAAACTCAGCTTAGAGAGCATAGGGCACTTCCACTCATGGGCGTATAAATTGGGAAAACTAAAAATCAGCAAGACACAGGCACCCCAAAGTTTAGGGCTGCTCTGTTGACAAGAACCTCCACTTCGTTACACCTGAAACATCCCAGGAAAGAGAAGAATGGATAAAGAAGTTGTGGTCCTTATGTACAATGGAATATCACTCAGCCATGAAATCAACGTCATAAGGCTAGGAGCAGCATGATGAGTGGATTTAGGTACGATGATTCTAAGTGAAATAAGTCACACAGAAAAAGACACTTATCATAAGATATCACTTACAGAGGGAATGTAAAAACCGCTACCCTTGAACTGAATTACAAAACAGAACAGAGTCGCACGTTTAGAAAACACACTATGGCTGCTTAACGGGAAAGGTGAGGTGGGGTGATGCATAAAACAAGGGTTTCAAATTAGCTCAGATACCGTTCCATAAACCCAATATGTAATAGACCAGACCTACTCCTTGCTCAGTGAACTGGACTCAACGCCCCCTATTCACCGCCCAAGAATATATCTGACTAGTAAGAATCTTAAAACCTATGTATTGATATCTCTCTGTAAGTGAGTCAAGTGGGTGTAAAGCGGCATAAACACAGCAGTGCAAAGCAGCTAAACCCTATTATAAAAATCAATTACTTTTAAAATCCCGTGAAACAAAGACAGTGAAAGAGAGAGAAATTCTTACAAAATTCGTTCAGGGGCTGCGATGCCACCTGGATTGACCATATCTAGACCCACAGCTGATTGAGACATAAGGGTGGACACTCTTGGGGCTGAGAGGTTTGGTGAGGTTGGGTGAGCTAACGCAGACCCTGTAAAGTAATACGGCGTGGTACCCATCCCATGGGTCCCAAATATCCAGGTTCAAGGGCATCGTCCTACGTCGAAAACATGCACGAGAAACCCAGAAGATGGTACACCGTGTGACCGGGAAAGGTTTCTAAAACGCACCTCATTTCTCATCTCCTTGTGCTCCGGTTCGCCATTCCAGCCGCTTTACTAGCAATCTCCCTCCTTGGAGAATCAGCACCTTTAACCTCCTGTTCCGAACACGTTGCAATTTGTCCTGAGGATGAACGGAAAGAGGGGGAACCAATGAGAGACTAGCTCTAGGTGTTGGGACAGGCAGAGGTCACTCTATTTTCCCATCAGGAAGCAGAATTAACCACAGGCTCAGCCTGCCGCCCGGAGCCAGAATAGGGCCTGAAGCAATCCTGCGCTTTTGCGGCCAGCTCCCAAGAAAGCGAGTTGAAAAATGGAGCTCAGGGGCACTGCAATTCACAAACCTGCAGAGTTAGAAATGATAACTCTCGTCCACAAATATATGGAGGGAAGGCAACGAAGAGGATTTGAAAGCAAGGCAGAATTGCAGGAAACCGATTTCAGGAGGTAGATTCGAATCGCCTTTAAAGCACAGGAAAAGCGGCAAAACCTCGACAATGATGCCCTTGGCCAAAAAGGGCGTATGCGTTTTTTCCTGAATATATTCAGGAAAAAACGCATACGCCCTTTTTGGCCAACCAAGCAACCTGGAAAGGCAAATCAGCGCTACAAAGAAGTCTCGCTTCCCATCGGTCAAAAGGGCCATGCTGAATAAAGTGTCAAAACCAGAAATGCAGGACAGGCCATGGAGAAATGGGAGCCTTGCTACGCTGATGGGCGGGCTGTAAATTGCCAACAGCCACTCTGGAGAAGTGTACGGTGTGTCCTGAAACATCTAAAAAACTCAGCTTAGAGAGCATAGGGCACTTCCACTCATGGGCGTATAAATTGGGAAAACTAAAAATCAGCAAGACACAGGCACCCCAAAGTTTAGGGCTGCTCTGTTGACAATAACCTCCACTTCGTTACACCTGAAACTTCCCAGGAAAGAGAAGAATGGATAAAGAAGTTGTGGTCCTTATGTACAATGGAATATCACTCAGCCATGAAATCAACGTCATAAGGCTAGGAGCAGCATGATGAGTGGATTTAGGTACGACGATTCTAAGTGAAATAAGTCACACAGAAAAAGACACTTATCATAAGATATCACTTACAGAGGGAATGTAAAAACCGCTACCCTTGAACTGAATTACAAAACAGAACAGAGTCGCACGTTTAGAAAACACACTATGGCTGCTTAACGGGAAAGGTGAGGTGGGGTGATGCATAAAACAAGGGTTTCAAATTAGCTCAGATACCGTTCCATAAACCCAATATGTAATAGACCAGACCTACTCCTTGCTCAGTGAACTGGACTCAACGCCCCCTATTCACCGCCCAAGAATATATCTGACTAGTAAGAATCTTAAAACCTATGTATTGATATCTCTCTGTAAGTGAGTCAAGTGGGTGTAAAGCGGCATAAACACAGCAGTGCAAAGCAGCTAAACCCTATTATAAAAATCAATTACTTTTAAAAACCCGTGAAACAAAGACAGTGAAAGAGAGAGAAATTCTTACAAAATTCATTCAGGGGCTGCGATGCCACCTGGATTGACCATATCTAGACCCACAGCTGATTGAGACATAAGGGTGGACACTCTTGGGGCTGAGAGGTTTGGTGAGGTTGGGTGAGCTAACGCAGACCCTTTAAAGTAATATGGCGTGGTACCCATCCCATGGGTCCCAAATCTTCAGGTTCAAGGGCATCGTCCTACGTCGAAAACATGCACGAGAAACCCAGAAGATGGTACACCGTGTGACCGGGAAAGGTTTCTAAAACGCACCTCATTTCTCATCTCCTTGTGCTCCGGTTCGCCATTCCAGCCGCTTTACTAGCAATCTCCCTCCTTGGAGAATCAGCACCTTTAACCTCCTGTTCCGTACACGTTGCAATTTGTCCTGAGGATGAACGGGAAGAGGGGGAACCAATGAGAGACTAGCTCTAGGTGTTGGGACAGGCAGAGGTCACTCTATTTTCCCATCAGGAAGCAGAATTAACCACAGGCTCAGCCTGCCGCCCGGAGCCAGAATAGGGCCTGAAGCAATCCTGTGCTTTTGCGGGCAGCTCCCAAGAAAGCGAGTTGAAAAATGGAGCTCAGGGGCACTGCAATTCACAAACCTGCAGAGTTAGAAATGATAACTCTCGTCCACAAATATATGGAGGGAAGGCTACGAAGAGGATTTGAAAGCAAGGCAGAATTGCAGGAAACAGATTTCAGGAGGTAGATTCGAATCGCCTTTAAAGCACAGGAAAAGCGGCAAAACCTCGACAATGATGCCCTTGGCCAAAAAGGGCGTATGCGTTTTTTCCTGAATATATTCAGGAAAAAACGCATATGCCCTTTTTGGCCAACCAAGCAACCTGGAAAGGCAAATCAGCGCTACAAAGAAGTCTCGCTTCCCATTGGTCAAAAGGGCCATGCTGAATAAAGTGTCAAAACCAGAAATGCAGGACAGGCCATGGAGAAATGGGAGCCTTGCTACGCTGATGGGCGGGCTGTAAATTGCCAACAGCCACTCTGGAGAAGTGTACGGTGTGTCCTGAAACATCTAAAAAACTCAGCTTAGAGAGCATAGGGCACTTCCACTCATGAGCGTATAAATTGGGAAAACTAAAAATCAGCAAGACACAGGCACCCCAAAGTTTAGGGCTGCTCTGTTGACAAGAACCTCCACTTCGTTACACCTGAAACATCCCAGGAAAGAGAAGAATGGATAAAGAAGTTGTGGTCCTTATGTACAATGGAATATCACTCAGCCATGAAATCAACGTCATAAGGCTAGGAGCAGCATGATGAGTGGATTTAGGTACGACGATTCTAAGTGAAATAAGTCACACAGAAAAAGACACTTATCATAAGATATCACTTACAGAGGGAATGTAAAAACCGCTACCCTTGAACTGAATTACAAAACAGAACAGAGTCGCACGTTTAGAAAACACACTATGGCTGCTTAACGGGAAAGGTGAGGTGGGGTGATGCATAAAACAAGGGTTTCAAATTAGCTCAGATACCGTTCCATAAACCCAATATGTAATAGACAAGACCTACTCCTTGCTCAGTGAACTGGACTCAACGCCCCCTATTCACCGCCCAAGAATATATCTGACTAGTAAGAATCTTAAAACCTATGTATTGATATCTCTCTGTAAGTGAGTCAAGTGGGTGTAAAGCGGCATAAACACAGCAGTGCAAAGCAGCTAAACCCTATTATAAAAATCAATTACTTTTAAAAACCCGTGAAACAAAGACAGTGAAAGAGAGAGAAATTCTTACAAAATTCGTTCAGGGGCTGCGATGCCACCTGGATTGACCATATCTAGACCCACAGCTGATTGAGACATAAGGGTGGACACTCTTGGGGCTGAGAGGTTTGGTGAGGTTGGGTGAGCTAACGCAGACCCTTTAAAGTAATACGGCGTGGTACCCATCCCATGGGTCCCAAATCTCCAGGTTCAAGGGCATCTTCCTACGTCGAAAACATGCACAAGAAACCCAGAAGATGGTACACCGTGTGACCGGGAAAGGTTTCTAAAACGCACCTCATTTCTCATCTCCTTGTGCTCCGGTTCGCCATTCCAGCCGCTTTACTAGCAATCTCCCTCCTTGGAGAATCAGCACCTTTAACCTCCTGTTCCGTACACGTTGCAATTTGTCCTGAGGATGAACGGGAAGAGGGGGAACCAATGAGAGACTAGCTCTAGGTGTTGGGACAGGCAGAGGTCACTCTATTTTCCCATCAGGAAGCAGAATTAACCACAGGCTCAGCCTGCCGCCCGGAGCCAGAATAGGGCCTGAAGCAATCCTGCGCTTTTGCGGCCAGCTCCCAAGAAAGCGAGTTGAAAAATGGAGCTCAGGGGCACTGCAATTCACAAACCTGCAGAGTTAGAAATGATAACTCTCGTCCACAAATATATGGAGGGAAGGCTACGAAGAGGATTTGAAAGCAAGGCAGAATTGCAGGAAACCGATTTCAGGAGGTAGATTCGAATCGCCTTTAAAGCACAGGAAAAGCGGCAAAACCTCGACAATGATGCCCTTGGCCAAAAAGGGCGTATGCGTTTTTTCCTGAATATATTCAGGAAAAAACGCATACGCCCTTTTTGGCCAACCAAGCAACCTGGAAAGGCAAATCAGCGCTACAAAGAAGTCTCGCTTCCCATCGGTCAAAAGGGCCATGCTGAATAAAGTGTCAAAACCAGAAATGCAGGACAGGCCATGGAGAAATGGGAGCCTTGCTACGCTGATGGGCGGGCTGTAAATTGCCAACAGCCACTCTGGAGAAGTGTACGGTGTGTCCTGAAACATCTAAAAAACTCAGCTTAGAGAGCATAGGGCACTTCCACTCATGGGCGTATAAATTGGGAAAACTAAAAATCAGCAAGACACAGGCACCCCAAAGTTTAGGGCTGCTCTGTTGACAAGAACCTCCACTTCGTTACACCTGAAACATCCCAGGAAAGAGAAGAATGGATAAAGAAGTTGTGGTCCTTATGTACAATGGAATATCACTCAGCCATGAAATCAACGTCATAAGGCTAGGAGCAGCATGATGAGTGGATTTAGGTACGACGATTCTAAGTGAAATAAGTCACACAGAAAAAGACACTTATCATAAGATATCACTTACAGAGGGAATGTAAAAACCGCTACCCTTGAACTGAATTACAAAACAGAACAGAGTCGCACGTTTAGAAAACACACTATGGCTGCTTAACGGGAAAGGTGAGGTGGGGTGATGCATAAAACAAGGGTTTCAAATTAGCTCAGATACCGTTCCATAAACCCAATATGTAATAGACAAGACCTACTCCTTGCTCAGTGAACTGGACTCAACGCCCCCTATTCACCGCCCAAGAATATATCTGACTAGTAAGAATCTTAAAACCTATGTATTGATATCTCTCTGTAAGTGAGTCAAGTGGGTGTAAAGCGGCATAAACACAGCAGTGCAAAGCAGCTAAACCCTATTATAAAAATCAATTACTTTTAAAAACCCGTGAAACAAAGACAGTGAAAGAGAGAGAAATTCTTACAAAATTCGTTCAGGGGCTGCGATGCCACCTGGATTGACCATATCTAGACCCACAGCTGATTGAGACATAAGGGAGGACACTCTTGGGGCTGAGAGGTTTGGTGAGGTTGGGTGAGCTAACGCAGACCCTGTAAAGTAATACGGCGTGGTACCCATCCCATGGGTCCCAAATCTCCAGGTTCAAGGGCATCGTCCTACGTCGAAAACATGCATGAGAAACCCAGAAGATGGTACACCGTGTGACCGGGAAAGGTTTCTAAAACGCACCTCATTTCTCATCTCCTTGTGCTCCGGTTCGCCATTCCAGCCGCTTTACTAGCAATCTCCCTCCTGGGAGAATCAGTACCTTTAACCTCCTGTTCCGTACACGTTGCAATTTGTCCTGAGGATGAACGGGAAGAGGGGGAAACCAATGAGAGACTAGCTCTAGGTGTTGGGACAGGCACAAGTCACTCTATTTTCCCATCAGGTAGCAGAATTAACCACAGGCTCAGCCTGCCGCCCGGAGCCAGAATAGGGCCTGAAGCAATCCTGCGCTTTTGCGGCCAGCTCCCAAGAAAGCGAGTTGAAAAATGGAGCTCAGGGGCACTGCAATTCACAAACCTGCAGAGTTAGAAATGATAACTCTCGTCCACAAATATATGGAGGGAAGGCAACGAAGAGGATTTGAAAGCAAGGCAGAATTGCAGGAAACAGATTTCAGGAGGTAGATTCGAATCGCCTTTAAAGCACAGGAAAAGCGGCAAAACCTCGACAATGATGCCCTTGGCCAAAAAGGGCGTATGCGTTTTTTCCTGAATATATTCAGGAAAAAACGCATACGCCCTTTTTGGCCAACCAAGCAACCTGGAAAGGCAAATCAGCGCTACAAAGAAGTCTCGCTTCCCATCGGTCAAAAGGGCCATGCTGAATAAAGTGTCAAAACCAGAAATGCAGGACAGGCCATGGAGAAATGGGAGCCTTGCTACGCTGATGGGCGGGCTGTAAATTGCCAACAGCCACTCTGGAGAAGTGTACGGTGTGTCCTGAAACATCTAAAAAACTCAGCTTAGAGAGCATAGGGCACTTCCACTCATGGGCGTATAAATTGGGAAAACTAAAAATCAGCAAGACACAGGCACCCCAAAGTTTAGGGCTGCTCTGTTGACAAGAACCTCCACTTCGTTACACCTGAAACATCCCAGGAAAGAGAAGAAGTTGTGGTCCTTATGTACAATGGAATATCACTCAGCCATGAAATCAACGTCATAAGGCTAGGAGCAGCATGATGAGTGGATTTAGGTACGACGATTCTAAGTGAAATAAGTCACACAGAAAAAGACACTTATCATAAGATATCACTTACAGAGAGAATGTAAAAACCGCTACCCTTGAACTGAATTACAAAACAGAACAGAGTCGCACGTTTAGAAAACACACTATGGCTGCTTAACGGGAAAGGTGAGGTGGGGTGATGCATAAAACAAGGGTTTCAAATTAGCTCAGATACCGTTCCATAAACCCAATATGTAATAGACCAGACCTACACCTTGCTCAGTGAACTGGACTCAACGCCCCCTATTCACCGCCCAAGAATATATCTGACTAGTAAGAATCTTAAAACCTATGTATTGATATCTATCTGTAAGTGAGTCAAGTGGGTGAAAAGCGGCATAAACACAGCAGTGCAAAGCAGCTAAACCCTATTATAAAAATCAATTACTTTTAAAAACCCGTGAAACAAAGACAGTGAAAGAGAGAGAAATTCTTACAAAATTCGTTCAAGGGCTGCGATGCCACCTGGATTGACCATATCTAGACCCACAGCTGATTGAGACATAAGGGTGGACACTCTTGGGGCTGAGAGGTTTGGTGAGGTTGGGTGAGCTAACGCAGACCCTGTAAAGTAATACGGCGTGGTACCCATCCCATGGGTCCCAAATCTCCAGGTTCAAGGGCATCTTCCTACGTCGAAAACATGCACGAGCAACCCAGAAGATGGTACACCGTGTGACCGGGAAAGGTTTCTAAAACGCACCTCATTTCTCATCTCCTTGTGCTCCGGTTCGCCATTCCAGCCGCTTTACTAGCAATCTCCCTCCTTGGAGAATCAGCACCTTTAACCTCCTGTTCCGTACACGTTGCAATTTGTCCTGAGGATGAACGGGAAGAGGGGGAACCAATGAGAGACTAGCTCTAGGTTTTGGGACAGGCACAAGTCACTCTATTTTCCCATCAGGAAGAAGAATTAACCACAGGCTCAGCCTGCCGCCCGGAGCCAGAATAGGGCCTGAAGCAATCCTGCGCTTTTGCAGCCAGCTCCCAAGAAAACGAGTTAAAAAATGGAGCTCAGGGGCACTGCAATTCACAAAACTGCAGAGGTAGAAATGATAACTCTCGTCCACAAATATATGGAAGGAAGGCAACGATGAGGATTTGAAAGCAAGGCAGAATTGCAGGAAACAGATTTCAGGAGGTAGATTCGAATCGCCTTTAGAGCACAGGAAAAGCGGCAAAACCTCGACAATGATGCCCTTGGCCAAAAAGGGCGTATGCGTTTTTTCCTGAATATATTCAGGAAAAAACGCATACGCCCTTTTTGGCCAACCAAGCAACCTGGAAAGGCAAATCAGCGCTACAAAGAAGTCTCACTTCCCATCGGTCAAAAGGGCCATGCTGAATAAAGTGTCAAAACCAGAAATGCAGGACAGGCCATGGAGAAATGGGAGCCTTGCTACGCTGATGGGCGGGCTGTAAATTGCCAACAGCCACTCTGGAGAAGTGTACGGTGTGTCCTGAAACATCTAAAAAACTCAGCTTAGAGAGCATAGGGCACTTCCACTCATGGGCGTATAAATTGGGAAAACTAAAAATCAGCAAGACACAGGCACCCCAAAGTTTAGGGCTGCTCTGTTGACAAGAACCTCCACTTCGTTACACCTTAAACATCCCAGGAAAGAGAAGAATGGATAAAGAAGTTGTGGTCCTTATGTACAATGGAATATCACTCAGCCATGAAATCAACGTCATAAGGCTAGGAGCAGCATGATGAGTGGATTTAGGTACGACGATTCTAAGTGAAATAAGTCACACAGAAAAAGACACTTATCATAAGATATCACTTACAGAGAGAATGTAAAAACCGCTACCCTTGAACTGAATTACAAAACAGAACAGAGTCGCACGTTTAGAAAACACACTATGGCTGCTTAACGGGAAAGGTGAGGTGGGGTGATGCATAAAACAAGGGTTTCAAATTAGCTCAGATACCGTTCCATAAACCCAATATGTAATAGACAAGACCTACTCCTTGCTCAGTGAACTGGACTCAACGCCCCCTATTCACCGCCCAAGAATATATCTGACTAGTAAGAATCTTAAAACCTATGTATTGATATCTCTCTGTAAGTGAGTCAAGTGGGTGTAAAGCGGCATAAACACAGCAGTGCAAAGCAGCTAAACCCCATTATAAAAATCAATTACTTTTAAAAACCCGTCAAACAAAGACAGTGAAAGAGAGATAAATTCTTACAAAATTCGTTCAGGGGCTGCGATGCCACCTGGATTGACCATATCTAGACCCACAGCTGACTGAGACATAAGGGTGGACACTCTTGGGGCTGAGAGGTTTGGTGAGGTTGGGTGAGCTAACGCAGACCCTGTAAAGTAATACGGCGTGGTACCCATCCCATGGGTCCCAAATCTCCAGGTTCAAGGGCATCTTCCTACATCGAAAACATGCATGAGAAACCCAGAAGATGGTACACCGTGTGACCGGGAAAGGTTTCTAAAACGCACCTCATTTCTCATCTCCTTGTGCTCCGGTTCGCCATTCCAGCCGCTTTACTAGCAATCTCCCTCCTTGGAGAATCAGCACCTTTAACCTCCTGTTCCGTACACGTTGCAATTTGTCCTGAGGATGAACGGGAAGAGGGGGAACCAATGAGAGACTAGCTCTAGGTGTTGGGACAGGCACAGGTCACTCTATTTTCCCATCAGGAAGCAGAATTAACCACAGGCTCAGCCTGCTGCCCGGAGCCAGAATAGGGCCTGAAGCAATCCTGCGCTTTTGCGGCCAGCTCCCAAGAAAGCGAGTTGAAAAATGGAGCTCAGGGGCACTGCAATTCACAAACCTGCAGAGTTAGAAATGATAACTCTCGTCCACAAATATATGGAGGGAAGGCAACGAAGAGGATTTGAAAGCAAGGCAGAATTGCAGGAAACCGATTTCAGGAGGTAGATTCGAATCGCCTTTAAAGCACAGGAAAAGCGGCAAAACCTCGACAATGATGCCCTTGGCCAAAAAGGGCGTATGCGTTTTTTCCTGAATATATTCAGGAAAAAACGCATACGCCCTTTTTGGCCAACCAAGCAACCTGGAAAGGCAAATCAGCGCTACAAAGAAGTCTCGCTTCCCATCGGTCAAAAGGGCCATGCTGAATAAAGTGTCAAAACCAGAAATGCAGGACAGGCCATGGAGAAATGGGAGCCTTGCTACGCTGATGGGCGGGCTGTAAATTGCCAACAGCCACTCTGGAGAAGTGTACGGTGTGTCCTGAAACATCTAAAAAACTCAGCTTAGAGAGCATAGGGCACTTCCACTCATGGGCGTATAAATTGGGAAAACTAAAAATCAGCAAGACACAGGCACCCCAAAGTTTAGGGCTGCTCTGTTGACAAGAACCTCCACTTCGTTACACCTTAAACATCCCAGGAAAGAGAAGAATGGATAAAGAAGTTGTGGTCCTTATGTACAATGGAATATCACTCAGCCATGAAATCAACGTCATAAGGCTAGGAGCAGCATGATGAGTGGATTTAGGTACGACGATTCTAAGTGAAATAAGTCACACAGAAAAAGACACTTATCATAAGATATCACTTACAGAGGGAATGTAAAAACCGCTACCCTTGAACTGAATTACAAAACAGAACAGAGTCGCACGTTTAGAAAACACACTATGGCTGCTTAACGGGAAAGGTGAGGTGGGGTGATGCATAAAACAAGGGTTTCAAATTAGCTCAGATACCGTTCCATAAACCCAATATGTAATAGACAAGACCTACTCCTTGCTCAGTGAACTGGACTCAACGCCCCCTATTCACCGCCCAAGAATATATCTGACTAGTAAGAATCTTAAAACCTATGTATTGATATCTCTCTGTAAGTGAGTCAAGTGGGTGTAAAGCGGCATAAACACAGCAGTGCAAAGCAGCTAAACCCTATTATAAAAATCAATTACTTTTAAAAACCCGTGAAACAAAGACAGTGAAAGAGAGAGAAATTCTTACAAAATTCGTTCAGGGGCTGCGATGCCACCTGGATTGACCATATCTAGACCCACAGCTGATTGAGACATAAGGGTGGACACTCTTGGGGCTGAGAGGTTTGGTGAGGTTGGGTGAGCTAACGCAGACCCTTTAAAGTAATACGGCGTGGTACCCATCCCATGGGTCCCAAATCTCCAGGTTCAAGGGCATCTTCCTACGTCGAAAACATGCACGAGAAACCCAGAAGATGGTACACCGTGTGACCGGGAAAGGTTTCTAAAACGCACCTCATTTCTCATCTCCTTGTGCTCCGGTTCGCCATTCCAGCCGCTTTACTAGCAATCTCCCTCCTTGGAGAATCAGCACCTTTAACCTCCTGTTCCGTACACGTTGCAATTTGTCCTGAGGATGAACGGGAAGAGGGGGAACCAATGAGAGACTAGCTCTAGGTGTTGGGACAGGCAGAGGTCACTCTATTTTCCCATCAGGAAGCAGAATTAACCACAGGCTCAGCCTGCCGCCCGGAGCCAGAATAGGGCCTGAAGCAATCCTGCGCTTTTGCGGCCAGCTCCCAAGAAAGCGAGTTGAAAAATGGAGCTCAGGGGCACTGCAATTCACAAACCTGCAGAGTTAGAAATGATAACTCTCGTCCACAAATATATGGAGGGAAGGCTACGAAGAGGATTTGAAAGCAAGGCAGAATTGCAGGAAACCGATTTCAGGAGGTAGATTCGAATCGCCTTTAAAGCACAGGAAAAGCGGCAAAACCTCGACAATGATGCCCTTGGCCAAAAAGGGCGTATGCGTTTTTTCCTGAATATATTCAGGAAAAAACGCATACGCCCTTTTTGGCCAACCAAGCAACCTGGAAAGGCAAATCAGCGCTACAAAGAAGTCTCGCTTCCCATCGGTCAAAAGGGCCATGCTGAATAAAGTGTCAAAACCAGAAATGCAGGACAGGCCATGGAGAAATGGGAGCCTTGCTACGCTGATGGGCGGGCTGTAAATTGCCAACAGCCACTCTGGAGAAGTGTACGGTGTGTCCTGAAACATCTAAAAAACTCAGCTTAGAGAGCATAGGGCACTTCCACTCATGGGCGTATAAATTGGGAAAACTAAAAATCAGCAAGACACAGGCACCCCAAAGTTTAGGGCTGCTCTGTTGACAAGAACCTCCACTTCGTTACACCTGAAACATCCCAGGAAAGAGAAGAATGGATAAAGAAGTTGTGGTCCTTATGTACAATGGAATATCACTCAGCCATGAAATCAACGTCATAAGGCTAGGAGCAGCATGATGAGTGGATTTAGGTACGACGATTCTAAGTGAAATAAGTCACACAGAAAAAGACACTTATCATAAGATATCACTTACAGAGGGAATGTAAAAACCGCTACCCTTGAACTGAATTACAAAACAGAACAGAGTCGCACGTTTAGAAAACACACTATGGCTGCTTAACGGGAAAGGTGAGGTGGGGTGATGCATAAAACAAGGGTTTCAAATTAGCTCAGATACCGTTCCATAAACCCAATATGTAATAGACAAGACCTACTCCTTGCTCAGTGAACTGGACTCAACGCCCCCTATTCACCGCCCAAGAATATATCTGACTAGTAAGAATCTTAAAACCTATGTATTGATATCTCTCTGTAAGTGAGTCAAGTGGGTGTAAAGCGGCATAAACACAGCAGTGCAAAGCAGCTAAACCCTATTATAAAAATCAATTACTTTTAAAAACCCGTGAAACAAAGACAGTGAAAGAGAGAGAAATTCTTACAAAATTCGTTCAGGGGCTGCGATGCCACCTGGATTGACCATATCTAGACCCACAGCTGATTGAGACATAAGGGAGGACACTCTTGGGGCTGAGAGGTTTGGTGAGGTTGGGTGAGCTAACGCAGACCCTGTAAAGTAATACGGCGTGGTACCCATCCCATGGGTCCCAAATCTCCAGGTTCAAGGGCATCGTCCTACGTCGAAAACATGCATGAGAAACCCAGAAGATGGTACACCGTGTGACCGGGAAAGGTTTCTAAAACGCACCTCATTTCTCATCTCCTTGTGCTCCGGTTCGCCATTCCAGCCGCTTTACTAGCAATCTCCCTCCTGGGAGAATCAGTACCTTTAACCTCCTGTTCCGTACACGTTGCAATTTGTCCTGAGGATGAACGGGAAGAGGGGGAACCAATGAGAGACTAGCTCTAGGTGTTGGGACAGGCACAAGTCACTCTATTTTCCCATCAGGTAGCAGAATTAACCACAGGCTCAGCCTGCCGCCCGGAGCCAGAATAGGGCCTGAAGCAATCCTGCGCTTTTGCGGCCAGCTCCCAAGAAAGCGAGTTGAAAAATGGAGCTCAGGGGCACTGCAATTCACAAACCTGCAGAGTTAGAAATGATAACTCTCGTCCACAAATATATGGAGGGAAGGCAACGAAGAGGATTTGAAAGCAAGGCAGAATTGCAGGAAACAGATTTCAGGAGGTAGATTCGAATCGCCTTTAAAGCACAGGAAAAGCGGCAAAACCTCGACAATGATGCCCTTGGCCAAAAAGGGCGTATGCGTTTTTTCCTGAATATATTCAGGAAAAAACGCATACGCCCTTTTTGGCCAACCAAGCAACCTGGAAAGGCAAATCAGCGCTACAAAGAAGTCTCGCTTCCCATCGGTCAAAAGGGCCATGCTGAATAAAGTGTCAAAACCAGAAATGCAGGACAGGCCATGGAGAAATGGGAGCCTTGCTACGCTGATGGGCGGGCTGTAAATTGCCAACAGCCACTCTGGAGAAGTGTACGGTGTGTCCTGAAACATCTAAAAAACTCAGCTTAGAGAGCATAGGGCACTTCCACTCATGGGCGTATAAATTGGGAAAACTAAAAATCAGCAAGACACAGGCACCCCAAAGTTTAGGGCTGCTCTGTTGACAAGAACCTCCACTTCGTTACACCTGAAACATCCCAGGAAAGAGAAGAAGTTGTGGTCCTTATGTACAATGGAATATCACTCAGCCATGAAATCAACGTCATAAGGCTAGGAGCAGCATGATGAGTGGATTTAGGTACGACGATTCTAAGTGAAATAAGTCACACAGAAAAAGACACTTATCATAAGATATCACTTACAGAGAGAATGTAAAAACCGCTACCCTTGAACTGAATTACAAAACAGAACAGAGTCGCACGTTTAGAAAACACACTATGGCTGCTTAACGGGAAAGGTGAGGTGGGGTGATGCATAAAACAAGGGTTTCAAATTAGCTCAGATACCGTTCCATAAACCCAATATGTAATAGACCAGACCTACACCTTGCTCAGTGAACTGGACTCAACGCCCCCTATTCACCGCCCAAGAATATATCTGACTAGTAAGAATCTTAAAACCTATGTATTGATATCTATCTGTAAGTGAGTCAAGTGGGTGAAAAGCGGCATAAACACAGCAGTGCAAAGCAGCTAAACCCTATTATAAAAATCAATTACTTTTAAAAACCCGTGAAACAAAGACAGTGAAAGAGAGAGAAATTCTTACAAAATTCGTTCAAGGGCTGCGATGCCACCTGGATTGACCATATCTAGACCCACAGCTGATTGAGACATAAGGGTGGACACTCTTGGGGCTGAGAGGTTTGGTGAGGTTGGGTGAGCTAACGCAGACCCTGTAAAGTAATACGGCGTGGTACCCATCCCATGGGTCCCAAATCTCCAGGTTCAAGGGCATCTTCCTACGTCGAAAACATGCACGAGCAACCCAGAAGATGGTACACCGTGTGACCGGGAAAGGTTTCTAAAACGCACCTCATTTCTCATCTCCTTGTGCTCCGGTTCGCCATTCCAGCCGCTTTACTAGCAATCTCCCTCCTTGGAGAATCAGCACCTTTAACCTCCTGTTCCGTACACGTTGCAATTTGTCCTGAGGATGAACGGGAAGAGGGGGAACCAATGAGAGACTAGCTCTAGGTTTTGGGACAGGCACAAGTCACTCTATTTTCCCATCAGGAAGAAGAATTAACCACAGGCTCAGCCTGCCGCCCGGAGCCAGAATAGGGCCTGAAGCAATCCTGCGCTTTTGCAGCCAGCTCCCAAGAAAACGAGTTAAAAAATGGAGCTCAGGGGCACTGCAATTCACAAAACTGCAGAGGTAGAAATGATAACTCTCGTCCACAAATATATGGAAGGAAGGCAACGATGAGGATTTGAAAGCAAGGCAGAATTGCAGGAAACAGATTTCAGGAGGTAGATTCGAATCGCCTTTAGAGCACAGGAAAAGCGGCAAAACCTCGACAATGATGCCCTTGGCCAAAAAGGGCGTATGCGTTTTTTCCTGAATATATTCAGGAAAAAACGCATACGCCCTTTTTGGCCAACCAAGCAACCTGGAAAGGCAAATCAGCGCTACAAAGAAGTCTCACTTCCCATCGGTCAAAAGGGCCATGCTGAATAAAGTGTCAAAACCAGAAATGCAGGACAGGCCATGGAGAAATGGGAGCCTTGCTACGCTGATGGGCGGGCTGTAAATTGCCAACAGCCACTCTGGAGAAGTGTACGGTGTGTCCTGAAACATCTAAAAAACTCAGCTTAGAGAGCATAGGGCACTTCCACTCATGGGCGTATAAATTGGGAAAACTAAAAATCAGCAAGACACAGGCACCCCAAAGTTTAGGGCTGCTCTGTTGACAAGAACCTCCACTTCGTTACACCTTAAACATCCCAGGAAAGAGAAGAATGGATAAAGAAGTTGTGGTCCTTATGTACAATGGAATATCACTCAGCCATGAAATCAACGTCATAAGGCTAGGAGCAGCATGATGAGTGGATTTAGGTACGACGATTCTAAGTGAAATAAGTCACACAGAAAAAGACACTTATCATAAGATATCACTTACAGAGAGAATGTAAAAACCGCTACCCTTGAACTGAATTACAAAACAGAACCGAGTCGCACGTTTAGAAAACACACTATGGCTGCTTAACGGGAAAGGTGAGGTGGGGTGATGCATAAAACAAGGGTTTCAAATTAGCTCAGATACCGTTCCATAAACCCAATATGTAATAGACAAGACCTACTCCTTGCTCAGTGAACTGGACTCAACGCCCCCTATTCACCGCCCAAGAATATATCTGACTAGTAAGAATCTTAAAACCTATGTATTGATATCTCTCTGTAAGTGAGTCAAGTGGGTGTAAAGCGGCATAAACACAGCAGTGCAAAGCAGCTAAACCCCATTATAAAAATCAATTACTTTTAAAAACCCGTCAAACAAAGACAGTGAAAGAGAGATAAATTCTTACAAAATTCGTTCAGGGGCTGCGATGCCACCTGGATTGACCATATCTAGACCCACAGCTGACTGAGACATAAGGGTGGACACTCTTGGGGCTGAGAGGTTTGGTGAGGTTGGGTGAGCTAACGCAGACCCTGTAAAGTAATACGGCGTGGTACCCATCCCATGGGTCCCAAATCTCCAGGTTCAAGGGCATCTTCCTACATCGAAAACATGCATGAGAAACCCAGAAGATGGTACACCGTGTGACCGGGAAAGGTTTCTAAAACGCACCTCATTTCTCATCTCCTTGTGCTCCGGTTCGCCATTCCAGCCGCTTTACTAGCAATCTCCCTCCTTGGAGAATCAGCACCTTTAACCTCCTGTTCCGTACACGTTGCAATTTGTCCTGAGGATGAACGGGAAGAGGGGGAACCAATGAGAGACTAGCTCTAGGTGTTGGGACAGGCACAGGTCACTCTATTTTCCCATCAGGAAGCAGAATTAACCACAGGCTCAGCCTGCTGCCCGGAGCCAGAATAGGGCCTGAAGCAATCCTGCGCTTTTGCGGCCAGCTCCCAAGAAAGCGAGTTGAAAAATGGAGCTCAGGGGCACTGCAATTCACAAACCTGCAGAGTTAGAAATGATAACTCTCGTCCACAAATATATGGAGGGAAGGCAACGAAGAGGATTTGAAAGCAAGGCAGAATTGCAGGAAACCGATTTCAGGAGGTAGATTCGAATCGCCTTTAAAGCACAGGAAAAGCGGCAAAACCTCGACAATGATGCCCTTGGCCAAAAAGGGCGTATGCGTTTTTTCCTGAATATATTCAGGAAAAAACGCATACGCCCTTTTTGGCCAACCAAGCAACCTGGAAAGGCAAATCAGCGCTACAAAGAAGTCTCGCTTCCCATCGGTCAAAAGGGCCATGCTGAATAAAGTGTCAAAACCAGAAATGCAGGACAGGCCATGGAGAAATGGGAGCCTTGCTACGCTGATGGGCGGGCTGTAAATTGCCAACAGCCACTCTGGAGAAGTGTACGGTGTGTCCTGAAACATCTAAAAAACTCAGCTTAGAGAGCATAGGGCACTTCCACTCATGGGCGTATAAATTGGGAAAACTAAAAATCAGCAAGACACAGGCACCCCAAAGTTTAGGGCTGCTCTGTTGACAAGAACCTCCACTTCGTTACACCTTAAACATCCCAGGAAAGAGAAGAATGGATAAAGAAGTTGTGGTCCTTATGTACAATGGAATATCACTCAGCCATGAAATCAACGTCATAAGGCTAGGAGCAGCATGATGAGTGGATTTAGGTACGACGATTCTAAGTGAAATAAGTCACACAGAAAAAGACACTTATCATAAGATATCACTTACAGAGGGAATGTAAAAACCGCTACCCTTGAACTGAATTACAAAACAGAACAGAGTCGCACGTTTAGAAAACACACTATGGCTGCTTAACGGGAAAGGTGAGGTGGGGTGATGCATAAAACAAGGGTTTCAAATTAGCTCAGATACCGTTCCATAAACCCAATATGTAATAGACAAGACCTACTCCTTGCTCAGTGAACTGGACTCAACGCCCCCTATTCACCGCCCAAGAATATATCTGACTAGTAAGAATCTTAAAACCTATGTATTGATATCTCTCTGTAAGTGAGTCAAGTGGGTGTAAAGCGGCATAAACACAGCAGTGCAAAGCAGCTAAACCCTATTATAAAAATCAATTACTTTTAAAAACCCGTGAAACAAAGACAGTGAAAGAGAGAGAAATTCTTACAAAATTCGTTCAGGGGCTGCGATGCCACCTGGATTGACCATATCTAGACCCACAGCTGATTGAGACATAAGGGTGGACACTCTTGGGGCTGAGAGGTTTGGTGAGGTTGGGTGAGCTAACGCAGACCCTTTAAAGTAATACGGCGTGGTACCCATCCCATGGGTCCCAAATCTCCAGGTTCAAGGGCATCTTCCTACGTCGAAAACATGCACGAGAAACCCAGAAGATGGTACACCGTGTGACCGGGAAAGGTTTCTAAAACGCACCTCATTTCTCATCTCCTTGTGCTCCGGTTCGCCATTCCAGCCGCTTTACTAGCAATCTCCCTCCTTGGAGAATCAGCACCTTTAACCTCCTGTTCCGTACACGTTGCAATTTGTCCTGAGGATGAACGGGAAGAGGGGGAACCAATGAGAGACTAGCTCTAGGTGTTGGGACAGGCAGAGGTCACTCTATTTTCCCATCAGGAAGCAGAATTAACCACAGGCTCAGCCTGCCGCCCGGAGCCAGAATAGGGCCTGAAGCAATCCTGCGCTTTTGCGGCCAGCTCCCAAGAAAGCGAGTTGAAAAATGGAGCTCAGGGGCACTGCAATTCACAAACCTGCAGAGTTAGAAATGATAACTCTCGTCCACAAATATATGGAGGGAAGGCTACGAAGAGGATTTGAAAGCAAGGCAGAATTGCAGGAAACCGATTTCAGGAGGTAGATTCGAATCGCCTTTAAAGCACAGGAAAAGCGGCAAAACCTCGACAATGATGCCCTTGGCCAAAAAGGGCGTATGCGTTTTTTCCTGAATATATTCAGGAAAAAACGCATACGCCCTTTTTGGCCAACCAAGCAACCTGGAAAGGCAAATCAGCGCTACAAAGAAGTCTCGCTTCCCATCGGTCAAAAGGGCCATGCTGAATAAAGTGTCAAAACCAGAAATGCAGGACAGGCCATGGAGAAATGGGAGCCTTGCTACGCTGATGGGCGGGCTGTAAATTGCCAACAGCCACTCTGGAGAAGTGTACGGTGTGTCCTGAAACATCTAAAAAACTCAGCTTAGAGAGCATAGGGCACTTCCACTCATGGGCGTATAAATTGGGAAAACTAAAAATCAGCAAGACACAGGCACCCCAAAGTTTAGGGCTGCTCTGTTGACAAGAACCTCCACTTCGTTACACCTGAAACATCCCAGGAAAGAGAAGAATGGATAAAGAAGTTGTGGTCCTTATGTACAATGGAATATCACTCAGCCATGAAATCAACGTCATAAGGCTAGGAGCAGCATGATGAGTGGATTTAGGTACGATGATTCTAAGTGAAATAAGTCACACAGAAAAAGACACTTATCATAAGATATCACTTACAGAGGGAATGTAAAAACCGCTACCCTTGAACTGAATTACAAAACAGAACAGAGTCGCACGTTTAGAAAACACACTATGGCTGCTTAACGGGAAAGGTGAGGTGGGGTGATGCATAAAACAAGGGTTTCAAATTAGCTCAGATACCGTTCCATAAACCCAATATGTAATAGACCAGACCTACTCCTTGCTCAGTGAACTGGACTCAACGCCCCCTATTCACCGCCCAAGAATATATCTGACTAGTAAGAATCTTAAAACCTATGTATTGATATCTCTCTGTAAGTGAGTCAAGTGGGTGTAAAGCGGCATAAACACAGCAGTGCAAAGCAGCTAAACCCTATTATAAAAATCAATTACTTTTAAAATCCCGTGAAACAAAGACAGTGAAAGAGAGAGAAATTCTTACAAAATTCGTTCAGGGGCTGCGATGCCACCTGGATTGACCATATCTAGACCCACAGCTGATTGAGACATAAGGGTGGACACTCTTGGGGCTGAGAGGTTTGGTGAGGTTGGGTGAGCTAACGCAGACCCTGTAAAGTAATACGGCGTGGTACCCATCCCATGGGTCCCAAATATCCAGGTTCAAGGGCATCGTCCTACGTCGAAAACATGCACGAGAAACCCAGAAGATGGTACACCGTGTGACCGGGAAAGGTTTCTAAAACGCACCTCATTTCTCATCTCCTTGTGCTCCGGTTCGCCATTCCAGCCGCTTTACTAGCAATCTCCCTCCTTGGAGAATCAGCACCTTTAACCTCCTGTTCCGAACACGTTGCAATTTGTCCTGAGGATGAACGGGAAGAGGGGGAACCAATGAGAGACTAGCTCTAGGTGTTGGGACAGGCAGAGGTCACTCTATTTTCCCATCAGGAAGCAGAATTAACCACAGGCTCAGCCTGCCGCCCGGAGCCAGAATAGGGCCTGAAGCAATCCTGCGCTTTTGCGGCCAGCTCCCAAGAAAGCGAGTTGAAAAATGGAGCTCAGGGGCACTGCAATTCACAAACCTGCAGAGTTAGAAATGATAACTCTCGTCCACAAATATATGGAGGGAAGGCAACGAAGAGGATTTGAAAGCAAGGCAGAATTGCAGGAAACCGATTTCAGGAGGTAGATTCGAATCGCCTTTAAAGCACAGGAAAAGCGGCAAAACCTCGACAATGATGCCCTTGGCCAAAAAGGGCGTATGCGTTTTTTCCTGAATATATTCAGGAAAAAACGCATACGCCCTTTTTGGCCAACCAAGCAACCTGGAAAGGCAAATCAGCGCTACAAAGAAGTCTCGCTTCCCATCGGTCAAAAGGGCCATGCTGAATAAAGTGTCAAAACCAGAAATGCAGGACAGGCCATGGAGAAATGGGAGCCTTGCTACGCTGATGGGCGGGCTGTAAATTGCCAACAGCCACTCTGGAGAAGTGTACGGTGTGTCCTGAAACATCTAAAAAACTCAGCTTAGAGAGCATAGGGCACTTCCACTCATGGGCGTATAAATTGGGAAAACTAAAAATCAGCAAGACACAGGCACCCCAAAGTTTAGGGCTGCTCTGTTGACAATAACCTCCACTTCGTTACACCTGAAACTTCCCAGGAAAGAGAAGAATGGATAAAGAAGTTGTGGTCCTTATGTACAATGGAATATCACTCAGCCATGAAATCAACGTCATAAGGCTAGGAGCAGCATGATGAGTGGATTTAGGTACGACGATTCTAAGTGAAATAAGTCACACAGAAAAAGACACTTATCATAAGATATCACTTACAGAGGGAATGTAAAAACCGCTACCCTTGAACTGAATTACAAAACAGAACAGAGTCGCACGTTTAGAAAACACACTATGGCTGCTTAACGGGAAAGGTGAGGTGGGGTGATGCATAAAACAAGGGTTTCAAATTAGCTCAGATACCGTTCCATAAACCCAATATGTAATAGACCAGACCTACTCCTTGCTCAGTGAACTGGACTCAACGCCCCCTATTCACCGCCCAAGAATATATCTGACTAGTAAGAATCTTAAAACCTATGTATTGATATCTCTCTGTAAGTGAGTCAAGTGGGTGTAAAGCGGCATAAACACAGCAGTGCAAAGCAGCTAAACCCTATTATAAAAATCAATTACTTTTAAAAACCCGTGAAACAAAGACAGTGAAAGAGAGAGAAATTCTTACAAAATTCATTCAGGGGCTGCGATGCCACCTGGATTGACCATATCTAGACCCACAGCTGATTGAGACATAAGGGTGGACACTCTTGGGGCTGAGAGGTTTGGTGAGGTTGGGTGAGCTAACGCAGACCCTTTAAAGTAATATGGCGTGGTACCCATCCCATGGGTCCCAAATCTTCAGGTTCAAGGGCATCGTCCTACGTCGAAAACATGCACGAGAAACCCAGAAGATGGTACACCGTGTGACCGGGAAAGGTTTCTAAAACGCACCTCATTTCTCATCTCCTTGTGCTCCGGTTCGCCATTCCAGCCGCTTTACTAGCAATCTCCCTCCTTGGAGAATCAGCACCTTTAACCTCCTGTTCCGTACACGTTGCAATTTGTCCTGAGGATGAACGGGAAGAGGGGGAACCAATGAGAGACTAGCTCTAGGTGTTGGGACAGGCAGAGGTCACTCTATTTTCCCATCAGGAAGCAGAATTAACCACAGGCTCAGCCTGCCGCCCGGAGCCAGAATAGGGCCTGAAGCAATCCTGTGCTTTTGCGGCCAGCTCCCAAGAAAGCGAGTTGAAAAATGGAGCTCAGGGGCACTGCAATTCACAAACCTGCAGAGTTAGAAATGATAACTCTCGTCCACAAATATATGGAGGGAAGGCTACGAAGAGGATTTGAAAGCAAGGCAGAATTGCAGGAAACAGATTTCAGGAGGTAGATTCGAATCGCCTTTAAAGCACAGGAAAAGCGGCAAAACCTCGACAATGATGCCCTTGGCCAAAAAGGGCGTATGCGTTTTTTCCTGAATATATTCAGGAAAAAACGCATATGCCCTTTTTGGCCAACCAAGCAACCTGGAAAGGCAAATCAGCGCTACAAAGAAGTCTCGCTTCCCATTGGTCAAAAGGGCCATGCTGAATAAAGTGTCAAAACCAGAAATGCAGGACAGGCCATGGAGAAATGGGAGCCTTGCTACGCTGATGGGCGGGCTGTAAATTGCCAACAGCCACTCTGGAGAAGTGTACGGTGTGTCCTGAAACATCTAAAAAACTCAGCTTAGAGAGCATAGGGCACTTCCACTCATGGGCGTATAAATTGGGAAAACTAAAAATCAGCAAGACACAGGCACCCCAAAGTTTAGGGCTGCTCTGTTGACAAGAACCTCCACTTCGTTACACCTGAAACATCCCAGGAAAGAGAAGAATGGATAAAGAAGTTGTGGTCCTTATGTACAATGGAATATCACTCAGCCATGAAATCAACGTCATAAGGCTAGGAGCAGCATGATGAGTGGATTTAGGTACGATGATTCTAAGTGAAATAAGTCACACAGAAAAAGACACTTATCATAAGATATCACTTACAGAGGGAATGTAAAAACCGCTACCCTTGAACTGAATTACAAAACAGAACAGAGTCGCACGTTTAGAAAACACACTATGGCTGCTTAACGGGAAAGGTGAGGTGGGGTGATGCATAAAACAAGGGTTTCAAATTAGCTCAGATACCGTTCCATAAACCCAATATGTAATAGACCAGACCTACTCCTTGCTCAGTGAACTGGACTCAACGCCCCCTATTCACCGCCCAAGAATATATCTGACTAGTAAGAATCTTAAAACCTATGTATTGATATCTCTCTGTAAGTGAGTCAAGTGGGTGTAAAGCGGCATAAACACAGCAGTGCAAAGCAGCTAAACCCTATTATAAAAATCAATTACTTTTAAAATCCCGTGAAACAAAGACAGTGAAAGAGAGAGAAATTCTTACAAAATTCGTTCAGGGGCTGCGATGCCACCTGGATTGACCATATCTAGACCCACAGCTGATTGAGACATAAGGGTGGACACTCTTGGGGCTGAGAGGTTTGGTGAGGTTGGGTGAGCTAACGCAGACCCTGTAAAGTAATACGGCGTGGTACCCATCCCATGGGTCCCAAATATCCAGGTTCAAGGGCATCGTCCTACGTCGAAAACATGCACGAGAAACCCAGAAGATGGTACACCGTGTGACCGGGAAAGGTTTCTAAAACGCACCTCATTTCTCATCTCCTTGTGCTCCGGTTCGCCATTCCAGCCGCTTTACTAGCAATCTCCCTCCTTGGAGAATCAGCACCTTTAACCTCCTGTTCCGAACACGTTGCAATTTGTCCTGAGGATGAACGGGAAGAGGGGGAACCAATGAGAGACTAGCTCTAGGTGTTGGGACAGGCAGAGGTCACTCTATTTTCCCATCAGGAAGCAGAATTAACCACAGGCTCAGCCTGCCGCCCGGAGCCAGAATAGGGCCTGAAGCAATCCTGCGCTTTTGCGGCCAGCTCCCAAGAAAGCGAGTTGAAAAATGGAGCTCAGGGGCACTGCAATTCACAAACCTGCAGAGTTAGAAATGATAACTCTCGTCCACAAATATATGGAGGGAAGGCAACGAAGAGGATTTGAAAGCAAGGCAGAATTGCAGGAAACCGATTTCAGGAGGTAGATTCGAATCGCCTTTAAAGCACAGGAAAAGCGGCAAAACCTCGACAATGATGCCCTTGGCCAAAAAGGGCGTATGCGTTTTTTCCTGAATATATTCAGGAAAAAACGCATACGCCCTTTTTGGCCAACCAAGCAACCTGGAAAGGCAAATCAGCGCTACAAAGAAGTCTCGCTTCCCATCGGTCAAAAGGGCCATGCTGAATAAAGTGTCAAAACCAGAAATGCAGGACAGGCCATGGAGAAATGGGAGCCTTGCTACGCTGATGGGCGGGCTGTAAATTGCCAACAGCCACTCTGGAGAAGTGTACGGTGTGTCCTGAAACATCTAAAAAACTCAGCTTAGAGAGCATAGGGCACTTCCACTCATGGGCGTATAAATTGGGAAAACTAAAAATCAGCAAGACACAGGCACCCCAAAGTTTAGGGCTGCTCTGTTGACAATAACCTCCACTTCGTTACACCTGAAACTTCCCAGGAAAGAGAAGAATGGATAAAGAAGTTGTGGTCCTTATGTACAATGGAATATCACTCAGCCATGAAATCAACGTCATAAGGCTAGGAGCAGCATGATGAGTGGATTTAGGTACGACGATTCTAAGTGAAATAAGTCACACAGAAAAAGACACTTATCATAAGATATCACTTACAGAGGGAATGTAAAAACCGCTACCCTTGAACTGAATTACAAAACAGAACAGAGTCGCACGTTTAGAAAACACACTATGGCTGCTTAACGGGAAAGGTGAGGTGGGGTGATGCATAAAACAAGGGTTTCAAATTAGCTCAGATACCGTTCCATAAACCCAATATGTAATAGACCAGACCTACTCCTTGCTCAGTGAACTGGACTCAACGCCCCCTATTCACCGCCCAAGAATATATCTGACTAGTAAGAATCTTAAAACCTATGTATTGATATCTCTCTGTAAGTGAGTCAAGTGGGTGTAAAGCGGCATAAACACAGCAGTGCAAAGCAGCTAAACCCTATTATAAAAATCAATTACTTTTAAAAACCCGTGAAACAAAGACAGTGAAAGAGAGAGAAATTCTTACAAAATTCATTCAGGGGCTGCGATGCCACCTGGATTGACCATATCTAGACCCACAGCTGATTGAGACATAAGGGTGGACACTCTTGGGGCTGAGAGGTTTGGTGAGGTTGGGTGAGCTAACGCAGACCCTTTAAAGTAATATGGCGTGGTACCCATCCCATGGGTCCCAAATCTTCAGGTTCAAGGGCATCGTCCTACGTCGAAAACATGCACGAGAAACCCAGAAGATGGTACACCGTGTGACCGGGAAAGGTTTCTAAAACGCACCTCATTTCTCATCTCCTTGTGCTCCGGTTCGCCATTCCAGCCGCTTTACTAGCAATCTCCCTCCTTGGAGAATCAGCACCTTTAACCTCCTGTTCCGTACACGTTGCAATTTGTCCTGAGGATGAACGGGAAGAGGGGGAACCAATGAGAGACTAGCTCTAGGTGTTGGGACAGGCAGAGGTCACTCTATTTTCCCATCAGGAAGCAGAATTAACCACAGGCTCAGCCTGCCGCCCGGAGCCAGAATAGGGCCTGAAGCAATCCTGCGCTTTTGCGGCCAGCTCCCAAGAAAGCGAGTTGAAAAATGGAGCTCAGGGGCACTGCAATTCACAAACCTGCAGAGTTAGAAATGATAACTCTCGTCCACAAATATATGGAGGGAAGGCAACGAAGAGGATTTGAAAGCAAGGCAGAATTGCAGGAAACCGATTTCAGGAGGTAGATTCGAATCGCCTTTAAAGCACAGGAAAAGCGGCAAAACCTCGACAATGATGCCCTTGGCCAAAAAGGGCGTATGCGTTTTTTCCTGAATATATTCAGGAAAAAACGCATACGCCCTTTTTGGCCAACCAAGCAACCTGGAAAGGCAAATCAGCGCTACAAAGAAGTCTCGCTTCCCATCGGTCAAAAGGGCCATGCTGAATAAAGTGTCAAAACCAGAAATGCAGGACAGGCCATGGAGAAATGGGAGCCTTGCTACGCTGATGGGCGGGCTGTAAATTGCCAACAGCCACTCTGGAGAAGTGTACGGTGTGTCCTGAAACATCTAAAAAACTCAGCTTAGAGAGCATAGGGCACTTCCACTCATGGGCGTATAAATTGGGAAAACTAAAAATCAGCAAGACACAGGCACCCCAAAGTTTAGGGCTGCTCTGTTGACAAGAACCTCCACTTCGTTACACCTGAAACATCCCAGGAAAGAGAAGAATGGATAAAGAAGTTGTGGTCCTTATGTACAATGGAATATCACTCAGCCATGAAATCAACGTCATAAGGCTAGGAGCAGCATGATGAGTGGATTTAGGTACGATGATTCTAAGTGAAATAAGTCACACAGAAAAAGACACTTATCATAAGATATCACTTACAGAGGGAATGTAAAAACCGCTACCCTTGAACTGAATTACAAAACAGAACAGAGTCGCACGTTTAGAAAACACACTATGGCTGCTTAACGGGAAAGGTGAGGTGGGGTGATGCATAAAACAAGGGTTTCAAATTAGCTCAGATACCGTTCCATAAACCCAATATGTAATAGACCAGACCTACTCCTTGCTCAGTGAACTGGACTCAACGCCCCCTATTCACCGCCCAAGAATATATCTGACTAGTAAGAATCTTAAAACCTATGTATTGATATCTCTCTGTAAGTGAGTCAAGTGGGTGTAAAGCGGCATAAACACAGCAGTGCAAAGCAGCTAAACCCTATTATAAAAATCAATTACTTTTAAAATCCCGTGAAACAAAGACAGTGAAAGAGAGAGAAATTCTTACAAAATTCGTTCAGGGGCTGCGATGCCACCTGGATTGACCATATCTAGACCCACAGCTGATTGAGACATAAGGGTGGACACTCTTGGGGCTGAGAGGTTTGGTGAGGTTGGGTGAGCTAACGCAGACCCTGTAAAGTAATACGGCGTGGTACCCATCCCATGGGTCCCAAATATCCAGGTTCAAGGGCATCGTCCTACGTCGAAAACATGCACGAGAAACCCAGAAGATGGTACACCGTGTGACCGGGAAAGGTTTCTAAAACGCACCTCATTTCTCATCTCCTTGTGCTCCGGTTCGCCATTCCAGCCGCTTTACTAGCAATCTCCCTCCTTGGAGAATCAGCACCTTTAACCTCCTGTTCCGAACACGTTGCAATTTGTCCTGAGGATGAACGGGAAGAGGGGGAACCAATGAGAGACTAGCTCTAGGTGTTGGGACAGGCAGAGGTCACTCTATTTTCCCATCAGGAAGCAGAATTAACCACAGGCTCAGCCTGCCGCCCGGAGCCAGAATAGGGCCTGAAGCAATCCTGCGCTTTTGCGGCCAGCTCCCAAGAAAGCGAGTTGAAAAATGGAGCTCAGGGGCACTGCAATTCACAAACCTGCAGAGTTAGAAATGATAACTCTCGTCCACAAATATATGGAGGGAAGGCAACGAAGAGGATTTGAAAGCAAGGCAGAATTGCAGGAAACCGATTTCAGGAGGTAGATTCGAATCGCCTTTAAAGCACAGGAAAAGCGGCAAAACCTCGACAATGATGCCCTTGGCCAAAAAGGGCGTATGCGTTTTTTCCTGAATATATTCAGGAAAAAACGCATACGCCCTTTTTGGCCAACCAAGCAACCTGGAAAGGCAAATCAGCGCTACAAAGAAGTCTCGCTTCCCATCGGTCAAAAGGGCCATGCTGAATAAAGTGTCAAAACCAGAAATGCAGGACAGGCCATGGAGAAATGGGAGCCTTGCTACGCTGATGGGCGGGCTGTAAATTGCCAACAGCCACTCTGGAGAAGTGTACGGTGTGTCCTGAAACATCTAAAAAACTCAGCTTAGAGAGCATAGGGCACTTCCACTCATGGGCGTATAAATTGGGAAAACTAAAAATCAGCAAGACACAGGCACCCCAAAGTTTAGGGCTGCTCTGTTGACAATAACCTCCACTTCGTTACACCTGAAACTTCCCAGGAAAGAGAAGAATGGATAAAGAAGTTGTGGTCCTTATGTACAATGGAATATCACTCAGCCATGAAATCAACGTCATAAGGCTAGGAGCAGCATGATGAGTGGATTTAGGTACGACGATTCTAAGTGAAATAAGTCACACAGAAAAAGACACTTATCATAAGATATCACTTACAGAGGGAATGTAAAAACCGCTACCCTTGAACTGAATTACAAAACAGAACAGAGTCGCACGTTTAGAAAACACACTATGGCTGCTTAACGGGAAAGGTGAGGTGGGGTGATGCATAAAACAAGGGTTTCAAATTAGCTCAGATACCGTTCCATAAACCCAATATGTAATAGACCAGACCTACTCCTTGCTCAGTGAACTGGACTCAACGCCCCCTATTCACCGCCCAAGAATATATCTGACTAGTAAGAATCTTAAAACCTATGTATTGATATCTCTCTGTAAGTGAGTCAAGTGGGTGTAAAGCGGCATAAACACAGCAGTGCAAAGCAGCTAAACCCTATTATAAAAATCAATTACTTTTAAAAACCCGTGAAACAAAGACAGTGAAAGAGAGAGAAATTCTTACAAAATTCATTCAGGGGCTGCGATGCCACCTGGATTGACCATATCTAGACCCACAGCTGATTGAGACATAAGGGTGGACACTCTTGGGGCTGAGAGGTTTGGTGAGGTTGGGTGAGCTAACGCAAACCCTTTAAAGTAATATGGCGTGGTACCCATCCCATGGGTCCCAAATCTTCAGGTTCAAGGGCATCGTCCTACGTCGAAAACATGCACGAGAAACCCAGAAGATGGTACACCGTGTGACCGGGAAAGGTTTCTAAAACGCACCTCATTTCTCATCTCCTTGTGCTCCGGTTCGCCATTCCAGCCGCTTTACTAGCAATCTCCCTCCTTGGAGAATCAGCACCTTTAACCTCCTGTTCCGTACACGTTGCAATTTGTCCTGAGGATGAACGGGAAGAGGGGGAACCAATGAGAGACTAGCTCTAGGTGTTGGGACAGGCAGAGGTCACTCTATTTTCCCATCAGGAAGCAGAATTAACCACAGGCTCAGCCTGCCGCCCGGAGCCAGAATAGGGCCTGAAGCAATCCTGCGCTTTTGCGGCCAGCTCCCAAGAAAGCGAGTTGAAAAATGGAGCTCAGGGGCACTGCAATTCACAAACCTGCAGAGTTAGAAATGATAACTCTCGTCCACAAATATATGGAGGGAAGGCAACGAAGAGGATTTGAAAGCAAGGCAGAATTGCAGGAAACCGATTTCAGGAGGTAGATTCGAATCGCCTTTAAAGCACAGGAAAAGCGGCAAAACCTCGACAATGATGCCCTTGGCCAAAAAGGGCGTATGCGTTTTTTCCTGAATATATTCAGGAAAAAACGCATACGCCCTTTTTGGCCAACCAAGCAACCTGGAAAGGCAAATCAGCGCTACAAAGAAGTCTCGCTTCCCATCGGTCAAAAGGGCCATGCTGAATAAAGTGTCAAAACCAGAAATGCAGGACAGGCCATGGAGAAATGGGAGCCTTGCTACGCTGATGGGCGGGCTGTAAATTGCCAACAGCCACTCTGGAGAAGTGTACGGTGTGTCCTGAAACATCTAAAAAACTCAGCTTAGAGAGCATAGGGCACTTCCACTCATGGGCGTATAAATTGGGAAAACTAAAAATCAGCAAGACACAGGCACCCCAAAGTTTAGGGCTGCTCTGTTGACAAGAACCTCCACTTCGTTACACCTGAAACATCCCAGGAAAGAGAAGAATGGATAAAGAAGTTGTGGTCCTTATGTACAATGGAATATCACTCAGCCATGAAATCAACGTCATAAGGCTAGGAGCAGCATGATGAGTGGATTTAGGTACGATGATTCTAAGTGAAATAAGTCACACAGAAAAAGACACTTATCATAAGATATCACTTACAGAGGGAATGTAAAAACCGCTACCCTTGAACTGAATTACAAAACAGAACAGAGTCGCACGTTTAGAAAACACACTATGGCTGCTTAACGGGAAAGGTGAGGTGGGGTGATGCATAAAACAAGGGTTTCAAATTAGCTCAGATACCGTTCCATAAACCCAATATGTAATAGACCAGACCTACTCCTTGCTCAGTGAACTGGACTCAACGCCCCCTATTCACCGCCCAAGAATATATCTGACTAGTAAGAATCTTAAAACCTATGTATTGATATCTCTCTGTAAGTGAGTCAAGTGGGTGTAAAGCGGCATAAACACAGCAGTGCAAAGCAGCTAAACCCTATTATAAAAATCAATTACTTTTAAAATCCCGTGAAACAAAGACAGTGAAAGAGAGAGAAATTCTTACAAAATTCGTTCAGGGGCTGCGATGCCACCTGGATTGACCATATCTAGACCCACAGCTGATTGAGACATAAGGGTGGACACTCTTGGGGCTGAGAGGTTTGGTGAGGTTGGGTGAGCTAACGCAGACCCTGTAAAGTAATACGGCGTGGTACCCATCCCATGGGTCCCAAATATCCAGGTTCAAGGGCATCGTCCTACGTCGAAAACATGCACGAGAAACCCAGAAGATGGTACACCGTGTGACCGGGAAAGGTTTCTAAAACGCACCTCATTTCTCATCTCCTTGTGCTCCGGTTCGCCATTCCAGCCGCTTTACTAGCAATCTCCCTCCTTGGAGAATCAGCACCTTTAACCTCCTGTTCCGAACACGTTGCAATTTGTCCTGAGGATGAACGGGAAGAGGGGGAACCAATGAGAGACTAGCTCTAGGTGTTGGGACAGGCAGAGGTCACTCTATTTTCCCATCAGGAAGCAGAATTAACCACAGGCTCAGCCTGCCGCCCGGAGCCAGAATAGGGCCTGAAGCAATCCTGCGCTTTTGCGGCCAGCTCCCAAGAAAGCGAGTTGAAAAATGGAGCTCAGGGGCACTGCAATTCACAAACCTGCAGAGTTAGAAATGATAACTCTCGTCCACAAATATATGGAGGGAAGGCAACGAAGAGGATTTGAAAGCAAGGCAGAATTGCAGGAAACCGATTTCAGGAGGTAGATTCGAATCGCCTTTAAAGCACAGGAAAAGCGGCAAAACCTCGACAATGATGCCCTTGGCCAAAAAGGGCGTATGCGTTTTTTCCTGAATATATTCAGGAAAAAACGCATACGCCCTTTTTGGCCAACCAAGCAACCTGGAAAGGCAAATCAGCGCTACAAAGAAGTCTCGCTTCCCATCGGTCAAAAGGGCCATGCTGAATAAAGTGTCAAAACCAGAAATGCAGGACAGGCCATGGAGAAATGGGAGCCTTGCTACGCTGATGGGCGGGCTGTAAATTGCCAACAGCCACTCTGGAGAAGTGTACGGTGTGTCCTGAAACATCTAAAAAACTCAGCTTAGAGAGCATAGGGCACTTCCACTCATGGGCGTATAAATTGGGAAAACTAAAAATCAGCAAGACACAGGCACCCCAAAGTTTAGGGCTGCTCTGTTGACAATAACCTCCACTTCGTTACACCTGAAACTTCCCAGGAAAGAGAAGAATGGATAAAGAAGTTGTGGTCCTTATGTACAATGGAATATCACTCAGCCATGAAATCAACGTCATAAGGCTAGGAGCAGCATGATGAGTGGATTTAGGTACGACGATTCTAAGTGAAATAAGTCACACAGAAAAAGACACTTATCATAAGATATCACTTACAGAGGGAATGTAAAAACCGCTACCCTTGAACTGAATTACAAAACAGAACAGAGTCGCACGTTTAGAAAACACACTATGGCTGCTTAACGGGAAAGGTGAGGTGGGGTGATGCATAAAACAAGGGTTTCAAATTAGCTCAGATACCGTTCCATAAACCCAATATGTAATAGACCAGACCTACTCCTTGCTCAGTGAACTGGACTCAACGCCCCCTATTCACCGCCCAAGAATATATCTGACTAGTAAGAATCTTAAAACCTATGTATTGATATCTCTCTGTAAGTGAGTCAAGTGGGTGTAAAGCGGCATAAACACAGCAGTGCAAAGCAGCTAAACCCTATTATAAAAATCAATTACTTTTAAAAACCCGTGAAACAAAGACAGTGAAAGAGAGAGAAATTCTTACAAAATTCATTCAGGGGCTGCGATGCCACCTGGATTGACCATATCTAGACCCACAGCTGATTGAGACATAAGGGTGGACACTCTTGGGGCTGAGAGGTTTGGTGAGGTTGGGTGAGCTAACGCAGACCCTTTAAAGTAATATGGCGTGGTACCCATCCCATGGGTCCCAAATCTTCAGGTTCAAGGGCATCGTCCTACGTCGAAAACATGCACGAGAAACCCAGAAGATGGTACACCGTGTGACCGGGAAAGGTTTCTAAAACGCACCTCATTTCTCATCTCCTTGTGCTCCGGTTCGCCATTCCAGCCGCTTTACTAGCAATCTCCCTCCTTGGAGAATCAGCACCTTTAACCTCCTGTTCCGTACACGTTGCAATTTGTCCTGAGGATGAACGGGAAGAGGGGGAACCAATGAGAGACTAGCTCTAGGTGTTGGGACAGGCAGAGGTCACTCTATTTTCCCATCAGGAAGCAGAATTAACCACAGGCTCAGCCTGCCGCCCGGAGCCAGAATAGGGCCTGAAGCAATCCTGTGCTTTTGCGGCCAGCTCCCAAGAAAGCGAGTTGAAAAATGGAGCTCAGGGGCACTGCAATTCACAAACCTGCAGAGTTAGAAATGATAACTCTCGTCCACAAATATATGGAGGGAAGGCTACGAAGAGGATTTGAAAGCAAGGCAGAATTGCAGGAAACAGATTTCAGGAGGTAGATTCGAATCGCCTTTAAAGCACAGGAAAAGCGGCAAAACCTCGACAATGATGCCCTTGGCCAAAAAGGGCGTATGCGTTTTTTCCTGAATATATTCAGGAAAAAACGCATATGCCCTTTTTGGCCAACCAAGCAACCTGGAAAGGCAAATCAGCGCTACAAAGAAGTCTCGCTTCCCATTGGTCAAAAGGGCCATGCTGAATAAAGTGTCAAAACCAGAAATGCAGGACAGGCCATGGAGAAATGGGAGCCTTGCTACGCTGATGGGCGGGCTGTAAATTGCCAACAGCCACTCTGGAGAAGTGTACGGTGTGTCCTGAAACATCTAAAAAACTCAGCTTAGAGAGCATAGGGCACTTCCACTCATGAGCGTATAAATTGGGAAAACTAAAAATCAGCAAGACACAGGCACCCCAAAGTTTAGGGCTGCTCTGTTGACAAGAACCTCCACTTCGTTACACCTGAAACATCCCAGGAAAGAGAAGAATGGATAAAGAAGTTGTGGTCCTTATGTACAATGGAATATCACTCAGCCATGAAATCAACGTCATAAGGCTAGGAGCAGCATGATGAGTGGATTTAGGTACGACGATTCTAAGTGAAATAAGTCACACAGAAAAAGACACTTATCATAAGATATCACTTACAGAGGGAATGTAAAAACCGCTACCCTTGAACTGAATTACAAAACAGAACAGAGTCGCACGTTTAGAAAACACACTATGGCTGCTTAACGGGAAAGGTGAGGTGGGGTGATGCATAAAACAAGGGTTTCAAATTAGCTCAGATACCGTTCCATAAACCCAATATGTAATAGACAAGACCTACTCCTTGCTCAGTGAACTGGACTCAACGCCCCCTATTCACCGCCCAAGAATATATCTGACTAGTAAGAATCTTAAAACCTATGTATTGATATCTCTCTGTAAGTGAGTCAAGTGGGTGTAAAGCGGCATAAACACAGCAGTGCAAAGCAGCTAAACCCTATTATAAAAATCAATTACTTTTAAAAACCCGTGAAACAAAGACAGTGAAAGAGAGAGAAATTCTTACAAAATTCGTTCAGGGGCTGCGATGCCACCTGGATTGACCATATCTAGACCCACAGCTGATTGAGACATAAGGGTGGACACTCTTGGGGCTGAGAGGTTTGGTGAGGTTGGGTGAGCTAACGCAGACCCTTTAAAGTAATACGGCGTGGTACCCATCCCATGGGTCCCAAATCTCCAGGTTCAAGGGCATCTTCCTACGTCGAAAACATGCACAAGAAACCCAGAAGATGGTACACCGTGTGACCGGGAAAGGTTTCTAAAACGCACCTCATTTCTCATCTCCTTGTGCTCCGGTTCGCCATTCCAGCCGCTTTACTAGCAATCTCCCTCCTTGGAGAATCAGCACCTTTAACCTCCTGTTCCGTACACGTTGCAATTTGTCCTGAGGATGAACGGGAAGAGGGGGAACCAATGAGAGACTAGCTCTAGGTGTTGGGACAGGCAGAGGTCACTCTATTTTCCCATCAGGAAGCAGAATTAACCACAGGCTCAGCCTGCCGCCCGGAGCCAGAATAGGGCCTGAAGCAATCCTGCGCTTTTGCGGCCAGCTCCCAAGAAAGCGAGTTGAAAAATGGAGCTCAGGGGCACTGCAATTCACAAACCTGCAGAGTTAGAAATGATAACTCTCGTCCACAAATATATGGAGGGAAGGCTACGAAGAGGATTTGAAAGCAAGGCAGAATTGCAGGAAACCGATTTCAGGAGGTAGATTCGAATCGCCTTTAAAGCACAGGAAAAGCGGCAAAACCTCGACAATGATGCCCTTGGCCAAAAAGGGCGTATGCGTTTTTTCCTGAATATATTCAGGAAAAAACGCATACGCCCTTTTTGGCCAACCAAGCAACCTGGAAAGGCAAATCAGCGCTACAAAGAAGTCTCGCTTCCCATCGGTCAAAAGGGCCATGCTGAATAAAGTGTCAAAACCAGAAATGCAGGACAGGCCATGGAGAAATGGGAGCCTTGCTACGCTGATGGGCGGGCTGTAAATTGCCAACAGCCACTCTGGAGAAGTGTACGGTGTGTCCTGAAACATCTAAAAAACTCAGCTTAGAGAGCATAGGGCACTTCCACTCATGGGCGTATAAATTGGGAAAACTAAAAATCAGCAAGACACAGGCACCCCAAAGTTTAGGGCTGCTCTGTTGACAAGAACCTCCACTTCGTTACACCTGAAACATCCCAGGAAAGAGAAGAATGGATAAAGAAGTTGTGGTCCTTATGTACAATGGAATATCACTCAGCCATGAAATCAACGTCATAAGGCTAGGAGCAGCATGATGAGTGGATTTAGGTACGACGATTCTAAGTGAAATAAGTCACACAGAAAAAGACACTTATCATAAGATATCACTTACAGAGGGAATGTAAAAACCGCTACCCTTGAACTGAATTACAAAACAGAACAGAGTCGCACGTTTAGAAAACACACTATGGCTGCTTAACGGGAAAGGTGAGGTGGGGTGATGCATAAAACAAGGGTTTCAAATTAGCTCAGATACCGTTCCATAAACCCAATATGTAATAGACAAGACCTACTCCTTGCTCAGTGAACTGGACTCAACGCCCCCTATTCACCGCCCAAGAATATATCTGACTAGTAAGAATCTTAAAACCTATGTATTGATATCTCTCTGTAAGTGAGTCAAGTGGGTGTAAAGCGGCATAAACACAGCAGTGCAAAGCAGCTAAACCCTATTATAAAAATCAATTACTTTTAAAAACCCGTGAAACAAAGACAGTGAAAGAGAGAGAAATTCTTACAAAATTCGTTCAGGGGCTGCGATGCCACCTGGATTGACCATATCTAGACCCACAGCTGATTGAGACATAAGGGAGGACACTCTTGGGGCTGAGAGGTTTGGTGAGGTTGGGTGAGCTAACGCAGACCCTGTAAAGTAATACGGCGTGGTACCCATCCCATGGGTCCCAAATCTCCAGGTTCAAGGGCATCGTCCTACGTCGAAAACATGCATGAGAAACCCAGAAGATGGTACACCGTGTGACCGGGAAAGGTTTCTAAAACGCACCTCATTTCTCATCTCCTTGTGCTCCGGTTCGCCATTCCAGCCGCTTTACTAGCAATCTCCCTCCTGGGAGAATCAGGACCTTTAACCTCCTGTTCCGTACACGTTGCAATTTGTCCTGAGGATGAACGGGAAGAGGGGGAACCAATGAGAGACTAGCTCTAGGTGTTGGGACAGGCACAAGTCACTCTATTTTCCCATCAGGTAGCAGAATTAACCACAGGCTCAGCCTGCCGCCCGGAGCCAGAATAGGGCCTGAAGCAATCCTGCGCTTTTGCGGCCAGCTCCCAAGAAAGCGAGTTGAAAAATGGAGCTCAGGGGCACTGCAATTCACAAACCTGCAGAGTTAGAAATGATAACTCTCGTCCACAAATATATGGAGGGAAGGCAACGAAGAGGATTTGAAAGCAAGGCAGAATTGCAGGAAACAGATTTCAGGAGGTAGATTCGAATCGCCTTTAAAGCACAGGAAAAGCGGCAAAACCTCGACAATGATGCCCTTGGCCAAAAAGGGCGTATGCGTTTTTTCCTGAATATATTCAGGAAAAAACGCATACGCCCTTTTTGGCCAACCAAGCAACCTGGAAAGGCAAATCAGCGCTACAAAGAAGTCTCGCTTCCCATCGGTCAAAAGGGCCATGCTGAATAAAGTGTCAAAACCAGAAATGCAGGACAGGCCATGGAGAAATGGGAGCCTTGCTACGCTGATGGGCGGGCTGTAAATTGCCAACAGCCACTCTGGAGAAGTGTACGGTGTGTCCTGAAACATCTAAAAAACTCAGCTTAGAGAGCATAGGGCACTTCCACTCATGGGCGTATAAATTGGGAAAACTAAAAATCAGCAAGACACAGGCACCCCAAAGTTTAGGGCTGCTCTGTTGACAAGAACCTCCACTTCGTTACACCTGAAACATCCCAGGAAAGAGAAGAAGTTGTGGTCCTTATGTACAATGGAATATCACTCAGCCATGAAATCAACGTCATAAGGCTAGGAGCAGCATGATGAGTGGATTTAGGTACGACGATTCTAAGTGAAATAAGTCACACAGAAAAAGACACTTATCATAAGATATCACTTACAGAGAGAATGTAAAAACCGCTACCCTTGAACTGAATTACAAAACAGAACAGAGTCGCACGTTTAGAAAACACACTATGGCTGCTTAACGGGAAAGGTGAGGTGGGGTGATGCATAAAACAAGGGTTTCAAATTAGCTCAGATACCGTTCCATAAACCCAATATGTAATAGACCAGACCTACACCTTGCTCAGTGAACTGGACTCAACGCCCCCTATTCACCGCCCAAGAATATATCTGACTAGTAAGAATCTTAAAACCTATGTATTGATATCTATCTGTAAGTGAGTCAAGTGGGTGAAAAGCGGCATAAACACAGCAGTGCAAAGCAGCTAAACCCTATTATAAAAATCAATTACTTTTAAAAACCCGTGAAACAAAGACAGTGAAAGAGAGAGAAATTCTTACAAAATTCGTTCAAGGGCTGCGATGCCACCTGGATTGACCATATCTAGACCCACAGCTGATTGAGACATAAGGGTGGACACTCTTGGGGCTGAGAGGTTTGGTGAGGTTGGGTGAGCTAACGCAGACCCTGTAAAGTAATACGGCGTGGTACCCATCCCATGGGTCCCAAATCTCCAGGTTCAAGGGCATCTTCCTACGTCGAAAACATGCACGAGCAACCCAGAAGATGGTACACCGTGTGACCGGGAAAGGTTTCTAAAACGCACCTCATTTCTCATCTCCTTGTGCTCCGGTTCGCCATTCCAGCCGCTTTACTAGCAATCTCCCTCCTTGGAGAATCAGCACCTTTAACCTCCTGTTCCGTACACGTTGCAATTTGTCCTGAGGATGAACGGGAAGAGGGGGAACCAATGAGAGACTAGCTCTAGGTTTTGGGACAGGCACAAGTCACTCTATTTTCCCATCAGGAAGAAGAATTAACCACAGGCTCAGCCTGCCGCCCGGAGCCAGAATAGGGCCTGAAGCAATCCTGCGCTTTTGCAGCCAGCTCCCAAGAAAACGAGTTAAAAAATGGAGCTCAGGGGCACTGCAATTCACAAAACTGCAGAGGTAGAAATGATAACTCTCGTCCACAAATATATGGAAGGAAGGCAACGATGAGGATTTGAAAGCAAGGCAGAATTGCAGGAAACAGATTTCAGGAGGTAGATTCGAATCGCCTTTAGAGCACAGGAAAAGCGGCAAAACCTCGACAATGATGCCCTTGGCCAAAAAGGGCGTATGCGTTTTTTCCTGAATATATTCAGGAAAAAACGCATACGCCCTTTTTGGCCAACCAAGCAACCTGGAAAGGCAAATCAGCGCTACAAAGAAGTCTCACTTCCCATCGGTCAAAAGGGCCATGCTGAATAAAGTGTCAAAACCAGAAATGCAGGACAGGCCATGGAGAAATGGGAGCCTTGCTACGCTGATGGGCGGGCTGTAAATTGCCAACAGCCACTCTGGAGAAGTGTACGGTGTGTCCTGAAACATCTAAAAAACTCAGCTTAGAGAGCATAGGGCACTTCCACTCATGGGCGTATAAATTGGGAAAACTAAAAATCAGCAAGACACAGGCACCCCAAAGTTTAGGGCTGCTCTGTTGACAAGAACCTCCACTTCGTTACACCTTAAACATCCCAGGAAAGAGAAGAATGGATAAAGAAGTTGTGGTCCTTATGTACAATGGAATATCACTCAGCCATGAAATCAACGTCATAAGGCTAGGAGCAGCATGATGAGTGGATTTAGGTACGACGATTCTAAGTGAAATAAGTCACACAGAAAAAGACACTTATCATAAGATATCACTTACAGAGAGAATGTAAAAACCGCTACCCTTGAACTGAATTACAAAACAGAACAGAGTCGCACGTTTAGAAAACACACTATGGCTGCTTAACGGGAAAGGTGAGGTGGGGTGATGCATAAAACAAGGGTTTCAAATTAGCTCAGATACCGTTCCATAAACCCAATATGTAATAGACAAGACCTACTCCTTGCTCAGTGAACTGGACTCAACGCCCCCTATTCACCGCCCAAGAATATATCTGACTAGTAAGAATCTTAAAACCTATGTATTGATATCTCTCTGTAAGTGAGTCAAGTGGGTGTAAAGCGGCATAAACACAGCAGTGCAAAGCAGCTAAACCCCATTATAAAAATCAATTACTTTTAAAAACCCGTCAAACAAAGACAGTGAAAGAGAGATAAATTCTTACAAAATTCGTTCAGGGGCTGCGATGCCACCTGGATTGACCATATCTAGACCCACAGCTGACTGAGACATAAGGGTGGACACTCTTGGGGCTGAGAGGTTTGGTGAGGTTGGGTGAGCTAACGCAGACCCTGTAAAGTAATACGGCGTGGTACCCATCCCATGGGTCCCAAATCTCCAGGTTCAAGGGCATCTTCCTACATCGAAAACATGCATGAGAAACCCAGAAGATGGTACACCGTGTGACCGGGAAAGGTTTCTAAAACGCACCTCATTTCTCATCTCCTTGTGCTCCGGTTCGCCATTCCAGCCGCTTTACTAGCAATCTCCCTCCTTGGAGAATCAGCACCTTTAACCTCCTGTTCCGTACACGTTGCAATTTGTCCTGAGGATGAACGGGAAGAGGGGGAACCAATGAGAGACTAGCTCTAGGTGTTGGGACAGGCACAGGTCACTCTATTTTCCCATCAGGAAGCAGAATTAACCACAGGCTCAGCCTGCTGCCCGGAGCCAGAATAGGGCCTGAAGCAATCCTGCGCTTTTGCGGCCAGCTCCCAAGAAAGCGAGTTGAAAAATGGAGCTCAGGGGCACTGCAATTCACAAACCTGCAGAGTTAGAAATGATAACTCTCGTCCACAAATATATGGAGGGAAGGCAACGAAGAGGATTTGAAAGCAAGGCAGAATTGCAGGAAACCGATTTCAGGAGGTAGATTCGAATCGCCTTTAAAGCACAGGAAAAGCGGCAAAACCTCGACAATGATGCCCTTGGCCAAAAAGGGCGTATGCGTTTTTTCCTGAATATATTCAGGAAAAAACGCATACGCCCTTTTTGGCCAACCAAGCAACCTGGAAAGGCAAATCAGCGCTACAAAGAAGTCTCGCTTCCCATCGGTCAAAAGGGCCATGCTGAATAAAGTGTCAAAACCAGAAATGCAGGACAGGCCATGGAGAAATGGGAGCCTTGCTACGCTGATGGGCGGGCTGTAAATTGCCAACAGCCACTCTGGAGAAGTGTACGGTGTGTCCTGAAACATCTAAAAAACTCAGCTTAGAGAGCATAGGGCACTTCCACTCATGGGCGTATAAATTGGGAAAACTAAAAATCAGCAAGACACAGGCACCCCAAAGTTTAGGGCTGCTCTGTTGACAAGAACCTCCACTTCGTTACACCTTAAACATCCCAGGAAAGAGAAGAATGGATAAAGAAGTTGTGGTCCTTATGTACAATGGAATATCACTCAGCCATGAAATCAACGTCATAAGGCTAGGAGCAGCATGATGAGTGGATTTAGGTACGACGATTCTAAGTGAAATAAGTCACACAGAAAAAGACACTTATCATAAGATATCACTTACAGAGGGAATGTAAAAACCGCTACCCTTGAACTGAATTACAAAACAGAACAGAGTCGCACGTTTAGAAAACACACTATGGCTGCTTAACGGGAAAGGTGAGGTGGGGTGATGCATAAAACAAGGGTTTCAAATTAGCTCAGATACCGTTCCATAAACCCAATATGTAATAGACCAGACCTACTCCTTGCTCAGTGAACTGGACTCAACGCCCCCTATTCACCGCCCAAGAATATATCTGACTAGTAAGAATCTTAAAACCTATGTATTGATATCTCTCTGTAAGTGAGTCAAGTGGGTGTAAAGCGGCATAAACACAGCAGTGCAAAGCAGCTAAACCCTATTATAAAAATCAATTACTTTTAAAAACCCGTGAAACAAAGACAGTGAAAGAGAGAGAAATTCTTACAAAATTCGTTCAGGGGCTGCGATGCCACCTGGATTGACCATATCTAGACCCACAGCTGATTGAGACATAAGGGTGGACACTCTTGGGGCTGAGAGGTTTGGTGAGGTTGGGTGAGCTAACGCAGACCCTTTAAAGTAATACGGCGTGGTACCCATCCCATGGGTCCCAAATCTCCAGGTTCAAGGGCATCTTCCTACGTCGAAAACATGCACGAGAAACCCAGAAGATGGTACACCGTGTGACCGGGAAAGGTTTCTAAAACGCACCTCATTTCTCATCTCCTTGTGCTCCGGTTCGCCATTCCAGCCGCTTTACTAGCAATCTCCCTCCTTGGAGAATCAGCACCTTTAACCTCCTGTTCCGTACACGTTGCAATTTGTCCTGAGGATGAACGGGAAGAGGGGGAACCAATGAGAGACTAGCTCTAGGTGTTGGGACAGGCAGAGGTCACTCTATTTTCCCATCAGGAAGCAGAATTAACCACAGGCTCAGCCTGCCGCCCGGAGCCAGAATAGGGCCTGAAGCAATCCTGCGCTTTTGCGGCCAGCTCCCAAGAAAGCGAGTTGAAAAATGGAGCTCAGGGGCACTGCAATTCACAAACCTGCAGAGTTAGAAATGATAACTCTCGTCCACAAATATATGGAGGGAAGGCTACGAAGAGGATTTGAAAGCAAGGCAGAATTGCAGGAAACCGATTTCAGGAGGTAGATTCGAATCGCCTTTAAAGCACAGGAAAAGCGGCAAAACCTCGACAATGATGCCCTTGGCCAAAAAGGGCGTATGCGTTTTTTCCTGAATATATTCAGGAAAAAACGCATACGCCCTTTTTGGCCAACCAAGCAACCTGGAAAGGCAAATCAGCGCTACAAAGAAGTCTCGCTTCCCATCGGTCAAAAGGGCCATGCTGAATAAAGTGTCAAAACCAGAAATGCAGGACAGGCCATGGAGAAATGGGAGCCTTGCTACGCTGATGGGCGGGCTGTAAATTGCCAACAGCCACTCTGGAGAAGTGTACGGTGTGTCCTGAAACATCTAAAAAACTCAGCTTAGAGAGCATAGGGCACTTCCACTCATGGGCGTATAAATTGGGAAAACTAAAAATCAGCAAGACACAGGCACCCCAAAGTTTAGGGCTGCTCTGTTGACAAGAACCTCCACTTCGTTACACCTGAAACATCCCAGGAAAGAGAAGAATGGATAAAGAAGTTGTGGTCCTTATGTACAATGGAATATCACTCAGCCATGAAATCAACGTCATAAGGCTAGGAGCAGCATGATGAGTGGATTTAGGTACGATGATTCTAAGTGAAATAAGTCACACAGAAAAAGACACTTATCATAAGATATCACTTACAGAGGGAATGTAAAAACCGCTACCCTTGAACTGAATTACAAAACAGAACAGAGTCGCACGTTTAGAAAACACACTATGGCTGCTTAACGGGAAAGGTGAGGTGGGGTGATGCATAAAACAAGGGTTTCAAATTAGCTCAGATACCGTTCCATAAACCCAATATGTAATAGACCAGACCTACTCCTTGCTCAGTGAACTGGACTCAACGCCCCCTATTCACCGCCCAAGAATATATCTGACTAGTAAGAATCTTAAAACCTATGTATTGATATCTCTCTGTAAGTGAGTCAAGTGGGTGTAAAGCGGCATAAACACAGCAGTGCAAAGCAGCTAAACCCTATTATAAAAATCAATTACTTTTAAAATCCCGTGAAACAAAGACAGTGAAAGAGAGAGAAATTCTTACAAAATTCGTTCAGGGGCTGCGATGCCACCTGGATTGACCATATCTAGACCCACAGCTGATTGAGACATAAGGGTGGACACTCTTGGGGCTGAGAGGTTTGGTGAGGTTGGGTGAGCTAACGCAGACCCTGTAAAGTAATACGGCGTGGTACCCATCCCATGGGTCCCAAATATCCAGGTTCAAGGGCATCGTCCTACGTCGAAAACATGCACGAGAAACCCAGAAGATGGTACACCGTGTGACCGGGAAAGGTTTCTAAAACGCACCTCATTTCTCATCTCCTTGTGCTCCGGTTCGCCATTCCAGCCGCTTTACTAGCAATCTCCCTCCTTGGAGAATCAGCACCTTTAACCTCCTGTTCCGAACACGTTGCAATTTGTCCTGAGGATGAACGGGAAGAGGGGGAACCAATGAGAGACTAGCTCTAGGTGTTGGGACAGGCAGAGGTCACTCTATTTTCCCATCAGGAAGCAGAATTAACCACAGGCTCAGCCTGCCGCCCGGAGCCAGAATAGGGCCTGAAGCAATCCTGCGCTTTTGCGGCCAGCTCCCAAGAAAGCGAGTTGAAAAATGGAGCTCAGGGGCACTGCAATTCACAAACCTGCAGAGTTAGAAATGATAACTCTCGTCCACAAATATATGGAGGGAAGGCAACGAAGAGGATTTGAAAGCAAGGCAGAATTGCAGGAAACCGATTTCAGGAGGTAGATTCGAATCGCCTTTAAAGCACAGGAAAAGCGGCAAAACCTCGACAATGATGCCCTTGGCCAAAAAGGGCGTATGCGTTTTTTCCTGAATATATTCAGGAAAAAACGCATACGCCCTTTTTGGCCAACCAAGCAACCTGGAAAGGCAAATCAGCGCTACAAAGAAGTCTCGCTTCCCATCGGTCAAAAGGGCCATGCTGAATAAAGTGTCAAAACCAGAAATGCAGGACAGGCCATGGAGAAATGGGAGCCTTGCTACGCTGATGGGCGGGCTGTAAATTGCCAACAGCCACTCTGGAGAAGTGTACGGTGTGTCCTGAAACATCTAAAAAACTCAGCTTAGAGAGCATAGGGCACTTCCACTCATGGGCGTATAAATTGGGAAAACTAAAAATCAGCAAGACACAGGCACCCCAAAGTTTAGGGCTGCTCTGTTGACAATAACCTCCACTTCGTTACACCTGAAACTTCCCAGGAAAGAGAAGAATGGATAAAGAAGTTGTGGTCCTTATGTACAATGGAATATCACTCAGCCATGAAATCAACGTCATAAGGCTAGGAGCAGCATGATGAGTGGATTTAGGTACGACGATTCTAAGTGAAATAAGTCACACAGAAAAAGACACTTATCATAAGATATCACTTACAGAGGGAATGTAAAAACCGCTACCCTTGAACTGAATTACAAAACAGAACAGAGTCGCACGTTTAGAAAACACACTATGGCTGCTTAACGGGAAAGGTGAGGTGGGGTGATGCATAAAACAAGGGTTTCAAATTAGCTCAGATACCGTTCCATAAACCCAATATGTAATAGACCAGACCTACTCCTTGCTCAGTGAACTGGACTCAACGCCCCCTATTCACCGCCCAAGAATATATCTGACTAGTAAGAATCTTAAAACCTATGTATTGATATCTCTCTGTAAGTGAGTCAAGTGGGTGTAAAGCGGCATAAACACAGCAGTGCAAAGCAGCTAAACCCTATTATAAAAATCAATTACTTTTAAAAACCCGTGAAACAAAGACAGTGAAAGAGAGAGAAATTCTTACAAAATTCATTCAGGGGCTGCGATGCCACCTGGATTGACCATATCTAGACCCACAGCTGATTGAGACATAAGGGTGGACACTCTTGGGGCTGAGAGGTTTGGTGAGGTTGGGTGAGCTAACGCAGACCCTTTAAAGTAATATGGCGTGGTACCCATCCCATGGGTCCCAAATCTTCAGGTTCAAGGGCATCGTCCTACGTCGAAAACATGCACGAGAAACCCAGAAGATGGTACACCGTGTGACCGGGAAAGGTTTCTAAAACGCACCTCATTTCTCATCTCCTTGTGCTCCGGTTCGCCATTCCAGCCGCTTTACTAGCAATCTCCCTCCTTGGAGAATCAGCACCTTTAACCTCCTGTTCCGTACACGTTGCAATTTGTCCTGAGGATGAACGGGAAGAGGGGGAACCAATGAGAGACTAGCTCTAGGTGTTGGGACAGGCAGAGGTCACTCTATTTTCCCATCAGGAAGCAGAATTAACCACAGGCTCAGCCTGCCGCCCGGAGCCAGAATAGGGCCTGAAGCAATCCTGTGCTTTTGCGGCCAGCTCCCAAGAAAGCGAGTTGAAAAATGGAGCTCAGGGGCACTGCAATTCACAAACCTGCAGAGTTAGAAATGATAACTCTCGTCCACAAATATATGGAGGGAAGGCTACGAAGAGGATTTGAAAGCAAGGCAGAATTGCAGGAAACAGATTTCAGGAGGTAGATTCGAATCGCCTTTAAAGCACAGGAAAAGCGGCAAAACCTCGACAATGATGCCCTTGGCCAAAAAGGGCGTATGCGTTTTTTCCTGAATATATTCAGGAAAAAACGCATATGCCCTTTTTGGCCAACCAAGCAACCTGGAAAGGCAAATCAGCGCTACAAAGAAGTCTCGCTTCCCATTGGTCAAAAGGGCCATGCTGAATAAAGTGTCAAAACCAGAAATGCAGGACAGGCCATGGAGAAATGGGAGCCTTGCTACGCTGATGGGCGGGCTGTAAATTGCCAACAGCCACTCTGGAGAAGTGTACGGTGTGTCCTGAAACATCTAAAAAACTCAGCTTAGAGAGCATAGGGCACTTCCACTCATGAGCGTATAAATTGGGAAAACTAAAAATCAGCAAGACACAGGCACCCCAAAGTTTAGGGCTGCTCTGTTGACAAGAACCTCCACTTCGTTACACCTGAAACATCCCAGGAAAGAGAAGAATGGATAAAGAAGTTGTGGTCCTTATGTACAATGGAATATCACTCAGCCATGAAATCAACGTCATAAGGCTAGGAGCAGCATGATGAGTGGATTTAGGTACGACGATTCTAAGTGAAATAAGTCACACAGAAAAAGACACTTATCATAAGATATCACTTACAGAGGGAATGTAAAAACCGCTACCCTTGAACTGAATTACAAAACAGAACAGAGTCGCACGTTTAGAAAACACACTATGGCTGCTTAACGGGAAAGGTGAGGTGGGGTGATGCATAAAACAAGGGTTTCAAATTAGCTCAGATACCGTTCCATAAACCCAATATGTAATAGACAAGACCTACTCCTTGCTCAGTGAACTGGACTCAACGCCCCCTATTCACCGCCCAAGAATATATCTGACTAGTAAGAATCTTAAAACCTATGTATTGATATCTCTCTGTAAGTGAGTCAAGTGGGTGTAAAGCGGCATAAACACAGCAGTGCAAAGCAGCTAAACCCTATTATAAAAATCAATTACTTTTAAAAACCCGTGAAACAAAGACAGTGAAAGAGAGAGAAATTCTTACAAAATTCGTTCAGGGGCTGCGATGCCACCTGGATTGACCATATCTAGACCCACAGCTGATTGAGACATAAGGGTGGACACTCTTGGGGCTGAGAGGTTTGGTGAGGTTGGGTGAGCTAACGCAGACCCTTTAAAGTAATACGGCGTGGTACCCATCCCATGGGTCCCAAATCTCCAGGTTCAAGGGCATCTTCCTACGTCGAAAACATGCACGAGAAACCCAGAAGATGGTACACCGTGTGACCGGGAAAGGTTTCTAAAACGCACCTCATTTCTCATCTCCTTGTGCTCCGGTTCGCCATTCCAGCCGCTTTACTAGCAATCTCCCTCCTTGGAGAATCAGCACCTTTAACCTCCTGTTCCGTACACGTTGCAATTTGTCCTGAGGATGAACGGGAAGAGGGGGAACCAATGAGAGACTAGCTCTAGGTGTTGGGACAGGCAGAGGTCACTCTATTTTCCCATCAGGAAGCAGAATTAACCACAGGCTCAGCCTGCCGCCCGGAGCCAGAATAGGGCCTGAAGCAATCCTGCGCTTTTGCGGCCAGCTCCCAAGAAAGCGAGTTGAAAAATGGAGCTCAGGGGCACTGCAATTCACAAACCTGCAGAGTTAGAAATGATAACTCTCGTCCACAAATATATGGAGGGAAGGCTACGAAGAGGATTTGAAAGCAAGGCAGAATTGCAGGAAACCGATTTCAGGAGGTAGATTCGAATCGCCTTTAAAGCACAGGAAAAGCGGCAAAACCTCGACAATGATGCCCTTGGCCAAAAAGGGCGTATGCGTTTTTTCCTGAATATATTCAGGAAAAAACGCATACGCCCTTTTTGGCCAACCAAGCAACCTGGAAAGGCAAATCAGCGCTACAAAGAAGTCTCGCTTCCCATCGGTCAAAAGGGCCATGCTGAATAAAGTGTCAAAACCAGAAATGCAGGACAGGCCATGGAGAAATGGGAGCCTTGCTACGCTGATGGGCGGGCTGTAAATTGCCAACAGCCACTCTGGAGAAGTGTACGGTGTGTCCTGAAACATCTAAAAAACTCAGCTTAGAGAGCATAGGGCACTTCCACTCATGGGCGTATAAATTGGGAAAACTAAAAATCAGCAAGACACAGGCACCCCAAAGTTTAGGGCTGCTCTGTTGACAAGAACCTCCACTTCGTTACACCTGAAACATCCCAGGAAAGAGAAGAATGGATAAAGAAGTTGTGGTCCTTATGTACAATGGAATATCACTCAGCCATGAAATCAACGTCATAAGGCTAGGAGCAGCATGATGAGTGGATTTAGGTACGACGATTCTAAGTGAAATAAGTCACACAGAAAAAGACACTTATCATAAGATATCACTTACAGAGGGAATGTAAAAACCGCTACCCTTGAACTGAATTACAAAACAGAACAGAGTCGCACGTTTAGAAAACACACTATGGCTGCTTAACGGGAAAGGTGAGGTGGGGTGATGCATAAAACAAGGGTTTCAAATTAGCTCAGATACCGTTCCATAAACCCAATATGTAATAGACAAGACCTACTCCTTGCTCAGTGAACTGGACTCAACGCCCCCTATTCACCGCCCAAGAATATATCTGACTAGTAAGAATCTTAAAACCTATGTATTGATATCTCTCTGTAAGTGAGTCAAGTGGGTGTAAAGCGGCATAAACACAGCAGTGCAAAGCAGCTAAACCCTATTATAAAAATCAATTACTTTTAAAAACCCGTGAAACAAAGACAGTGAAAGAGAGAGAAATTCTTACAAAATTCGTTCAGGGGCTGCGATGCCACCTGGATTGACCATATCTAGACCCACAGCTGATTGAGACATAAGGGAGGACACTCTTGGGGCTGAGAGGTTTGGTGAGGTTGGGTGAGCTAACGCAGACCCTGTAAAGTAATACGGCGTGGTACCCATCCCATGGGTCCCAAATCTCCAGGTTCAAGGGCATCGTCCTACGTCGAAAACATGCATGAGAAACCCAGAAGATGGTACACCGTGTGACCGGGAAAGGTTTCTAAAACGCACCTCATTTCTCATCTCCTTGTGCTCCGGTTCGCCATTCCAGCCGCTTTACTAGCAATCTCCCTCCTGGGAGAATCAGTACCTTTAACCTCCTGTTCCGTACACGTTGCAATTTGTCCTGAGGATGAACGGGAAGAGGGGGAACCAATGAGAGACTAGCTCTAGGTGTTGGGACAGGCACAAGTCACTCTATTTTCCCATCAGGTAGCAGAATTAACCACAGGCTCAGCCTGCCGCCCGGAGCCAGAATAGGGCCTGAAGCAATCCTGCGCTTTTGCGGCCAGCTCCCAAGAAAGCGAGTTGAAAAATGGAGCTCAGGGGCACTGCAATTCACAAACCTGCAGAGTTAGAAATGATAACTCTCGTCCACAAATATATGGAGGGAAGGCAACGAAGAGGATTTGAAAGCAAGGCAGAATTGCAGGAAACAGATTTCAGGAGGTAGATTCGAATCGCCTTTAAAGCACAGGAAAAGCGGCAAAACCTCGACAATGATGCCCTTGGCCAAAAAGGGCGTATGCGTTTTTTCCTGAATATATTCAGGAAAAAACGCATACGCCCTTTTTGGCCAACCAAGCAACCTGGAAAGGCAAATCAGCGCTACAAAGAAGTCTCGCTTCCCATCGGTCAAAAGGGCCATGCTGAATAAAGTGTCAAAACCAGAAATGCAGGACAGGCCATGGAGAAATGGGAGCCTTGCTACGCTGATGGGCGGGCTGTAAATTGCCAACAGCCACTCTGGAGAAGTGTACGGTGTGTCCTGAAACATCTAAAAAACTCAGCTTAGAGAGCATAGGGCACTTCCACTCATGGGCGTATAAATTGGGAAAACTAAAAATCAGCAAGACACAGGCACCCCAAAGTTTAGGGCTGCTCTGTTGACAAGAACCTCCACTTCGTTACACCTTAAACATCCCAGGAAAGAGAAGAAGTTGTGGTCCTTATGTACAATGGAATATCACTCAGCCATGAAATCAACGTCATAAGGCTAGGAGCAGCATGATGAGTGGATTTAGGTACGACGATTCTAAGTGAAATAAGTCACACAGAAAAAGACACTTATCATAAGATATCACTTACAGAGGGAATGTAAAAACCGCTACCCTTGAACTGAATTACAAAACAGAACAGAGTCACACGTTTAGAAAACACATTATGGCTGCTTAACGGGAAAGGTGAGGTGGGGTGATGCATAAAACAAGGGTTTCAAATTAGCTCAGATACCGTTCCATAAACCCAATATGTAATAGACAAGACCTACTCCTTGCTCAGTGAACTGGACTCAACGCCCCCTATTCACCGCCCAAGAATATATCTGACTAGTAAGAATCTTAAAACCTATGTATTGATATCTCTCTGTAAGTGAGTCAAGTGGGTGTAAAGCGGCATAAACACAGCAGTGCAAAGCAGCTAAACCCCATTATAAAAATCAATTACTTTTAAAAACCCGTCAAACAAAGACAGTGAAAGAGAGATAAATTCTTACAAAATTCGTTCAGGGGCTGCGATGCCACCTGGATTGACCATATCTAGACCCACAGCTGACTGAGACATAAGGGTGGACACTCTTGGGGCTGAGAGGTTTGGTGAGGTTGGGTGAGCTAACGCAGACCCTGTAAAGTAATACGGCGTGGTACCCATCCCATGGGTCCCAAATCTCCAGGTTCAAGGGCATCTTCCTACATCGAAAACATGCATGAGAAACCCAGAAGATGGTACACCGTGTGACCGGGAAAGGTTTCTAAAACGCACCTCATTTCTCATCTCCTTGTGCTCCGGTTCGCCATTCCAGCCGCTTTACTAGCAATCTCCCTCCTTGGAGAATCAGCACCTTTAACCTCCTGTTCCGTACACGTTGCAATTTGTCCTGAGGATGAACGGGAAGAGGGGGAACCAATGAGAGACTAGCTCTAGGTGTTGGGACAGGCACAGGTCACTCTATTTTCCCATCAGGAAGCAGAATTAACCACAGGCTCAGCCTGCCGCCCGGAGCCAGAATAGGGCCTGAAGCAATCCTGCGCTTTTGCGGCCAGCTCCCAAGAAAGCTAGTTGAAAAATGGAGCTCAGGGGCACTGCAATTCACAAACCTGCAGAGTTAGAAATGATAACTCTCGTCCACAAATATATGGAGGGAAGGCAACGAAGAGGATTTGAAAGCAAGGCAGAATTGCAGGAAACCGATTTCAGGAGGTAGATTCGAATCGCATTTAAAGCACAGGAAAAGCGGCAAAACCTCGACAATGATGCCCTTGGCCAAAAAGGGCGTATGCGTTTTTTCCTGAATATATTCAGGAAAAAACGCATACGCCCTTTTTGGCCAACCAAGCAACCTGGAAAGGCAAATCAGCGCTACAAAGAAGTCTCGCTTCCCATCGGTCAAAAGGGCCATGCTGAATAAAGTGTCAAAACCAGAAATGCAGGACAGGCCATGGAGAAATGGGAGCCTTGCTACGCTGATGGGCGGGCTGTAAATTGCCAACAGCCACTCTGGAGAAGTGTACGGTGTGTCCTGAAACATCTAAAAAACTCAGCTTAGAGAGCATAGGGCACTTCCACTCATGGGCGTATAAATTGGGAAAACTAAAAATCAGCAAGACACAGGCACCCCAAAGTTTAGGGCTGCTCTGTTGACAAGAACCTCCACTTCGTTACACCTTAAACATCCCAGGAAAGAGAAGAATGGATAAAGAAGTTGTGGTCCTTATGTACAATGGAATATCACTCAGCCATGAAATCAACGTCATAAGGCTAGGAGCAGCATGATGAGTGGATTTAGGTACGACGATTCTAAGTGAAATAAGTCACACAGAAAAAGACACTTATCATAAGATATCACTTACAGAGAGAATGTAAAAACCGCTACCCTTGAACTGAATTACAAAACAGAACAGAGTCGCACGTTTAGAAAACACACTATGGCTGCTTAACGGGAAAGGTGAGGTGGGGTGATGCATAAAACAAGGGTTTCAAATTAGCTCAGATACCGTTCCATAAACCCAATATGTAATAGACAAGACCTACTCCTTGCTCAGTGAACTGGACTCAACGCCCCCTATTCACCGCCCAAGAATATATCTGACTAGTAAGAATCTTAAAACCTATGTATTGATATCTATCTGTAAGTGAGTCAAGTGGGTGAAAAGCGGCATAAACACAGCAGTGCAAAGCAGCTAAACCCTATTATAAAAATCAATTACTTTTAAAAACCCGTGAAACAAAGACAGTGAAAGAGAGAGAAATTCTTACAAAATTCGTTCAAGGGCTGCGATGCCACCTGGATTGACCATATCTAGACCCACAGCTGATTGAGACATAAGGGTGGACACTCTTGGGGCTGAGAGGTTTGGTGAGGTTGGGTGAGCTAACGCAGACCCTGTAAAGTAATACGGCGTGGTACCCATCCCATGGGTCCCAAATCTCCAGGTTCAAGGGCATCTTCCTACGTCGAAAACATGCACGAGCAACCCAGAAGATGGTACACCGTGTGACCGGGAAAGGTTTCTAAAACGCACCTCATTTCTCATCTCCTTGTGCTCCGGTTCGCCATTCCAGCCGCTTTACTAGCAATCTCCCTCCTTGGAGAATCAGCACCTTTAACCTCCTGTTCCGTACACGTTGCAATTTGTCCTGAGGATGAACGGGAAGAGGGGGAACCAATGAGAGACTAGCTCTAGGTTTTGGGACAGGCACAAGTCACTCTATTTTCCCATCAGGAAGAAGAATTAACCACAGGCTCAGCCTTCCGCCCGGAGCCAGAATAGGGCCTGAAGCAATCCTGCGCTTTTGCAGCCAGCTCCCAAGAAAACGAGTTAAAAAATGGAGCTCAGGGGCACTGCAATTCACAAAACTGCAGAGGTAGAAATGATAACTCTCGTCCACAAATATATGGAAGGAAGGCAACGATGAGGATTTGAAAGCAAGGCAGAATTGCAGGAAACAGATTTCAGGAGGTAGATTCGAATCGCCTTTAGAGCACAGGAAAAGCGGCAAAACCTCGACAATGATGCCCTTGGCCAAAAAGGGCGTATGCGTTTTTTCCTGAATATATTCAGGAAAAAACGCATACGCCCTTTTTGGCCAACCAAGCAACCTGGAAAGGCAAATCAGCGCTACAAAGAAGTCTCACTTCCCATCGGTCAAAAGGGCCATGCTGAATAAAGTGTCAAAACCAGAAATGCAGGACAGGCCATGGAGAAATGGGAGCCTTGCTACGCTGATGGGCGGGCTGTAAATTGCCAACAGCCACTCTGGAGAAGTGTACGGTGTGTCCTGAAACATCTAAAAAACTCAGCTTAGAGAGCATAGGGCACTTCCACTCATGGGCGTATAAATTGGGAAAACTAAAAATCAGCAAGACACAGGCACCCCAAAGTTTAGGGCTGCTCTGTTGACAAGAACCTCCACTTCGTTACACCTTAAACATCCCAGGAAAGAGAAGAATGGATAAAGAAGTTGTGGTCCTTATGTACAATGGAATATCACTCAGCCATGAAATCAACGTCATAAGGCTAGGAGCAGCATGATGAGTGGATTTAGGTACGACGATTCTAAGTGAAATAAGTCACACAGAAAAAGACACTTATCATAAGATATCACTTACAGAGAGAATGTAAAAACCGCTACCCTTGAACTGAATTACAAAACAGAACAGAGTCGCACGTTTAGAAAACACACTATGGCTGCTTAACGGGAAAGGTGAGGTGGGGTGATGCATAAAACAAGGGTTTCAAATTAGCTCAGATACCGTTCCATAAACCCAATATGTAATAGACAAGACCTACTCCTTGCTCAGTGAACTGGACTCAACGCCCCCTATTCACCGCCCAAGAATATATCTGACTAGTAAGAATCTTAAAACCTATGTATTGATATCTATCTGTAAGTGAGTCAAGTGGGTGAAAAGCGGCATAAACACAGCAGTGCAAAGCAGCTAAACCCCATTATAAAAATCAATTACTTTTAAAAACCCATGAAACAAAGACAGTGAAAGAGAGAGAAATTCTTACAAAATTCGTTCAGGGGCTGCGATGCCACCTGGATTGACCATATCTAGACCCACAGCTGATTGAGACATAAGGGTGGACACTCTTGGGGCTGAGAGGTTTGGTGAGGTTGGGTGAGCTAACGCAGACCCTGTAAAGTAATACGGCGTGGTACCCATCCCATGGGTCCCAAATCTCCAGGGTCAAGGGCATCTTCCTACGTCGAAAACATGCGCGAGAAACCCAGAAGATGGTACACCGTGTGACCGGGAAAGGTTTCTAAAACGCACCTCATTTCTCATCTCCTTGTGCTCCGGTTCGCCATTCCAGCCGCTTTACTAGCAATCTCCCTCCTTGGAGAATCAGCGCCTTTAACCTCCTGTTCCGTACACGTTGCAATTTGTCCTGAGGATGAACGGGAAGAGGGGGAACCAATGAGAGACTAGCTCTAGGTGTTGGGACAGGCACAGGTCACTCTATTTTCCCATCAGGTAGCAGAATTAACCACAGGCTCAGCCTGCCGCCCGGAGCCAGAATAGGGCCTGAAGCAATCCTGCGCTTTTGCGGCCAGCTCCCAAGAAAGCGAGTTGAAAAATGGAGCTCAGGGGCACTGCAATTCACAAACCTGCAGAGTTAGAAATGATAACTCTCGTCCACAAATATATGGAGGGAAGGCTACGAAGAGGATTTGAAAGCAAGGCAGAATTGCAGGAAACCGATTTCAGGAGGTAGATTCGAATCGCCTTTAAAGCACAGGAAAAGCGGCAAAACCTCGACAATGATGCCCTTGGCCAAAAAGGGCGTATGCGTTTTTTCCTGAATATATTCAGGAAAAAACGCATACGCCCTTTTTGGCCAACCAAGCAACCTGGAAAGGCAAATCAGTGCTACAAAGAAGTCTCGCTTCCCATCGGTCAAAAGGGCCATGCTGAATAAAGTGTCAAAACCAGAAATGCAGGACAGGCCATGGAGAAATGGGAGCCTTGCTACGCTGATGGGCGGGCTGTAAATTGCCAACAGCCACTCTGGAGAAGTGTACGGTGTGTCCTGAAACATCTAAAAAACTCAGCTTAGAGAGCATAGGGCACTTCCACTCATGGGCGTATAAATTGGGAAAACTAAAAATCAGCAAGACACAGGCACCCCAAAGTTTAGGGCTGCTCTGTTGACAAGAACCTCCACTTCGTTACACCTTAAACATCCCAGGAAAGAGAAGAAGTTGTGGTCCTTATGTACAATGGAATATCACTCAGCCATGAAATCAACGTCATAAGGCTAGGAGCAGCATGATGAGTGGATTTAGGTACGACGATTCTAAGTGAAATAAGTCACACAGAAAAAGACACTTATCATAAGATATCACTTACAGAGGGAATGTAAAAACCGCTACCCTTGAACTGAATTACAAAACAGAACAGAGTCACACGTTTAGAAAACACATTATGGCTGCTTAACGGGAAAGGTGAGGTGGGGTGATGCATAAAACAAGGGTTTCAAATTAGCTCAGATACCGTTCCATAAACCCAATATGTAATAGACAAGACCTACTCCTTGCTCAGTGAACTGGACTCAACGCCCCCTATTCACCGCCCAAGAATATATCTGACTAGTAAGAATCTTAAAACCTATGTATTGATATCTCTCTGTAAGTGAGTCAAGTGGGTGTAAAGCGGCATAAACACAGCAGTGCAAAGCAGCTAAACCCCATTATAAAAATCAATTACTTTTAAAAACCCGTCAAACAAAGACAGTGAAAGAGAGATAAATTCTTACAAAATTCGTTCAGGGGCTGCGATGCCACCTGGATTGACCATATCTAGACCCACAGCTGACTGAGACATAAGGGTGGACACTCTTGGGGCTGAGAGGTTTGGTGAGGTTGGGTGAGCTAACGCAGACCCTGTAAAGTAATACGGCGTGGTACCCATCCCATGGGTCCCAAATCTCCAGGTTCAAGGGCATCTTCCTACATCGAAAACATGCATGAGAAACCCAGAAGATGGTACACCGTGTGACCGGGAAAGGTTTCTAAAACGCACCTCATTTCTCATCTCCTTGTGCTCCGGTTCGCCATTCCAGCCGCTTTACTAGCAATCTCCCTCCTTGGAGAATCAGCACCTTTAACCTCCTGTTCCGTACACGTTGCAATTTGTCCTGAGGATGAACGGGAAGAGGGGGAACCAATGAGAGACTAGCTCTAGGTGTTGGGACAGGCACAGGTCACTCTATTTTCCCATCAGGAAGCAGAATTAACCACAGGCTCAGCCTGCCGCCCGGAGCCAGAATAGGGCCTGAAGCAATCCTGCGCTTTTGCGGCCAGCTCCCAAGAAAGCGAGTTGAAAAATGGAGCTCAGGGGCACTGCAATTCACAAACCTGCAGAGTTAGAAATGATAACTCTCGTCCACAAATATATGGAGGGAAGGCAACGAAGAGGATTTGAAAGCAAGGCAGAATTGCAGGAAACCGATTTCAGGAGGTAGATTCGAATCGCCTTTAAAGCACAGGAAAAGCGGCAAAACCTCGACAATGATGCCCTTGGCCAAAAAGGGCGTATGCGTTTTTTCCTGAATATATTCAGGAAAAAACGCATACGCCCTTTTTGGCCAACCAAGCAACCTGGAAAGGCAAATCAGCGCTACAAAGAAGTCTCGCTTCCCATCGGTCAAAAGGGCCATGCTGAATAAAGTGTCAAAACCAGAAATGCAGGACAGGCCATGGAGAAATGGGAGCCTTGCTACGCTGATGGGCGGGCTGTAAATTGCCAACAGCCACTCTGGAGAAGTGTACGGTGTGTCCTGAAACATCTAAAAAACTCAGCTTAGAGAGCATAGGGCACTTCCACTCATGGGCGTATAAATTGGGAAAACTAAAAATCAGCAAGACACAGGCACCCCAAAGTTTAGGGCTGCTCTGTTGACAAGAACCTCCACTTCGTTACACCTTAAACATCCCAGGAAAGAGAAGAATGGATAAAGAAGTTGTGGTCCTTATGTACAATGGAATATCACTCAGCCATGAAATCAACGTCATAAGGCTAGGAGCAGCATGATGAGTGGATTTAGGTACGACGATTCTAAGTGAAATAAGTCACACAGAAAAAGACACTTATCATAAGATATCACTGACAGAGGGAATGTAAAAACCGCTACCCTTGAACTGAATTACAAAACAGAACAGAGTCGCACGTTTAGAAAACACACTATGGCTGCTTAACGGGAAAGGTGAGGTGGGGTGATGCATAAAACAAGGGTTTCAAATTAGCTCAGATACCGTTCCATAAACCCAATATGTAATAGACAAGACCTACTCCTTGCTCAGTGAACTGGACTCAACGCCCCCTATTCACCGCCCAAGAATATATCTGACTAGTAAGAATCTTAAAACCTATGTATTGATATCTATCTGTAAGTGAGTCAAGTGGGTGAAAAGCGGCATAAACACAGCAGTGCAAAGCAGCTAAACCCTATTATAAAAATCAATTACTTTTAAAAACCCGTGAAACAAAGACAGTGAAAGAGAGAGAAATTCTTACAAAATTCGTTCAAGGGCTGCGATGCCACCTGGATTGACCATATCTAGACCCACAGCTGATTGAGACATAAGGGTGGACACTCTTGGGGCTGAGAGGTTTGGTGAGGTTGGGTGAGCTAACGCAGACCCTGTAAAGTAATACGGCGTGGTACCCATCCCATGGGTCCCAAATCTCCAGGTTCAAGGGCATCTTCCTACGTCGAAAACATGCACGAGCAACCCAGAAGATGGTACACCGTGTGACCGGGAAAGGTTTCTAAAACGCACCTCATTTCTCATCTCCTTGTGCTCCGGTTCGCCATTCCAGCCGCTTTACTAGCAATCTCCCTCCTTGGAGAATCAGCACCTTTAACCTCCTGTTCCGTACACGTTGCAATTTGTCCTGAGGATGAACGGGAAGAGGGGGAACCAATGAGAGACTAGCTCTAGGTTTTGGGACAGGCACAAGTCACTCTATTTTCCCATCAGGAAGAAGAATTAACCACAGGCTCAGCCTGCCGCCCGGAGCCAGAATAGGGCCTGAAGCAATCCTGCGCTTTTGCAGCCAGCTCCCAAGAAAACGAGTTAAAAAATGGAGCTCAGGGGCACTGCAATTCACAAAACTGCAGAGGTAGAAATGATAACTCTCGTCCACAAATATATGGAAGGAAGGCAACGATGAGGATTTGAAAGCAAGGCAGAATTGCAGGAAACAGATTTCAGGAGGTAGATTCGAATCGCCTTTAGAGCACAGGAAAAGCGGCAAAACCTCGACAATGATGCCCTTGGCCAAAAAGGGCGTATGCGTTTTTTCCTGAATATATTCAGGAAAAAACGCATACGCCCTTTTTGGCCAACCAAGCAACCTGGAAAGGCAAATCAGCGCTACAAAGAAGTCTCACTTCCCATCGGTCAAAAGGGCCATGCTGAATAAAGTGTCAAAACCAGAAATGCAGGACAGGCCATGGAGAAATGGGAGCCTTGCTACGCTGATGGGCGGGCTGTAAATTGCCAACAGCCACTCTGGAGAAGTGTACGGTGTGTCCTGAAACATCTAAAAAACTCAGCTTAGAGAGCATAGGGCACTTCCACTCATGGGCGTATAAATTGGGAAAACTAAAAATCAGCAAGACACAGGCACCCCAAAGTTTAGGGCTGCTCTGTTGACAAGAACCTCCACTTCGTTACACCTTAAACATCCCAGGAAAGAGAAGAATGGATAAAGAAGTTGTGGTCCTTATGTACAATGGAATATCACTCAGCCATGAAATCAACGTCATAAGGCTAGGAGCAGCATGATGAGTGGATTTAGGTACGACGATTCTAAGTGAAATAAGTCACACAGAAAAAGACACTTATCATAAGATATCACTTACAGAGAGAATGTAAAAACCGCTACCCTTGAACTGAATTACAAAACAGAACAGAGTCGCACGTTTAGAAAACACACTATGGCTGCTTAACGGGAAAGGTGAGGTGGGGTGATGCATAAAACAAGGGTTTCAAATTAGCTCAGATACCGTTCCATAAACCCAATATGTAATAGACAAGACCTACTCCTTGCTCAGTGAACTGGACTCAACGCCCCCTATTCACCGCCCAAGAATATATCTGACTAGTAAGAATCTTAAAACCTATGTATTGATATCTCTCTGTAAGTGAGTCAAGTGGGTGTAAAGCGGCATAAACACAGCAGTGCAAAGCAGCTAAACCCCATTATAAAAATCAATTACTTTTAAAAACCCGTCAAACAAAGACAGTGAAAGAGAGATAAATTCTTACAAAATTCGTTCAGGGGCTGCGATGCCACCTGGATTGACCATATCTAGACCCACAGCTGACTGAGACATAAGGGTGGACACTCTTGGGGCTGAGAGGTTTGGTGAGGTTGGGTGAGCTAACGCAGACCCTGTAAAGTAATACGGCGTGGTACCCATCCCATGGGTCCCAAATCTCCAGGTTCAAGGGCATCTTCCTACATCGAAAACATGCATGAGAAACCCAGAAGATGGTACACCGTGTGACCGGGAAAGGTTTCTAAAACGCACCTCATTTCTCATCTCCTTGTGCTCCGGTTCGCCATTCCAGCCGCTTTACTAGCAATCTCCCTCCTTGGAGAATCAGCACCTTTAACCTCCTGTTCCGTACACGTTGCAATTTGTCCTGAGGATGAACGGGAAGAGGGGGAACCAATGAGAGACTAGCTCTAGGTGTTGGGACAGGCACAGGTCACTCTATTTTCCCATCAGGAAGCAGAATTAACCACAGGCTCAGCCTGCTGCCCGGAGCCAGAATAGGGCCTGAAGCAATCCTGCGCTTTTGCGGCCAGCTCCCAAGAAAGCGAGTTGAAAAATGGAGCTCAGGGGCACTGCAATTCACAAACCTGCAGAGTTAGAAATGATAACTCTCGTCCACAAATATATGGAGGGAAGGCAACGAAGAGGATTTGAAAGCAAGGCAGAATTGCAGGAAACCGATTTCAGGAGGTAGATTCGAATCGCCTTTAAAGCACAGGAAAAGCGGCAAAACCTCGACAATGATGCCCTTGGCCAAAAAGGGCGTATGCGTTTTTTCCTGAATATATTCAGGAAAAAAGGCATACGCCCTTTTTGGCCAACCAAGCAACCTGGAAAGGCAAATCAGCGCTACAAAGAAGTCTCGCTTCCCATCGGTCAAAAGGGCCATGCTGAATAAAGTGTCAAAACCAGAAATGCAGGACAGGCCATGGAGAAATGGGAGCCTTGCTACGCTGATGGGCGGGCTGTAAATTGCCAACAGCCACTCTGGAGAAGTGTACGGTGTGTCCTGAAACATCTAAAAAACTCAGCTTAGAGAGCATAGGGCACTTCCACTCATGGGCGTATAAATTGGGAAAACTAAAAATCAGCAAGACACAGGCACCCCAAAGTTTAGGGCTGCTCTGTTGACAAGAACCTCCACTTCGTTACACCTTAAACATCCCAGGAAAGAGAAGAATGGATAAAGAAGTTGTGGTCCTTATGTACAATGGAATATCACTCAGCCATGAAATCAACGTCATAAGGCTAGGAGCAGCATGATGAGTGGATTTAGGTACGACGATTCTAAGTGAAATAAGTCACACAGAAAAAGACACTTATCATAAGATATCACTTACAGAGGGAATGTAAAAACCGCTACCCTTGAACTGAATTACAAAACAGAACAGAGTCGCACGTTTAGAAAACACATTATGGCTGCTTAACGGGAAAGGTGAGGTGGGGTGATGCATAAAACAAGGGTTTCAAATTAGCTCAGATACCGTTCCATAAACCCAATATGTAATAGACAAGACCTACTCCTTGCTCAGTGAACTGGACTCAACGCCCCCTATTCACCGCCCAAGAATATATCTGACTAGTAAGAATCTTAAAACCTATGTATTGATATCTCTCTGTAAGTGAGTCAAGTGGGTGTAAAGCGGCATAAACACAGCAGTGCAAAGCAGCTAAACCCCATTATAAAAATCAATTACTTTTAAAAACCCGTCAAACAAAGACAGTGAAAGAGAGATAAATTCTTACAAAATTCGTTCAGGGGCTGCGATGCCACCTGGATTGACCATATCTAGACCCACAGCTGACTGAGACATAAGGGTGGACACTCTTGGGGCTGAGAGGTTTGGTGAGGTTGGGTGAGCTAACGCAGACCCTGTAAAGTAATACGGCGTGGTACCCATCCCATGGGTCCCAAATCTCCAGGTTCAAGGGCATCTTCCTACATCGAAAACATGCATGAGAAACCCAGAAGATGGTACACCGTGTGACCGGGAAAGGTTTCTAAAACGCACCTCATTTCTCATCTCTTTGTGCTCCGGTTCGCCATTCCAGCCGCTTTACTAGCAATCCCCCTCCTGGGAGAATCAGCACCTTTAACCTCCTGTTCCGTACACGTTGCAATTTGTCCTGAGGATGAACGGGAAGAGGGGGAACCAATGAGAGACTAGCTCTAGGTGTTGGGACAGGCACAGGTCACTCTATTTTCCCATCAGGAAGCAGAATTAACCACAGGCTCAGCCTGCCGCCCGGAGCCAGAATAGGGCCTGAAGCAATCCTGCGCTTTTGCGGCCAGCTCCCAAGAAAGCGAGTTGAAAAATGGAGCTCAGGGGCACTGCAATTCACAAACCTGCAGAGTTAGAAATGATAACTCTCGTCCACAAATATATGGAGGGAAGGCAACGAAGAGGATTTGAAAGCAAGGCAGAATTGCAGGAAACCGATTTCAGGAGGTAGATTCGAATCGCATTTAAAGCACAGGAAAAGCGGCAAAACCTCGACAATGATGCCCTTGGCCAAAAAGGGCGTATGCGTTTTTTCCTGAATATATTCAGGAAAAAACGCATACGCCCTTTTTGGCCAACCAAGCAACCTGGAAAGGCAAATCAGCACTACAAAGAAGTCTCGCTTCCCATCGGTCAAAAGGGCCATGCTGAATAAAGTGTCAAAACCAGAAATGCAGGACAGGCCATGGAGAAATGGGAGCCTTGCTACGCTGATGGGCGGGCTGTAAATTGCCAACAGCCACTCTGGAGAAGTGTACGGTGTGTCCTGAAACATCTAAAAAACTCAGCTTAGAGAGCATAGGGCACTTCCACTCATGGGCGTATAAATTGGGAAAACTAAAAATCAGCAAGACACAGGCACCCCAAAGTTTAGGGCTGCTCTGTTGACAAGAACCTCCACTTCGTTACACCTTAAACATCCCAGGAAAGAGAAGAATGGATAAAGAAGTTGTGGTCCTTATGTACAATGGAATATCACTCAGCCATGAAATCAACGTCATAAGGCTAGGAGCAGCATGATGAGTGGATTTAGGTACGACGATTCTAAGTGAAATAAGTCACACAGAAAAAGACACTTATCATAAGATATCACTTACAGAGAGAATGTAAAAACCGCTACCCTTGAACTGAATTACAAAACAGAACAGAGTCGCACGTTTAGAAAACACACTATGGCTGCTTAACGGGAAAGGTGAGGTGGGGTGATGCATAAAACAAGGGTTTCAAATTAGCTCAGATACCGTTCCATAAACCCAATATGTAATAGACAAGACCTACTCCTTGCTCAGTGAACTGGACTCAACGCCCCCTATTCACCGCCCAAGAATATATCTGACTAGTAAGAATCTTAAAACCTATGTATTGATATCTATCTGTAAGTGAGTCAAGTGGGTGAAAAGCGGCATAAACACAGCAGTGCAAAGCAGCTAAACCCTATTATAAAAATCAATTACTTTTAAAAACCCGTCAAACAAAGACAGTGAAAGAGAGAGAAATTCTTACAAAATTCGTTCAAGGGCTGCGATGCCACCTGGATTGACCATATCTAGACCCACAGCTGATTGAGACATAAGGGTGGACACTCTTGGGGCTGAGAGGTTTGGTGAGGTTGGGTGAGCTAACGCAGACCCTGTAAAGTAATACGGCGTGGTACCCATCCCATGGGTCCCAAATCTCCAGGTTCCAGGGCATCTTCCTACGTCGAAAACATGCACGAGCAACCCAGAAGATGGTACACCGTGTGACCGGGAAAGGTTTCTAAAACGCACCTCATTTCTCATCTCCTTGTGCTCCGGTTCGCCATTCCAGCCGCTTTACTAGCAATCTCCCTCCTTGGAGAATCAGCACCTTTAACCTCCTGTTCCGTACACGTTGCAATTTGTCCTGAGGATGAACGGGAAGAGGGGGAACCAATGAGAGACTAGCTCTAGGTTTTGGGACAGGCACAAGTCACTCTATTTTCCCATCAGGAAGAAGAATTAACCACAGGCTCAGCCTGCCGCCCGGAGCCAGAATAGGGCCTGAAGTAATCCTGCGCTTTTGCGGCCAGCTCCCAAGAAAACGAGTTAAAAAATGGAGCTCAGGGGCACTGCAATTCACAAAACTGCAGAGGTAGAAATGATAACTCTCGTCCACAAATATATGGAAGGAAGGCAACGATGAGGATTTGAAAGCAAGGCAGAATTGCAGGAAACAGATTTCAGGAGGTAGATTCGAATCGCCTTTAGAGCACAGGAAAAGCGGCAAAACCTCGACAATGATGCCCTTGGCCAAAAAGGGCGTATGCGTTTTTTCCTGAATATATTCAGGAAAAAACGCATACGCCCTTTTTGGCCAACCAAGCAACCTGGAAAGGCAAATCAGCGCTACAAAGAAGTCTCACTTCCCATCGGTCAAAAGGGCCATGCTGAATAAAGTGTCAAAACCAGAAATGCAGGACAGGCCATGGAGAAATGGGAGCCTTGCTACGCTGATGGGCGGGCTGTAAATTGCCAACAGCCACTCTGGAGAAGTGTACGGTGTGTCCTGAAACATCTAAAAAACTCAGCTTAGACAGCATAGGGCACTTCCACTCATGGGCGTATAAATTGGGAAAACTAAAAATCAGCAAGACACAGGCACCCCAAAGTTTAGGGCTGCTCTGTTGACAAGAACCTCCACTTCGTTACACCTTAAACATCCCAGGAAAGAGAAGAATGGATAAAGAAGTTGTGGTCCTTATGTACAATGGAATATCACTCAGCCATGAAATCAACGTCATAAGGCTAGGAGCAGCATGATGAGTGGATTTAGGTACGACGATTCTAAGTGAAATAAGTCACACAGAAAAAGACACTTATCATAAGATATCACTTACAGAGAGAATGTAAAAACCGCTACCCTTGAACTGAATTACAAAACAGAACAGAGTCGCACGTTTAGAAAACACACTATGGCTGCTTAACGGAAAAGGTGAGGTGGGGTGATGCATAAAACAAGGGTTTCAAATTAGCTCAGATACCGTTCCATAAACCCAATATGTAATAGACAAGACCTACTCCTTGCTCAGTGAACTGGACTCAACGCCCCCTATTCACCGCCCAAGAATATATCTGACTAGTAAGAATCTTAAAACCTATGTATTGATATCTCTCTGTAAGTGAGTCAAGTGGGTGTAAAGCGGCATAAACACAGCAGTGCAAAGCAGCTAAACCCCATTATAAAAATCAATTACTTTTAAAAACCCGTCAAACAAAGACAGTGAAAGAGAGATAAATTCTTACAAAATTCGTTCAGGGGCTGCGATGCCACCTGGATTGACCATATCTAGACCCACAGCTGACTGAGACATAAGGGTGGACACTCTTGGGGCTGAGAGGTTTGGTGAGGTTGGGTGAGCTAACGCAGACCCTGTAAAGTAATACGGCGTGGTACCCATCCCATGGGTCCCAAATCTCCAGGTTCAAGGGCATCTTCCTACATCGAAAACATGCATGAGAAACCCAGAAGATGGTACACCGTGTGACCGGGAAAGGTTTCTAAAACGCACCTCATTTCTCATCTCCTTGTGCTCCAGTTCGCCATTCCAGCCGCTTTACTAGCAATCTCCCTCCTGGGAGAATCAGCACCTTTAACCTCCTGTTCCGTACACGTTGCAATTTGTCCTGAGGATGAACGGGAAGAGGGGGAACCAATGAGAGACTAGCTCTAGGTGTTGGGACAGGCACAGGTCACTCTATTTTCCCATCAGGAAGAAGAATTAACCACAGGCTCAGCCTGCCGCCCGGAGCCAGAATAGGGCCTGAAGCAATCCTGCGCTTTTGCGGCCAGCTCCCAAGAAAGCGAGTTGAAAAATGGAGCTCAGGGGCACTGCAATTCACAAACCTGCAGAGTTAGAAATGATAACTCTCGTCCACAAATATATGGAGGGAAGGCTACGAAGAGGATTTGAAAGCAAGGTAGAATTGCAGGAAACAGATTTCAGGAGGTAGATTCGAATCGCCTTTAGAGCACAGGAAAAGCGGCAAAACCTCGACAATGATGCCCTTGGCCAAAAAGGGCGTATGCGTTTTTTCCTGAATATATTCAGGAAAAAACGCATACGCCCTTTTTGGCCAACCAAGCAACCTGGAAAGGCAAATCAGTGCTACAAAGAAGTCTCGCTTCCCATCGGTCAAAAGGGCCATGCTGAATAAAGTGTCAAAACCAGAAATGCAGGACAGGCCATGGAGAAATGGGAGCCTTGCTACGCTGATGGGCGGGCTGTAAATTGCCAACAGCCACTCTGGAGAAGTGTACGGTGTGTCCTGAAACATCTAAAAAACTCAGCTTAGAGAGCATAGGGCACTTCCACTCATGGGCGTATAAATTGGGAAAACTAAAAATCAGCAAGACACAGGCACCCCAAAGTTTAGGGCTGCTCTGTTGACAAGAACCTCCACTTCGTTACACCTTAAACATCCCAGGAAAGAGAAGAATGGATAAAGAAGTTGTGGTCCTTATGTACAATGGAATATCACTCAGCCATGAAATCAACGTCATAAGGCTAGGAGCAGCATGATGAGTGGATTTAGGTACGACGATTCTAAGTGAAATAAGTCACACAGAAAAAGACACTTATCATAAGATATCACTTACAGAGAGAATGTAAAAACCGCTACCCTTGAACTGAATTACAAAACAGAACAGAGTCGCACGTTTAGAAAACACACTATGGCTGCTTAACGGGAAAGGTGAGGTGGGGTGATGCATAAAACAAGGGTTTCAAATTAGCTCAGATACCGTTCCATAAACCCAATATGTAATAGACAAGACCTACTCCTTGCTCAGTGAACTGGACTCAACGCCCCCTATTCACCGCCCAAGAATATATCTGACTAGTAAGAATCTTAAAACCTATGTATTGATATCTATCTGTAAGTGAGTCAAGTGGGTGAAAAGCGGCATAAACACAGCAGTGCAAAGCAGCTAAACCCCATTATAAAAATCAATTACTTTTAAAAACCCATGAAACAAAGACAGTGAAAGAGAGAGAAATTCTTACAAAATTCGTTCAGGGGCTGCGATGCCACCTGGATTGACCATATCTAGACCCACAGCTGATTGAGACATAAGGGTGGACACTCTTGGGGCTGAGAGGTTTGGTGAGGTTGGGTGAGCTAACGCAGACCCTGTAAAGTAATACGGCGTGGTACCCATCCCATGGGTCCCAAATCTCCAGGGTCAAGGGCATCTTCCTACGTCGAAAACATGCGCGAGAAACCCAGAAGATGGTACACCGTGTGACCGGGAAAGGTTTCTAAAACGCACCTCATTTCTCATCTCCTTGTGCTCCGGTTCGCCATTCCAGCCGCTTTACTAGCAATCTCCCTCCTTGGAGAATCAGCGCCTTTAACCTCCTGTTCCGTACACGTTGCAATTTGTCCTGAGGATGAACGGGAAGAGGGGGAACCAATGAGAGACTAGCTCTAGGTGTTGGGACAGGCACAGGTCACTCTATTTTCCCATCAGGTAGCAGAATTAACCACAGGCTCAGCCTGCCGCCCGGAGCCAGAATAGGGCCTGAAGCAATCCTGCGCTTTTGCGGCCAGCTCCCAAGAAAGCGAGTTGAAAAATGGAGCTCAGGGGCACTGCAATTCACAAACCTGCAGAGTTAGAAATGATAACTCTCGTCCACAAATATATGGAGGGAAGGCTACGAAGAGGATTTGAAAGCAAGGCAGAATTGCAGGAAACCGATTTCAGGAGGTAGATTCGAATCGCCTTTAAAGCACAGGAAAAGCGGCAAAACCTCGACAATGATGCCCTTGGCCAAAAAGGGCGTATGCGTTTTTTCCTGAATATATTCAGGAAAAAACGCATACGCCCTTTTTGGCCAACCAAGCAACCTGGAAAGGCAAATCAGTGCTACAAAGAAGTCTCGCTTCCCATCGGTCAAAAGGGCCATGCTGAATAAAGTGTCAAAACCAGAAATGCAGGACAGGCCATGGAGAAATGGGAGCCTTGCTACGCTGATGGGCGGGCTGTAAATTGCCAACAGCCACTCTGGAGAAGTGTACGGTGTGTCCTGAAACATCTAAAAAACTCAGCTTAGAGAGCATAGGGCACTTCCACTCATGGGCGTATAAATTGGGAAAACTAAAAATCAGCAAGACACAGGCACCCCAAAGTTTAGGGCTGCTCTGTTGACAAGAACCTCCACTTCGTTACACCTTAAACATCCCAGGAAAGAGAAGAATGGATAAAGAAGTTGTGGTCCTTATGTACAATGGAATATCACTCAGCCATGAAATCAACGTCATAAGGCTAGGAGCAGCATGATGAGTGGATTTAGGTACGACGATTCTAAGTGAAATAAGTCACACAGAAAAAGACACTTATCATAAGATATCACTTACAGAGAGAATGTAAAAACCGCTACCCTTGAACTGAATTACAAAACAGAACAGAGTCGCACGTTTAGAAAACACACTATGGCTGCTTAACGGGAAAGGTGAGGTGGGGTGATGCATAAAACAAGGGTTTCAAATTAGCTCAGATACCGTTCCATAAACCCAATATGTAATAGACAAGACCTACTCCTTGCTCAGTGAACTGGACTCAACGCCCCCTATTCACCGCCCAAGAATATATCTGACTAGTAAGAATCTTAAAACCTATGTATTGATATCTATCTGTAAGTGAGTCAAGTGGGTGAAAAGCGGCATAAACACAGCAGTGCAAAGCAGCTAAACCCTATTATAAAAATCAATTACTTTTAAAAACCCGTGAAACAAAGACAGTGAAAGAGAGAGAAATTCTTACAAAATTCGTTCAGGGGCTGCGATGCCACCTGGATTGACCATATCTAGACCCACAGCTGATTGAGACATAAGGGTGGACACTCTTGGGGCTGAGAGGTTTGGTGAGGTTGGGTGAGCTAACGCAGACCCTGTAAAGTAATACGGCGTGGTACCCATCCCATGGGTCCCAAATCTCCAGGGTCAAGGGCATCTTCCTACGTCGAAAACATGCACGAGAAACCCAGAAGATGGTACACCGTGTGACCGGGAAAGGTTTCTAAAACGCACCTCATTTCTCATCTCCTTGTGCTCCGGTTCGCCATTCCAGCCGCTTTACTAGCAATCTCCCTCCTTGGAGAATCAGCGCCTTTAACCTCCTGTTCCGTACACGTTGCAATTTGTCCTGAGGATGAACGGGAAGAGGGGGAACCAATGAGAGACTAGCTCTAGGTGTTGGGACAGGCACAGGTCACTCTATTTTCCCATCAGGAAGCAGAATTAACCACAGGCTCAGCCTGCCGCCCGGAGCCAGAATAGGGCCTGAAGCAATCCTGCGCTTTTGCGGCCAGCTCCCAAGAAAGCGAGTTGAAAAATGGAGCTCAGGGGCACTGCAATTCACAAACCTGCAGAGTTAGAAATGATAACTCTCGTCCACAAATATATGGAGGGAAGGCAACGAAGAGGATTTGAAAGCAAGGCAGAATTGCAGGAAACCGATTTCAGGAGGTAGATTCGAATCGCCTTTAAAGCACAGGAAAAGCGGCAAAACCTCGACAATGATGCCCTTGGCCAAAAAGGGCGTATGCGTTTTTTCCTGAATATATTCAGGAAAAAACGCATACGCCCTTTTTGGCCAACCAAGCAACCTGGAAAGGCAAATCAGCGCTACAAAGAAGTCTCGCTTCCCATCGGTCAAAAGGGCCATGCTGAATAAAGTGTCAAAACCAGAAATGCAGGACAGGCCATGGAGAAATGGGAGCCTTGCTACGCTGATGGGCGGGCTGTAAATTGCCAACAGCCACTCTGGAGAAGTGTACGGTGTGTCCTGAAACATCTAAAAAACTCAGCTTAGAGAGCATAGGGCACTTCCACTCATGGGCGTATAAATTGGGAAAACTAAAAATCAGCAAGACACAGGCACCCCAAAGTTTAGGGCTGCTCTGTTGACAAGAACCTCCACTTCGTTACACCTTAAACATCCCAGGAAAGAGAAGAATGGATAAAGAAGTTGTGGTCCTTATGTACAATGGAATATCACTCAGCCATGAAATCAACGTCATAAGGCTAGGAGCAGCATGATGAGTGGATTTAGGTACGACGATTCTAAGTGAAATAAGTCACACAGAAAAAGACACTTATCATAAGATATCACTTACAGAGGGAATGTAAAAACCGCTACCCTTGAACTGAATTACAAAACAGAACAGAGTCGCACGTTTAGAAAACACACTATGGCTGCTTAACGGGAAAGGTGAGGTGGGGTGATGCATAAAACAAGGGTTTCAAATTAGCTCAGATACCGTTCCATAAACCCAATATGTAATAGACCAGACCTACTCCTTGCTCAGTGAACTGGACTCAACGCCCCCTATTCACCGCCCAAGAATATATCTGACTAGTAAGAATCTTAAAACCTATGTATTGATATCTCTCTGTAAGTGAGTCAAGTGGGTGTAAAGCGGCATAAACACAGCAGTGCAAAGCAGCTAAACCCTATTATAAAAATCAATTACTTTTAAAAACCCGTGAAACAAAGACAGTGAAAGAGAGAGAAATTCTTACAAAATTCGTTCAGGGGCTGCGATGCCACCTGGATTGACCATATCTAGACCCACAGCTGATTGAGACATACGGGAGGACACTCTTGGGGCTGAGAGGTTTGGTGAGGTTGGGTGAGCTAACGCAGACCCTGTAAAGTAATACGGCGTGGTACCCATCCCATGGGTCCCAAATCTCCAGGGTCAAGGGCATCGTCCTACGTCGAAAACATGCACGAGAAACCCAGAAGATGGTACACCGTGTGACCGGGAAAGGTTTCTAAAACGCACCTCATTTCTCATCTCCTTGTGCTCCGGTTCGCCATTCCAGCCGCTTTACTAGCAATCTCCCTCCTTGGAGAATCAGCACCTTTAACCTCCTGTTCCGAACACGTTGCAATTTGTCCTGAGGATGAACGGGAAGAGGGGGAACCAATGAGAGACTAGCTCTAGGTGTTGGGACAGGCACAGGTCACTCTATTTTCCCATCAGGAAGCAGAATTAACCACAGGCTCAGCCTGCCGCCCGGAGCCAGAATAGGGCCTGAAGCAATCCTGCGCTTTTGCGGCCAGCTCCCAAGAAAGCGAGTTGAAAAATGGAGCTCAGGGGCACTGCAATTCACAAACCTGCAGAGTTAGAAATGATAACTCTCGTCCACAAATATATGGAGGGAAGGCAACGAAGAGGATTTGAAAGCAAGGCAGAATTGCAGGAAACCGATTTCAGGAGGTAGATTCGAATCGCCTTTAAAGCACAGGAAAAGCGGCAAAACCTCGACAATGATGCCCTTGGCCAAAAAGGGCGTATGCGTTTTTTCCTGAATATATTCAGGAAAAAACGCATACGCCCTTTTTGGCCAACCAAGCAACCTGGAAAGGCAAATCAGCGCTACAAAGAAGTCTCGCTTCCCATCGGTCAAAAGGGCCATGCTGAATAAAGTGTCAAAACCAGAAATGCAGGACAGGCCATGGAGAAATGGGAGCCTTGCTACGCTGATGGGCGGGCTGTAAATTGCCAACAGCCACTCTGGAGAAGTGTACGGTGTGTCCTGAAACATCTAAAAAACTCAGCTTAGAGAGCATAGGGCACTTCCACTCATGGGCGTATAAATTGGGAAAACTAAAAATCAGCAAGACACAGGCACCCCAAAGTTTAGGGCTGCTCTGTTGACAAGAACCTCCACTTCGTTACACCTTAAACATCCCAGGAAAGAGAAGAATGGATAAAGAAGTTGTGGTCCTTATGTACAATGGAATATCACTCAGCCATGAAATCAACGTCATAAGGCTAGGAGCAGCATGATGAGTGGATTTAGGTACGACGATTCTAAGTGAAATAAGTCACACAGAAAAAGACACTTATCATAAGATATCACTTACAGAGGGAATGTAAAAACCGCTACCCTTGAACTGAATTACAAAACAGAACAGAGTCGCACGTTTAGAAAACACACTATGGCTGCTTAACGGGAAAGGTGAGGTGGGGTGATGCATAAAACAAGGGTTTCAAATTAGCTCAGATACCGTTCCATAAACCCAATATGTAATAGACCAGACCTACTCCTTGCTCAGTGAACTGGACTCAACGCCCCCTATTCACCGCCCAAGAATATATCTGACTAGTAAGAATCTTAAAACCTATGTATTGATATCTCTCTGTAAGTGAGTCAAGTGGGTGTAAAGCGGCATAAACACAGCAGTGCAAAGCAGCTAAACCCTATTATAAAAATCAATTACTTTTAAAAACCCGTGAAACAAAGACAGTGAAAGAGAGAGAAATTCTTACAAAATTCGTTCAGGGGCTGCGATGCCACCTGGATTGACCATATCTAGACCCACAGCTGATTGAGACATAAGGGAGGACATTCTTGGGGCTGAGAGGTTTGGTGAGGTTGGGTGAGCTAACGCAGACCCTGTAAAGTGATATGGCGTGGTACCCATCCCATGGGTCCCAAATCTCCAGGTTCAAGGGCATCGTCCTACGTCGAAAACATGCACGAGAAACCCAGAAGATGGTACACCGTGTGACCGGGAAAGGTTTCTAAAACGCACCTCATTTCTCATCTCCTTGTGCTCCGGTTCGCCATTCCAGCCGCTTTACTAGCAATCTCCCTCCTTGGAGAATCAGCACCTTTAACCTCCTGTTCCGAACACGTTGCAATTTGTCCTGAGGATGAACGGGAAGAGGGGGAACCAATGAGAGACTAGCTCTAGGTGTTGGGACAGGCAGAGGTCACTCTATTTTCCCATCAGGAAGCAGAATTAACCACAGGCTCAGCCTGCCGCCCGGAGCCAGAATAGGGCCTGAAGCAATCCTGCGCTTTTGCGGCCAGCTCCCAAGAAAGCGAGTTGAAAAATGGAGCTCAGGGGCACTGCAATTCACAAACCTGCAGAGTTAGAAATGATAACTCTCGTCCACAAATATATGGAGGGAAGGCAACGAAGAGGATTTGAAAGCAAGGCAGAATTGCAGGAAACCGATTTCAGGAGGTAGATTCGAATCGCCTTTAAAGCACAGGAAAAGCGGCAAAACCTCGACAATGATGCCCTTGGCCAAAAAGGGCGTATGCGTTTTTTCCTGAATATATTCAGGAAAAAACGCATACGCCCTTTTTGGCCAACCAAGCAACCTGGAAAGGCAAATCAGCGCTACAAAGAAGTCTCGCTTCCCATCGGTCAAAAGGGCCATGCTGAATAAAGTGTCAAAACCAGAAATGCAGGACAGGCCATGGAGAAATGGGAGCCTTGCTACGCTGATGGGCGGGCTGTAAATTGCCAACAGCCACTCTGGAGAAGTGTACGGTGTGTCCTGAAACATCTAAAAAACTCAGCTTAGAGAGCATAGGGCACTTCCACTCATGGGCGTATAAATTGGGAAAACTAAAAATCAGCAAGACACAGGCACCCCAAAGTTTAGGGCTGCTCTGTTGACAAGAACCTCCACTTCGTTACACCTTAAACATCCCAGGAAAGAGAAGAATGGATAAAGAAGTTGTGGTCCTTATGTACAATGGAATATCACTCAGCCATGAAATCAACGTCATAAGGCTAGGAGCAGCATGATGAGTGGATTTAGGTACGACGATTCTAAGTGAAATAAGTCACACAGAAAAAGACACTTATCATAAGATATCACTTACAGAGGGAATGTAAAAACCGCTACCCTTGAACTGAATTACAAAACAGAACAGAGTCGCACGTTTAGAAAACACACTATGGCTGCTTAACGGGAAAGGTGAGGTGGGGTGATGCATAAAACAAGGGTTTCAAATTAGCTCAGATACCGTTCCATAAACCCAATATGTAATAGACAAGACCTACTCCTTGCTCAGTGAACTGGACTCAACGCCCCCTATTCACCGCCCGAGAATATATCTGACTAGTAAGAATCTTAAAACCTATGTATTGATATCTCTCTGTAAGTGAGTCAAGTGGGTGTAAAGCGGCATAAACACAGCAGTGCAAAACAGCTAAACCCTATTATAAAAATCAATTACTTTTAAAAACCCGTCAAACAAAGACAGTGAAAGAGAGAGAAATTCTTACAAAATTCGTTCAGGGGCTGCGATGCCACCTGGATTGACCATATCTAGACCCACAGCTGATTGAGACATAAGGGAGGACACTCTTGGGGCTGAGAGGTTTGGTGAGGTTGGGTGAGCTAACGCAGACCCTGTAAAGTAATACGGCGTGGTACCCATCCCATGGGTCCCAAATCTCCAGGTTCAAGGGCATCGTCCTACGTCGAAAACATGCACGAGAAACCCAGAAGATGGTACACCGTGTGACCGGGAAAGGTTTCTAAAACGCACCTCATTTCTCATCTCCTTGTGCTCCGGTTCGCCATTCCAGCCGCTTTACTAGCAATCTCCCTCCTTGGAGAATCAGCACCTTTAACCTCCTGTTCCGAACACGTTGCAATTTGTCCTGAGGATGAACGGGAAGAGGGGGAACCAATGAGAGACTAGCTCTAGGTGTTGGGACAGGCAGAGGTCACTCTATTTTCCCATCAGGAAGCAGAATTAACCACAGGCTCAGCCTGCCGCCCGGAGCCAGAATAGGGCCTGAAGCAATCCTGCGCTTTTGCGGCCAGCTCCCAAGAAAGCGAGTTGAAAAATGGAGCTCAGGGGCACTGCAATTCACAAACCTGCAGAGTTAGAAATGATAACTCTCGTCCACAAATATATGGAGGGAAGGCAACGAAGAGGATTTGAAAGCAAGGCAGAATTGCAGGAAACCGATTTCAGGAGGTAGATTCGAATCGCCTTTAAAGCACAGGAAAAGCGGCAAAACCTCGACAATGATGGCCTTGGCCAAAAAGGGCGTATGCGTTTTTTCCTGAATATATTCAGGAAAAAACGCATACGCCCTTTTTGGCCAACCAAGCAACCTGGAAAGGCAAATCAGCGCTACAAAGAAGTCTCGCTTCCCATCGGTCAAAAGGGCCATGCTGAATAAAGTGTCAAAACCAGAAATGCAGGACAGGCCATGGAGAAATGGGAGCCTTGCTACGCTGATGGGCGGGCTGTAAATTGCCAACAGCCACTCTGGAGAAGTGTACGGTGTGTCCTGAAACATCTAAAAAACTCAGCTTAGAGAGCATAGGGCACTTCCACTCATGGGCGTATAAATTGGGAAAACTAAAAATCAGCAAGACACAGGCACCCCAAAGTTTAGGGCTGCTCTGTTGACAAGAACCTCCACTTCGTTACACCTTAAACATCCCAGGAAAGAGAAGAATGGATAAAGAAGTTGTGGTCCTTATGTACAATGGAATATCACTCAGCCATGAAATCAACGTCATAAGGCTAGGAGCAGCATGATGAGTGGATTTAGGTACGACGATTCTAAGTGAAATAAGTCACACAGAAAAAGACACTTATCATAAGATATCACTTACAGAGGGAATGTAAAAACCGCTACCCTTGAACTGAATTACAAAACAGAACAGAGTCGCACGTTTAGAAAACACACTATGGCTGCTTAACGGGAAAGGTGAGGTGGGGTGATGCATAAAACAAGGGTTTCAAATTAGCTCAGATACCGTTCCATAAACCCAATATGTAATGGACCAGACCTACTCCTTGCTCAGTGAACTGGACTCAACGCCCCCTATTCACCGCCCAAGAATATATCTGACTAGTAAGAATCTTAAAACCTATGTATTGATATCTCTCTGTAAGTGAGTCAAGTGGGTGTAAAGCGGCATAAACACAGCAGTGCAAAGCAGCTAAACCCTATTATAAAAATCAATTACTTTTAAAAACCCGTGAAACAAAGACAGTGAAAGAGAGAGAAATTCTTACAAAATTCGTTCAGGGGCTGCGATGCCACCTGGATTGACCATATCTAGACCCACAGCTGATTGAGACATAAGGGAGGACACTCTTGGGGCTGAGAGGTTTGGTGAGGTTGGGTGAGCTAACGCAGACCCTGTAAAGTGATATGGCGTGGTACCCATCCCATGGGTCCCAAATCTCCAGGTTCAAGGGCATCGTCCTACGTCGAAAACATGCACGAGAAACCCAGAAGATGGTACACCGTGTGACCGGGAAAGGTTTCTAAAACGCACCTCATTTCTCATCTCCTTGTGCTCCGGTTCGCCATTCCAGCCACTTTACTAGCAATCTCCCTCCTTGGAGAATCAGCACCTTTAACCTCCTGTTCCGAACACGTTGCAATTTGTCCTGAGGATGAACGGGAAGAGGGGGAACCAATGAGAGACTAGCTCTAGGTGTTGGGACAGGCAGAGGTCACTCTATTTTCCCATCAGGAAGCAGAATTAACCACAGGCTCAGCCTGCCGCCCGGAGCCAGAATAGGGCCTGAAGCAATCTTGCGCTTTTGCGGCCAGCTCCCAAGAAAGCGAGTTGAAAAATGGAGCTCAGGGGCACTGCAATTCACAAACCTGCAGAGTTAGAAATGATAACTCTCGTCCACAAATATATGGAGGGAAGGCAACGAAGAGGATTTGAAAGCAAGGCAGAATTGCAGGAAACCGATTTCAGGAGGTAGATTCGAATCGCCTTTAAAGCACAGGAAAAGCGGCAAAACCTCGACAATGATGCCCTTGGCCAAAAAGGGCGTATGCGTTTTTTCCTGAATATATTCAGGAAAAAACGCATACGCCCTTTTTGGCCAACCAAGCAACCTGGAAAGGCAAATCAGCGCTACAAAGAAGTCTCGCTTCCCATCGGTCAAAAGGGCCATGCTGAATAAAGTGTCAAAACCAGAAATGCAGGACAGGCCATGGAGAAATGGGAGCCTTGCTACGCTGATGGGCGGGCTGTAAATTGCCAACAGCCACTCTGGAGAAGTGTACGGTGTGTCCTGAAACATCTAAAAAACTCAGCTTAGAGAGCATAGGGCACTTCCACTCATGGGCGTATAAATTGGGAAAACTAAAAATCAGCAAGACACAGGCACCCCAAAGTTTAGGGCTGCTCTGTTGACAAGAACCTCCACTTCGTTACACCTTAAACATCCCAGGAAAGAGAAGAATGGATAAAGAAGTTGTGGTCCTTATGTACAATGGAATATCACTCAGCCATGAAATCAACGTCATAAGGCTAGGAGCAGCATGATGAGTGGATTTAGGTACGACGATTCTAAGTGAAATAAGTCACACAGAAAAAGACACTTATCATAAGATATCACTTACAGAGAGAATGTAAAAACCGCTACCTTTGAACTGAATTACAAAACAGAACAGAGTCGCACGTTTAGAAAACACACTATGGCTGCTTAACGGGAAAGGTGAGGTGGGGTGATGCATAAAACAAGGGTTTCAAATTAGCTCAGATACCGTTCCATAAACCCAATATGTAATAGACAAGACCTACTCCTTGCTCAGTGAACTGGACTCAACGCCCCCTATTCACCGCCCAAGAATATATCTGACTAGTAAGAATCTTAAAACCTATGTATTGATATCTCTCTGTAAGTGAGTCAAGTGGGTGTAAAGCGGCATAAACACAGCAGTGCAAAGCAGCTAAACCCTATTATAAAAATCAATTACTTTTAAAAACCCGTCAAACAAAGACAGTGAAAGAGAGAGAAATTCTTACAAAATTCGTTCAGGGACTGCGATGCCACCTGGATTGACCGTATCTAGACCCACAGCTGATTGAGACATAAGGGAGGACACTCTTGGGGCTGAGAGGTTTGGTGAGGTTGGGTGAGCTAACGCAGACCCTGTAAAGTAATACGGCGTGGTACCCATCCCATGGGTCCCAAATCTCCAGGTTCAAGGGCATCGTCCTACGTCGAAAACATGCACGAGAAACCCAGAAGATGGTACACCGTGTGACCGGGAAAGGTTTCTAAAACGCACCTCATTTCTCATCTCCTTGTGCTCCGGTTCGCCATTCCAGCCGCTTTACTAGCAATCTCCCTCCTTGGAGAATCAGCACCTTTAACCTCCTGTTCCGAACACGTTGCAATTTGTCCTGAGGATGAACGGGAAGAGGGGGAACCAATGAGAGACTAGCTCTAGGTGTTGGGACAGGCAGAGGTCACTCTATTTTCCCATCAGGAAGCAGAATTAACCACAGGCTCAGCCTGCCGCCCGGAGCCAGAATAGGGCCTGAAGCAATCCTGTGCTTTTGCGGCCAGCTCCCAAGAAAGCGAGTTGAAAAATGGAGCTCAGGGGCACTGCAATTCACAAACCTGCAGAGTTAGAAATGATAACTCTCGTCCACAAATATATGGAGGGAAGGCAACGAAGAGGATTTGAAAGCAAGGCAGAATTGCAGGAAACCGATTTCAGGAGGTAGATTCAAATCGCCTTTAAAGCACAGGAAAAGCGGCAAAACCTCGACAATGATGCCCTTGGCCAAAAAGGGCGTATGCGTTTTTTCCTGAATATATTCAGGAAAAAACGCATACGCCCTTTTTGGCCAACCAAGCAACCTGGAAAGGCAAATCAGCGCTACAAAGAAGTCTCGCTTCCCATCGGTCAAAAGGGCCATGCTGAATAAAGTGTCAAAACCAGAAATGCAGGACAGGCCATGGAGAAATGGGAGCCTTGCTACGCTGATGGGCGGGCTGTAAATTGCCAACAGCCACTCTGGAGAAGTGTACGGTGTGTCCTGAAACATCTAAAAAACTCAGCTTAGAGAGCATAGGGCACTTCCACTCATGGGCGTATAAATTGGGAAAACTAAAAATCAGCAAGACACAGGCACCCCAAAGTTTAGGGCTGCTCTGTTGACAAGAACCTCCACTTCGTTACACCTGAAACATCCCAGGAAAGAGAAGAATGGATAAAGAAGTTGTGGTCCTTATGTACAATGGAATATCACTCAGCCATGAAATCAACGTCATAAGGCTAGGAGCAGCATGATGAGTGGATTTAGGTACGACGATTCTAAGTGAAATAAGTCACACAGAAAAAGACACTTATCATAAGATATCACTTACAGAGGGAATGTAAAAACCGCTACCCTTGAACTGAATTACAAAACAGAACAGAGTCGCACGTTTAGAAAACACACTATGGCTGCTTAACGGGAAAGGTGAGGTGGGGTGATGCATAAAACAAGGGTTTCAAATTAGCTCAGATACCGTTCCATAAACCCAATATGTAATAGACCAGACCTACTCCTTGCTCAGTGAACTGGACTCAACGCCCCCTATTCACCGCCCAAGAATATATCTGACTAGTAAGAATCTTAAAACCTATGTATTGATATCTCTCTGTAAGTGAGTCAAGTGGGTGTAAAGCGGCATAAACACAGCAGTGCAAAGCAGCTAAACCCTATTATAAAAATCAATTACTTTTAAAAACCCGTGAAACAAAGACAGTGAAAGAGAGAGAAATTCTTACAAAATTCGTTCAGGGGCTGCGATGCCACCTGGATTGACCATATCTAGACCCACAGCTGATTGAGACATAAGGGAGGACACTCTTGGGGCTGAGAGGTTTGGTGAGGTTGGGTGAGCTAACGCAGACCCTGTAAAGTAATACGGCGTGGTACCCATCCCATGGGTCCCAAATCTCCAGGTTCAAGGGCATCGTCCTACTTCGAAAACATGCACGAGAAACCCAGAAGATGGTACACCGTGTGACCGGGAAAGGTTTCTAAAACGCACCTCATTTCTCATCTCCTTGTGCTCCGGTTCGCCATTCCAGCCGCTTTACTAGCAATCTCCCTCCTTGGAGAATCAGCACCTTTAACCTCCTGTTCCGAACACGTTGCAATTTGTCCTGAGGATGAACGGGAAGAGGGGGAACCAATGAGAGACTAGCTCTAGGTGTTGGGACAGGCAGAGGTCACTCTATTTTCCCATCAGGAAGCAGAATTAACCACAGGCTCAGCCTGCCGCCCGGAGCCAGAATAGGGCCTGAAGCAATCCTGCGCTTTTGCGGCCAGCTCCCAAGAAAGCGAGTTGAAAAATGGAGCTCAGGGGCACTGCAATTCACAAACCTGCAGAGTTAGAAATGATAACTCTCGTCCACAAATATATGGAGGGAAGGCAACGAAGAGGATTTGAAAGCAAGGCAGAATTGCAGGAAACCGATTTCAGGAGGTAGATTCGAATCGCCTTTAAAGCACAGGAAAAGCGGCAAAACCTCGACAATGATGCCCTTGGCCAAAAAGGGCGTATGCGTTTTTTCCTGAATATATTCAGGAAAAAACGCATACGCCCTTTTTGGCCAACCAAGCAACCTGGAAAGGCAAATCAGCGCTACAAAGAAGTCTCGCTTCCCATCGGTCAAAAGGGCCATGCTGAATAAAGTGTCAAAACCAGAAATGCAGGACAGGCCATGGAGAAATGGGAGCCTTGCTACGCTGATGGGCGGGCTGTAAATTGCCAACAGCCACTCTGGAGAAGTGTACGGTGTGTCCTGAAACATCTAAAAAACTCAGCTTAGAGAGCATAGGGCACTTCCACTCATGGGCGTATAAATTGGGAAAACTAAAAATCAGCAAGACACAGGCACCCCAAAGTTTAGGGCTGCTCTGTTGACAAGAACCTCCACTTCGTTACACCTTAAACATCCCAGGAAAGAGAAGAATGGATAAAGAAGTTGTGGTCCTTATGTACAATGGAATATCACTCAACCATGAAATCAACGTCATAAGGCTAGGAGCAGCATGATGAGTGGATTTAGGTACGACGATTCTAAGTGAAATAAGTCACACAGAAAAAGACACTTATCATAAGATATCACTTACAGAGAGAATGAAAAAACCGCTACCTTTGAACTGAATTACAAAACAGAACAGAGTCGCACGTTTAGAAAACACACTATGGCTGCTTAACGGGAAAGGTGAGGTGGGGTGATGCATAAAACAAGGGTTTCAAATTAGCTCAGATACCGTTCCATAAACCCAATATGTAATAGACCAGACCTACTCCTTGCTCAGTGAACTGGACTCAACGCCCCCTATTCACCGCCCAAGAATATATCTGACTAGTAAGAATCTTAAAACCTATGTATTGATATCTCTCTGTAAGTGAGTCAAGTGGGTGTAAAGCGGCATAAACACAGCAGTGCAAAGCAGCTAAACCCTATTATAAAAATCAATTACTTTTAAAAACCCGTCAAACAAAGACAGTGAAAGAGAGAGAAATTCTTACAAAATTCGTTCAGGGGCTGCGATGCCACCTGGATTGACCATATCTAGACCCACAGCTGATTGAGACATAAGGGAGGACACTCTTGGGGCTGAGAGGTTTGGTGAGGTTGGGTGAGCTAACGCAGACCCTGTAAAGTAATACGGCGTGGTACCCATCCCATGGGTCCCAAATCTCCAGGTTCAAGGGCATCGTCCTACATCGAAAACATGCACGAGAAACCCAGAAGATGGTACACCGTGTGACCGGGAAAGGTTTCTAAAACGCACCTCATTTCTCATCTCCTTGTGCTCCGGTTCGCCATTCCAGCCGCTTTACTAGCAATCTCCCTCCTTGGAGAATCAGCACCTTTAACCTCCTGTTCCGAACACGTTGCAATTTGTCCTGAGGATGAACGGGAAGAGGGGGAACCAATGAGAGACTAGCTCTAGGTGTTGGGACAGGCAGAGGTCACTCTATTTTCCCATCAGGAAGCAGAATTAACCACAGGCTCAGCCTGCCGCCCGGAGCCAGAATAGGGCCTGAAGCAATCCTGTGCTTTTGCGGCCAGCTCCCAAGAAAGCGAGTTGAAAAATGGAGCTCAGGGGCACTGCAATTCACAAACCTGCAGAGTTAGAAATGATAACTCTCGTCCACAAATATATGGAGGGAAGGCAACGAAGAGGATTTGAAAGCAAGGCAGAATTGCAGGAAACCGATTTCAGGAGGTAGATTCGAATCGCCTTTAAAGCACAGGAAAAGCGGCAAAACCTCGACAATGATGCCCTTGGCCAAAAAGGGCGTATGCGTTTTTTCCTGAATATATTCAGGAAAAAACGCATACGCCCTTTTTGGCCAACCAAGCAACCTGGAAAGGCAAATCAGCGCTACAAAGAAGTCTCGCTTCCCATCGGTCAAAAGGGCCATGCTGAATAAAGTGTCAAAACCAGAAATGCAGGACAGGCCATGGAGAAATGGGAGCCTTGCTACGCTGATGGGCGGGCTGTAAATTGCCAACAGCCACTCTGGAGAAGTGTACGGTGTGTCCTGAAACATCTAAAAAACTCAGCTTAGAGAGCATAGGGCACTTCCACTCATGGGCGTATAAATTGGGAAAACTAAAAATCAGCAAGACACAGGCACCCCAAAGTTTAGGGCTGCTCTGTTGACAAGAACCTCCACTTCGTTACACCTTAAACATCCCAGGAAAGAGAAGAATGGATAAAGAAGTTGTGGTCCTTATGTACAATGGAATATCACTGAGCCATGAAATCAACGTCATAAGGCTAGGAGCAGCATGATGAGTGGATTTAGGTACGACGATTCTAAGTGAAATAAGTCACACAGAAAAAGACACTTATCATAAGATATCACTTACAGAGGGAATGTAAAAACCGCTACCCTTGAACTGAATTACAAAACAGAACAGAGTCGCACGTTTAGAAAACACACTATGGCTGCTTAACGGGAAAGGTGAGGTGGGGTGATGCATAAAACAAGGGTTTCAAATTAGCTCAGATACCGTTCCATAAACCCAATATGTAATAGACCAGACCTACTCCTTGCTCAGTGAACTGGACTCAACGCCCCCTATTCACCGCCCAAGAATATATCTGACTAGTAAGAATCTTAAAACCTATGTATTGATATCTCTCTGTAAGTGAGTCAAGTGGGTGTAAAGCGGCATAAACACAGCAGTGCAAAGCAGCTAAACCCTATTATAAAAATCAATTACTTTTAAAAACCCGTGAAACAAAGACAGTGAAAGAGAGAGAAATTCTTACAAAATTCGTTCAGGGGCTGCGATGCCACCTGGATTGACCATATCTAGACCCACAGCTGATTGAGACATAAGGGAGGACACTCTTGGGGCTGAGAGGTTTGGTGAGGTTGGGTGAGCTAACGCAGACCCTGTAAAGTAATACGGCGTGGTACCCATCCCATGGGTCCCAAATCTCCAGGTTCAAGGGCATCGTCCTACGTCGAAAACATGCACGAGAAACCCAGAAGATGGTACACCGTGTGACCGGGAAAGGTTTCTAAAACGCACCTCATTTCTCATCTCCTTGTGCTCCGGTTCGCCATTCCAGCCGCTTTACTAGCAATCTCCCTCCTTGGAGAATCAGCACCTTTAACCTCCTGTTCCGAACACGTTGCAATTTGTCCTGAGGATGAACGGGAAGAGGGGGAACCAATGAGAGACTAGCTCTAGGTGTTGGGACAGGCAGAGGTCACTCTATTTTCCCATCAGGAAGCAGAATTAACCACAGGCTCAGCCTGCCGCCCGGAGCCAGAATAGGGCCTGAAGCAATCCTGCGCTTTTGCGGCCAGCTCCCAAGAAAGCGAGTTGAAAAATGGAGCTCAGGGGCACTGCAATTCACAAACCTGCAGAGTTAGAAATGATAACTCTCGTCCACAAATATATGGAGGGAAGGCAACGAAGAGGATTTGAAAGCAAGGCAGAATTGCAGGAAACCGATTTCAGGAGGTAGATTCGAATCGCCTTTAAAGCACAGGAAAAGCGGCAAAACCTCGACAATGATGCCCTTGGCCAAAAAGGGCGTATGCGTTTTTTCCTGAATATATTCAGGAAAAAACGCATACGCCCTTTTTGGCCAACCAAGCAACCTGGAAAGGCAAATCAGCGCTACAAAGAAGTCTCGCTTCCCATCGGTCAAAAGGGCCATGCTGAATAAAGTGTCAAAACCAGAAATGCAGGACAGGCCATGGAGAAATGGGAGCCTTGCTACGCTGATGGGCGGGCTGTAAATTGCCAACAGCCACTCTGGAGAAGTGTACGGTGTGTCCTGAAACATCTAAAAAACTCAGCTTAGAGAGCATAGGGCACTTCCACTCATGGGCGTATAAATTGGGAAAACTAAAAATCAGCAAGACACAGGCACCCCAAAGTTTAGGGCTGCTCTGTTGACAAGAACCTCCACTTCGTTACACCTTAAACATCCCAGGAAAGAGAAGAATGGATAAAGAAGTTGTGGTCCTTATGTACAATGGAATATCACTCAGCCATGAAATCAACGTCATAAGGCTAGGAGCAGCATGATGAGTGGATTTAGGTACGACGATTCTAAGTGAAATAAGTCACACAGAAAAAGACACTTATCATAAGATATCACTTACAGAGAGAATGTAAAAACCGCTACCTTTGAACTGAATTACAAAACAGAACAGAGTCGCACGTTTAGAAAACACACTATGGCTGCTTAACGGGAAAGGTGAGGTGGGGTGATGCATAAAACAAGGGTTTCAAATTAGCTCAGATACCGTTCCATAAACCCAATATGTAATAGACCAGACCTACTCCTTGCTCAGTGAACTGGACTCAACGCCCCCTATTCACCGCCCAAGAATATATCTGACTAGTAAGAATCTTAAAACCTATGTATTGATATCTCTCTGTAAGTGAGTCAAGTGGGTGTAAAGCGGCATAAACACAGCAGTGCAAAGCAGCTAAACCCTATTATAAAAATCAATTACTTTTAAAAACCCGTGAAACAAAGACAGTGAAAGAGAGAGAAATTCTTACAAAATTCGTTCAGGGGCTGCGATGCCACCTGGATTGACCATATCTAGACCCACAGCTGATTGAGACATAAGGGAGGACACTCTTGGGGCTGAGAGGTTTGGTGAGGTTGGGTGAGCTAACGCAGACCCTGTAAAGTAATACGGCGTGGTACCCATCCCATGGGTCCCAAATCTCCAGGTTCAAGGGCATCGTCCTACGTCGAAAACATGCACGAGAAACCCAGAAGATGGTACACCGTGTGACCGGGAAAGGTTTCTAAAACGCACCTCATTTCTCATCTCCTTGTGCTCCGGTTCGCCATTCCAGCCGCTTTACTAGCAATCTCCCTCCTTGGAGAATCAGCACCTTTAACCTCCTGTTCCGAACACGTTGCAATTTGTCCTGAGGATGAACGGGAAGAGGGGGAACCAATGAGAGACTAGCTCTAGGTGTTGGGACAGGCAGAGGTCACTCTATTTTCCCATCAGGAAGCAGAATTAACCACAGGCTCAGCCTGCCGCCCGGAGCCAGAATAGGGCCTGAAGCAATCCTGCGCTTTTGCGGCCAGCTCCCAAGAAAGCGAGTTGAAAAATGGAGCTCAGGGGCACTGCAATTCACAAACCTGCAGAGTTAGAAATGATAACTCTCGTCCACAAATATATGGAGGGAAGGCAACGAAGAGGATTTGAAAGCAAGGCAGAATTGCAGGAAACCGATTTCAGGAGGTAGATTCGAATCGCCTTTAAAGCACAGGAAAAGCGGCAAAACCTCGACAATGATGCCCTTGGCCAAAAAGGGCGTATGCGTTTTTTCCTGAATATATTCAGGAAAAAACGCATACGCCCTTTTTGGCCAACCAAGCAACCTGGAAAGGCAAATCAGCGCTACAAAGAAGTCTCGCTTCCCATCGGTCAAAAGGGCCATGCTGAATAAAGTGTCAAAACCAGAAATGCAGGACAGGCCATGGAGAAATGGGAGCCTTGCTACGCTGATGGGCGGGCTGTAAATTGCCAACAGCCACTCTGGAGAAGTGTACGGTGTGTCCTGAAACATCTAAAAAACTCAGCTTAGAGAGCATAGGGCACTTCCACTCATGGGCGTATAAATTGGGAAAACTAAAAATCAGCAAGACACAGGCACCCCAAAGTTTAGGGCTGCTCTGTTGACAAGAACCTCCACTTCGTTACACCTTAAACATCCCAGGAAAGAGAAGAATGGATAAAGAAGTTGTGGTCCTTATGTACAATGGAATATCACTGAGCCATGAAATCAACGTCATAAGGCTAGGAGCAGCATGATGAGTGGATTTAGGTACGACGATTCTAAGTGAAATAAGTCACACAGAAAAAGACACTTATCATAAGATATCACTTACAGAGGGAATGTAAAAACCGCTACCCTTGAACTGAATTACAAAACAGAACAGAGTCGCACGTTTAGAAAACACACTATGGCTGCTTAACGGGAAAGGTGAGGTGGGGTGATGCATAAAACAAGGGTTTCAAATTAGCTCAGATACCGTTCCATAAACCCAATATGTAATAGACCAGACCTACTCCTTGCTCAGTGAACTGGACTCAACGCCCCCTATTCACCGCCCAAGAATATATCTGACTAGTAAGAATCTTAAAACCTATGTATTGATATCTCTCTGTAAGTGAGTCAAGTGGGTGTAAAGCGGCATAAACACAGCAGTGCAAAGCAGCTAAACCCTATTATAAAAATCAATTACTTTTAAAAACCCGTGAAACAAAGACAGTGAAAGAGAGAGAAATTCTTACAAAATTCGTTCAGGGGCTGCGATGCCACCTGGATTGACCATATCTAGACCCACAGCTGATTGAGACATAAGGGAGGACACTCTTGGGGCTGAGAGGTTTGGTGAGGTTGGGTGAGCTAACGCAGACCCTGTAAAGTAATACGGCGTGGTACCCATCCCATGGGTCCCAAATCTCCAGGTTCAAGGGCATCGTCCTACGTCGAAAACATGCACGAGAAACCCAGAAGATGGTACACCGTGTGACCGGGAAAGGTTTCTAAAACGCACCTCATTTCTCATCTCCTTGTGCTCCGGTTCGCCATTCCAGCCGCTTTACTAGCAATCTCCCTCCTTGGAGAATCAGCACCTTTAACCTCCTGTTCCGAACACGTTGCAATTTGTCCTGAGGATGAACGGGAAGAGGGGGAACCAATGAGAGACTAGCTCTAGGTGTTGGGACAGGCAGAGGTCACTCTATTTTCCCATCAGGAAGCAGAATTAACCACAGGCTCAGCCTGCCGCCCGGAGCCAGAATAGGGCCTGAAGCAATCCTGCGCTTTTGCGGCCAGCTCCCAAGAAAGCGAGTTGAAAAATGGAGCTCAGGGGCACTGCAATTCACAAACCTGCAGAGTTAGAAATGATAACTCTCGTCCACAAATATATGGAGGGAAGGCAACGAAGAGGATTTGAAAGCAAGGCAGAATTGCAGGAAACCGATTTCAGGAGGTAGATTCGAATCGCCTTTAAAGCACAGGAAAAGCGGCAAAACCTCGACAATGAAGCCCTTGGCCAAAAAGGGCGTATGCGTTTTTTCCTGAATATATTCAGGAAAAAACGCATACGCCCTTTTTGGCCAACCAAGCAACCTGGAAAGGCAAATCAGCGCTACAAAGAAGTCTCGCTTCCCATCGGTCAAAAGGGCCATGCTGAATAAAGTGTCAAAACCAGAAATGCAGGACAGGCCATGGAGAAATGGGAGCCTTGCTACGCTGATGGGCGGGCTGTAAATTGCCAACAGCCACTCTGGAGAAGTGTACGGTGTGTCCTGAAACATCTAAAAAACTCAGCTTAGAGAGCATAGGGCACTTCCACTCATGGGCGTATAAATTGGGAAAACTAAAAATCAGCAAGACACAGGCACCCCAAAGTTTAGGGCTGCTCTGTTGACAAGAACCTCCACTTCGTTACACCTTAAACATCCCAGGAAAGAGAAGAATGGATAAAGAAGTTGTGGTCCTTATGTACAATGGAATATCACTCAGCCATGAAATCAACGTCATAAGGCTAGGAGCAGCATGATGAGTGGATTTAGGTACGACGATTCTAAGTGAAATAAGTCACACAGAAAAAGACACTTATCATAAGATATCACTTACAGAGAGAATGTAAAAACCGCTACCTTTGAACTGAATTACAAAACAGAACAGAGTCGCACGTTTAGAAAACACACTATGGCTGCTTAACGGGAAAGGTGAGGTGGGGTGATGCATAAAACAAGGGTTTCAAATTAGCTCAGATACCGTTCCATAAACCCAATATGTAATAGACCAGACCTACTCCTTGCTCAGTGAACTGGACTCAACGCCCCCTATTCACCGCCCAAGAATATATCTGACTAGTAAGAATCTTAAAACCTATGTATTGATATCTCTCTGTAAGTGAGTCAAGTGGGTGTAAAGCGGCATAAACACAGCAGTGCAAAGCAGCTAAACCCTATTATAAAAATCAATTACTTTTAAAAACCCGTGAAACAAAGACAGTGAAAGAGAGAGAAATTCTTACAAAATTCGTTCAGGGGCTGCGATGCCACCTGGATTGACCATATCTAGACCCACAGCTGATTGAGACATAAGGGAGGACACTCTTGGGGCTGAGAGGTTTGATGAGGTTGGGTGAGCTAACGCAGACCCTGTAAAGTAATACGGCGTGGTACCCATCCCATGGGTCCCAAATCTCCAGGTTCAAGGGCATCGTCCTACGTCGAAAACATGCACGAGGAACCCAGAAGATGGTACACCGTGTGACCGGGAAAGGTTTCTAAAACGCACCTCATTTCTCATCTCCTTGTGCTCCGGTTCGCCATTCCAGCCGCTTTACTAGCAATCTCCCTCCTTGGAGAATCAGCACCTTTAACCTCCTGTTCCGAAAACGTTGCAATTTGTCCTGAGGATGAACGGGAAGAGGGGGAACCAATGAGAGACTAGCTCTAGGTGTTGGGACAGGCAGAGGTCACTCTATTTTCCCATCAGGAAGCAGAGTTAACCACAGGCTCAGCCTGCCGCCCGGAGCCAGAATAGGGCCTGAAGCAATCCTGCGCTTTTGCGGCCAGCTCCCAAGAAAGCGAGTTGAAAAATGGAGCTCAGGGGCACTGCAATTCACAAACCTGCAGAGTTAGAAATGATAACTCTCGTCCACAAATATATGGAGGGAAGGCAACGAAGAGGATTTGAAAGCAAGGCAGAATTGCAGGAAACCGATTTCAGGAGGTAGATTCGAATCGCCTTTAAAGCACAGGAAAAGCGGCAAAACCTCGACAATGATGCCCTTGGCCAAAAAGGGCGTATGCGTTTTTTCCTGAATATATTCAGGAAAAAACGCATACGCCCTTTTTGGCCAACCAAGCAACCTGGAAAGGCAAATCAGCGCTACAAAGAAGTCTCGCTTCCCATCGGTCAAAAGGGCCATGCTGAATAAAGTGTCAAAACCAGAAATGCAGGACAGGCCATGGAGAAATGGGAGCCTTGCTACGCTGATGGGCGGGCTGTAAATTGCCAACAGCCACTCTGGAGAAGTGTACGGTGTGTCCTGAAACATCTAAAAAACTCAGCTTAGAGAGCATAGGGCACTTCCACTCATGGGCGTATAAATTGGGAAAACTAAAAATCAGCAAGACACAGGCACCCCAAAGTTTAGGGCTGCTCTGTTGACAAGAACCTCCACTTCGTTACACCTTAAACATCCCAGGAAAGAGAAGAATGGATAAAGAAGTTGTGGTCCTTATGTACAATGGAATATCACTGAGCCATGAAATCAACGTCATAAGGCTAGGAGCAGCATGATGAGTGGATTTAGGTACGACGATTCTAAGTGAAATAAGTCACACAGAAAAAGACACTTATCATAAGATATCACTTACAGAGAGAATGTAAAAACCGCTACCTTTGAACTGAATTACAAAACAGAACAGAGTCGCACGTTTAGAAAACACACTATGGCTGCTTAACGGGAAAGGTGAGGTGGGGTGATGCATAAAACAAGGGTTTCAAATTAGCTCAGATACCGTTCCATAAACCCAATATGTAATAGACAAGACCTACTCCTTGCTCAGTGAACTGGACTCAACGCCCCCTATTCACCGCCCAAGAATATATCTGACTAGTAAGAATCTTAAAACCTATGTATTGATATCTCTCTGTAAGTGAGTCAAGTGGGTGTAAAGCGGCATAAACACAGCAGTGCAAAGCAGCTAAACCCTATTATAAAAATCAATTACTTTTAAAAACCCGTGAAACAAAGACAGTGAAAGAGAGAGAAATTCTTACAAAATTCGTTCAGGGGCTGCGATGCCACCTGGATTGACCATATCTAGACCCACAGCTGATTGAGACATAAGGGAGGACACTCTTGGGGCTGAGAGGTTTGGTGAGGTTGGGTGAGCTAACGCAGACCCTGTAAAGTAATACGGCGTGGTACCCATCCCATGGGTCCCAAATCTCCAGGTTCAAGGGCATCTTCCTACGTCGAAAACATGAACGAGAAACCCAGAAGATGGTACACCGTGTGACCGGGAAAGGTTTCTAAAACGCACCTCATTTCTCATCTCCTTGTGCTCCGGTTCGCCATTCCAGCCGCTTTACTAGCAATCTCCCTCCTTGGAGAATCAGCACCTTTAACCTCCTGTTCCGAACACGTTGCAATTTGTCCTGAGGATGAACGGGAAGAGGGGGAACCAATGAGAGACTAGCTCTAGGTGTTGGGACAGGCACAGGTCACTCTATTTTCCCATCAGGAAGCAGAATTAACCACAGGCTCAGCCTGCCGCCCGGAGCCAGAATAGGGCCTGAAGCAATCCTGCGCTTTTGCGGCCAGCTCCCAAGAAAGCGAGTTGAAAAATGGAGCTCAGGGGCACTGCAATTCACAAACCTGCAGAGTTAGAAATGATAACTCTCGTCCACAAATATATGGAGGGAAGGCTACGAAGAGGATTTGAAAGCAAGGCAGAATTGCAGGAAACCGATTTCAGGAGGTAGATTCGAATCGCCTTTAAAGCACAGGAAAAGCGGCAAAACCTCGACAATGATGCCCTTGGCCAAAAAGGGCGTATGCGTTTTTTCCTGAATAGATTCAGGAAAAAACGCATACGCCCTTTTTGGCCAACCAAGCAACCTGGAAAGGCAAATCAGCGCTACAAAGAAGTCTCGCTTCCCATCGGTCAAAAGGGCCATGCTGAATAAAGTGTCAAAACCAGAAATGCAGGACAGGCCATGGAGAAATGGGAGCCTTGCTACGCTGATGGGCGGGCTGTAAATTGCCAACAGCCACTCTGGAGAAGTGTACGGTGTGTCCTGAAACATCGAAAAAACTCAGCTTAGAGAGCATAGGGCACTTCCACTCATGGGCGTATAAATTGGGAAAACTAAAAATCAGCAAGACACAGGCACCCCAAAGTTTAGGGCTGCTCTGTTGACAAGAACCTCCACTTCGTTACACCTTAAACATCCCAGGAAAGAGAAGAATGGATAAAGAAGTTGTGGTCCTTATGTACAATGGAATATCACTCAGCCATGAAATCAACGTCATAAGGCTAGGAGCAGCATGATGAGTGGATTTAGGTACGGCGATTCTAAGTGAAATAAGTCACACAGAAAAAGACACTTATCATAAGATATCACTTACAGAGAGAATGTAAAAACCGCTACCCTTGAACTGAATTACAAAACAGAACAGAGTCGCACGTTTAGAAAACACACTATGGCTGCTTAACGGGAAAGGTGAGGTGGGGTGATGCATAAAACAAGGGTTTCAAATTAGCTCAGATACCGTTCAATAAACCCAATATGTAATAGACAAGACCTACTCCTTGCTCAGTGAACTGGACTCAACAACCCCTATTCACCGCCCAGGAATATATCTGACTAGTAAGAATCTTAAAACCTATGTATTGATATCTCTCTGTAAGTGAGTCAAGTGGGTGTAAAGCGGCATAAACACAGCAGTGCAAAGCAGGTAAACCCTATTATAAAAATCAATTACTTTTAAAAACCCGTGAAACAAAGACAGTGAAAGAGAGAGAAATTCTTACAAAATTCGTTCAGGGGCTGCGATGCCACCTGGATTGACCATATCTAGACCCACAGCTGATTTAGACATAAGGGTGGACACTCTTGGGGCTGAGAGGTTTGGTGAGGTTGGGTGAGCTAACGCAGACCCTTTAAAGTAATATGGCGTGGTACCCATCCCATGGGTCCCAAATCTCCAGGTTCAAGGGCATCTTCCTACGTCGAAAACATGCACGAGCAACCCAGAAGATGGTACACCGTGTGACCGGGAAAGGTTTCTAAAACGCACCTCATTTCTCATCTCCTTGTGCTCCGGTTCGCCATTCCAGCCGCTTTACTAGCAATCTCCCTCCTTGGAGAATCAGCATCTTTAACCTCCTGTTCCGTACACGTTGCAATTTGTCCTGAGGATGAACGGGAAGAGGGGGAACCAATGAGAGACTAGCTCTAGGTGTTGGGACAGGCAGAGGTCACTCTATTTTCCCATCAGGAAGCAGAATTAACCACAGGCTCAGCCTGCCGCCCGGAGCCAGAATAGGGCCTGAAGCAATCCTGCGCTTTTGCGGCCAGCTCCCAAGAAAGCGAGTTGAAAAATGGAGCTCAGGGGCACTGCAATTCACAAACCTGCAGAGTTAGAAATGATAACTCTCGTCCACAAATATATGGAGGGAAGGCTACGAAGAGGATTTGAAAGCAAGGCAGAATTGCAGGAAACAGATTTCAGGAGGTAGATTCGAATCGCCTTTAAAGCACAGGAAAAGCGGCAAAACGTTGACAATGATGCCCTTGGCCAAAAAGGGCGTATGCGTTTTTTCCTGAATATATTCAGGAAAAAACGCATACGCCCTTTTTGGCCAACCAAGCAACCTGGAAAGGCAAATCAGCGCTACAAAGAAGTCTCGCTTCCCATCGGTCAAAAGGGCCATGCTGAATAAAGTGTCAAAACCATAAATGCAGGACAGGCCATGGAGAAATGGGAGCCTTGCTACGCTGATGGGCGGGCTGTAAATTGCCAACAGCCACTCTGGAGAAGTGTATGGTGTGTCCTGAAACATCTAAAAAACTCAGCTTAGAGAGCATAGGGCACTTCCACTCATGGGCGTATAAATTGGGAAAACTAAAAATCAGCAAGACACAGGCACCCCAAAGTTTAGGGCTGCTCTGTTGACAAGAACCTCCACTTCGTTACACCTTAAACATCCCAGGAAAGAGAAGAATGGATAAAGAAGTTGTGGTCCTTATGTACAATGGAATATCACTGAGCCATGAAATCAACGTCATAAGGCTAGGAGCAGCATGATGAGTGGATTTAGGTACGACGATTCTAAGTGAAATAAGTCACACAGAAAAAGACACTTATCATAAGATATCACTTACAGAGGGAATGCAAAAACCGCTACCCTTGAACTGAATTACAAAACAGAACAGAGTCGCACGTTTAGAAAACACACTATGGCTGCTTAACGGGAAAGGTGAGGTGGGGTGATGCATAAAACAAGGGTTTCAAATTAGCTCAGATACCGTTCCATAAACCCAATATGTAATAGACAAGACCTACTCCTTGCTCAGTGAACTGGACTCAACAACCCCTATTCACCGCCCAAGAATATATCTGACTAGTAAGAATCTTAAAACCTATGTAGTGATATCTCTCTGTAAGTGAGTCAAGTAGGTGTAAAGTGGCATAAACACAGCAGTGCAAAGCAGCTAAACCCCATTATAAAAATCAATTACTTTTAAAAACCCGTGAAACAAAGACAGTGAAAGAGAGAGAAATTCTTACAAAATTCGTTCAGGTGCTGCGATGCCAGCTGGATTGACCATATCTAGACCCACAGATGACTGAGACATAAGGGTGGACACTCTTGGGGCTGAGAGGTTTGGTGAGGTTGGGTGAGCAAACGCAGACCCTTTAAAGTAATACGGCGTGGTACCCATCCCATGGGTCCCAAATCTCCAGGGTCAAGGGCATCTTCCTACGTCGAAAACACGCACGAGAAACCCAGAAGATGGTACACCGTGTGACCGGGAAAGGTTTCTAAAACGCACCTCATTTCTCATCTCCTTGTGCTCCGGTTCGCCATTCCAGCCGCTTTACTAGCAATCTCCCTCCTTGGAGAATCAGCACATTTAACCTCCTGTTCCGTACACGTTGCAATTTGTCCTGAGGATGAACGGGAAGAGGGGGAACCATTGACAGACTAGCTCTAGGTGTTGGGACAGGCACAGGTCACTCTATTTTCCCATCAGGTAGCAGAATTAACCACAGGCTCAGCCTGCCGCCCGGAGCCAGAATAGGGCCTGAAGCAATCCTGCGCTTTTGCGGCCAGCTCCCAAGAAAGCGAGTTGAAAAATGGAGCTCAGGGGCACTGCAATTCACAAACCTGCAGAGTTAGAAATGATAACTCTCGTCCACAAATATATGGAGGGAAGGCTACGAAGAGGATTTGAAAGCAAGGCAGAATTGCAGGAAACAGATTTCAGGAGGTAGATTCGAATCGCCTTTAAAGCACAGGAAAAGCGGCAAAACCTCGACAATGATGCCCTTGGCCAAAAAGGGCGTATGCGTTTTTTCCTGAATATATTCAGGAAAAAACGCATACGCCCTTTTTGGCCAACCAAGCAACCTGGAAAGGCAAATCAGCGCTACAAAGAAGTCTCGCTTCCCATCGGTCAAAAGGGCCATGCTGAATAAAGTGTCAAAACCAGAAATGCAGGACAGGCCATGGAGAAATGGGAGCCTTGCTACGCTGATGGGCGGGCTGTAAATTGCCAACAGCCACTCTGGAGAAGTGTACGGTGTGTCCTGAAACATCTAAAAAACTCAGCTTAGAGAGCATAGGGCACTTCCACTCATGGGCGTATAAATTGGGAAAACTAAAAATCAGCAAGACACAGGCACCCCAAAGTTTAGGGCTGCTCTGTTGACAAGAACCTCCACTTCGTTACACCTTAAACATCCCAGGAAAGAGAAGAATGGATAAAGAAGTTGTGGTCCTTATGTACAATGGAATATCACTCAGCCATGAAATCAACGTCATAAGGCTAGGAGCAGCATGATGAGTGGATTTAGGTACGACGATTCTAAGTGAAATAAGTCACACAGAAAAAGACACTTATCATAAGATATCACTTACAGAGGGAATGTAAAAACCGCTACCCTTGAACTGAATTACAAAACAGAACAGAGTCGCACGTTTAGAAAACACACTATGGCTGCTTAACGGGAAAGGTGAGGTGGGGTGATGCATAAAACAAGGGTTTCAAATTAGCTCAGATACCGTTCCATAAACCCAATATGTAATAGACAAGACCTACTCCTTGCTCAGTGAACTGGACTCAACGCCCCCTATTCACCGCCCAAGAATATATCTGACTAGTAAGAATCTTAAAACCTATGTATTGATATCTCTCTGTAAGTGAGTCAAGTGGGTGTAAAGCGGCATAAACACAGCAGTGCAAAGCAGCTAAACCCTATTATAAAAATCAATTACTTTTAAAAACCCGTGAAACAAAGACAGTGAAAGAGAGAGAAATTCTTACAAAATTCGTTCAGGGGCTGCGATGCCACCTGGATTGACCATATCTAGACCCACAGCTGATTGAGACATAAGGGTGGACACTCTTGGGGCTGAGAGGTTTGGTGAGGTTGGGTGAGCTAACGCAGACCCTTTAAAGTAATACGGCGTGGTACCCATCCCATGGGTCCCAAATCTCCAGGTTCAAGGGCATCTTCCTACGTCGAAAACATGCACGAGAAACCCAGAAGATGGTACACCGTGTGACCGGGAAAGGTTTCTAAAACGCACCTCATTTCTCATCTCCTTGTGCTCCGGTTCGCCATTCCAGCCGCTTTACTAGCAATCTCCCTCCTTGGAGAATCAGCACCTTTAACCTCCTGTTCCGTACACGTTGCAATTTGTCCTGAGGATGAACGGGAAGAGGGGGAACCAATGAGAGACTAGCTCTAGGTGTTGGGACAGGCAGAGGTCACTCTATTTTCCCATCAGGAAGCAGAATTAACCACAGGCTCAGCCTGCCGCCCGGAGCCAGAATAGGGCCTGAAGCAATCCTGCGCTTTTGCGGCCAGCTCCCAAGAAAGCGAGTTGAAAAATGGAGCTCAGGGGCACTGCAATTCACAGACCTGCAGAGTTAGAAATGATAACTCTCGTCCACAAATATATGGAGGGAAGGCTACGAAGAGGATTTGAAAGCAAGGCAGAATTGCAGGAAACCGATTTCAGGAGGTAGATTCGAATCGCCTTTAAAGCACAGGAAAAGCGGCAAAACCTCGACAATGATGCCCTTGGCCAAAAAGGGCGTATGCGTTTTTTCCTGAATAGATTCAGGAAAAAACGCATACGCCCTTTTTGGCCAACCAAGCAACCTGGAAAGGCAAATCAGCGCTACAAAGAAGTCTCGCTTCCCATCGGTCAAAAGGGCCATGCTGAATAAAGTGTCAAAACCAGAAATGCAGGACAGGCCATGGAGAAATGGGAGCCTTGCTACGCTGATGGGCGGGCTGTAAATTGCCAACAGCCACTCTGGAGAAGTGTACGGTGTGTCCTGAAACATCTAAAAAACTCAGCTTAGAGAGCATAGGGCACTTCCACTCATGGGCGTATAAATTGGGAAAACTAAAAATCAGCAAGACACAGGCACCCCAAAGTTTAGGGCTGCTCTGTTGACAAGAACCTCCACTTCGTTACACCTTAAACATCCCAGGAAAGAGAAGAATGGATAAAGAAGTTGTGGTCCTTATGTACAATGGAATATCACTCAGCCATGAAATCAACGTCATAAGGCTAGGAGCAGCATGATGAGTGGATTTAGGTACGACGATTCTAAGTGAAATAAGTCACACAGAAAAAGACACTTATCATAAGATATCACTTACAGAGGGAATGTAAAAACCGCTACCCTTGAACTGAATTACAAAACAGAACAGAGTCGCACGTTTAGAAAACACACTATGGCTGCTTAACGGGAAAGGTGAGGTGGGGTGATGCATAAAACAAGGGTTTCAAATTAGCTCAGATACCGTTCCATAAACCCAATATGTAATAGACAAGACCTACTCCTTGCTCAGTGAACTGGACTCAACGCCCCCTATTCACCGCCCAAGAATATATCTGACTAGTAAGAATCTTAAAACCTATGTATTGATATCTCTCTGTAAGTGAGTCAAGTGGGTGTAAAGCGGCATAAACACAGCAGTGCAAAGCAGCTAAACCCTATTATAAAAATCAATTACTTTTAAAAACCCGTGAAACAAAGACAGTGAAAGAGAGAGAAATTCTTACAAAATTCGTTCAGGGGCTGCGATGCCACCTGGATTGACCATATCTAGACCCACAGCTGATTGAGACATAAGGGTGGACACTCTTGGGGCTGAGAGGTTTGGTGAGGTTGGGTGAGCTAACGCAGACCCTTTAAAGTAATACGGCGTGGTACCCATCCCATGGGTCCCAAATCTCCAGGTTCAAGGGCATCTTCCTACGTCGAAAACATGCACGAGAAACCCAGAAGATGGTACACCGTGTGACCGGGAAAGGTTTCTAAAACGCACCTCATTTCTCATCTCCTTGTGCTCCGGTTCGCCATTCCAGCCGCTTTACTAGCAATCTCCCTCCTTGGAGAATCAGCACCTTTAACCTCCTGTTCCGTACACGTTGCAATTTGTCCTGAGGATGAACGGGAAGAGGGGGAACCAATGAGAGACTAGCTCTAGGTGTTGGGACAGGCAGAGGTCACTCTATTTTCCCATCAGGAAGCAGAATTAACCACAGGCTCAGCCTGCCGCCCGGAGCCAGAATAGGGCCTGAAGCAATCCTGCGCTTTTGCGGCCAGCTCCCAAGAAAGCGAGTTGAAAAATGGAGCTCAGGGGCACTGCAATTCACAGACCTGCAGAGTTAGAAATGATAACTCTCGTCCACAAATATATGGAGGGAAGGCTACGAAGAGGATTTGAAAGCAAGGCAGAATTGCAGGAAACCGATTTCAGGAGGTAGATTCGAATCGCCTTTAAAGCACAGGAAAAGCGGCAAAACCTCGACAATGATGCCCTTGGCCAAAAAGGGCGTATGCGTTTTTTCCTGAATAGATTCAGGAAAAAACGCATACGCCCTTTTTGGCCAACCAAGCAACCTGGAAAGGCAAATCAGCGCTACAAAGAAGTCTCGCTTCCCATCGGTCAAAAGGGCCATGCTGAATAAAGTGTCAAAACCAGAAATGCAGGACAGGCCATGGAGAAATGGGAGCCTTGCTACGCTGATGGGCGGGCTATTAATTGCCAACAGCCACTCTGGAGAAGTGTACGGTGTGTCCTGAAACATCTAAAAAACTCAGCTTAGAGAGCATAGGGCACTTCCACTCATGGGCGTATAAATTGGGAAAACTAAAAATCAGCAAGACACAGGCACCCCAAAGTTTAGGGCTGCTCTGTTGACAAGAACCTCCACTTCGTTACACCTTAAACATCCCAGGAAAGAGAAGAATGGATAAAGAAGTTGTGGTCCTTATGTACAATGGAATATCACTCAGCCATGAAATCAACGTCATAAGGCTAGGAGCAGCATGATGAGTGGATTTAGGTACGACGATTCTAAGTGAAATAAGTCACACAGAAAAAGACACTTATCATAAGATATCACTTACAGAGGGAATGTAAAAACCGCTACCCTTGAACTGAATTACAAAATAGAACAGAGTCGCACGTTTAGAAAACACACTATGGCTGCTTAACGGGAAAGGTGAGGTGGGGTGATGCATAAAACAAGGGTTTCAAATTAGCTCAGATACCGTTCCATAAACCCAATATGTAATAGACAAGACCTACTCCTTGCTCAGTGAACTGGACTCAACAACCCCTATTCACCGCCCAAGAATATATCTGACTAGTAAGAATCTTAAAACCTATGTATTGATATCTCTCTGTAAGTGAGTCAAGTGGGTGTAAAGCGGCATAAACACAGCAGTGCAAAGCAGCTAAACCCCATTATAAAAATCAATTACTTTTAAAGACCCGTGAAACAAAGACAGTGAAAGAGAGAGAAATGCTTACAAAATTCGTTCAGGGGCTGCGATGCCACCTGGATTGACCATATCTAGACCCACAGATGACTGAGACATAAGGGTGGACACTCTTGGGGCTGAGAGGTTTGGTGAGTTTGGGTGAGCAAACGCAGACCCTTTAAAGTAATACGGCGTGGTACCCATCCCATGGGTCCCAAATCTCCAGGTTCAAGGGCATCTTCCTACATCGAAAACATGCACGAGAAACCCAGAAGATGGTACACCATGTGAACCGGGAAAGGTTTCTAAAACGCACCTCATTTCTCATCTCCTTGTGCTCCGGTTCGCCATTCCAGCCGCTTTACTAGCAATCTCCCTCCTGGGAGAATCAGCACCTTTAACCTCCTGTTCCGTACACGTTGCAATTTGTCCTGAGGATGAACGGGAAGAGGGGGAACCAATGAGAGACTAGCTCTAGGTGTTGGGACAGGCACAAGTCACTCTATTTTCCCATCAGGAAGAAGAATTAACGACAGGCTCAGCCTGCCGCCCGGAGCCAGAATAGGGCCTGAAGCAATCCTGCGCTTTTGCGGCCAGCTCCCAAGAAAGCGAGTTGAAAAATGGAGCTCAAGGGCACTGCAATTCACAAACCTGCAGAGTTAGAAATGATAACTCTCGTCCACAAATATATGGAGGGAAGGCTACGAAGAGGATTTGAAAGCAAGGCAGAATTGCAGGAAACCGATTTCAGGAGGTAGATTCGAATCGCCTTTAAAGCACAGGAAAAGCGGCAAATCCTCGATAATGATGCCCTTGGCCAAAAAGGGCGTATGCGTTTTTTCCTGAATATATTCAGGAAAAAACGCATACGCCCTTTTTGGCCAACCAAGCAACCTGGAAAGGCAAATCAGCGCTACAAAGAAGTCTCGCTTCCCATCGGTCAAAAGGGCCATGCTGAATAAAGTGTCAAAACCAGAAATGCAGGACAGGCCATGGAGAAATGGGAGCCTTGCTACGCTGATGGGCGGGCTGTAAATTGCCAACAGCCACTCTGGAGAAGTGTACGGTGTGTCCTGAAACATCTAAAAAACTCAGCTTAGAGAGCATAGGGCACTTCCACTCATGGGCGTATAAATTGGGAAAACTAAAAATCAGCAAGACACAGGCACCCCAAAGTTTAGGGCTGCTCTGTTGACAAGAACCTCCACTTCGTTACACCTTAAACATCCCAGGAAAGAGAAGAATGGATAAAGAAGTTGTGGTCCTTATGTACAATGGAATATCACTCAGCCATGAAATCAACGTCATAAGGCTAGGAGCAGCATGATGAGTGGATTTAGGTACGACGATTCTAAGTGAAATAAGTCACACAGAAAAAGACACTGATCATAAGATATCACTTACAGAGAGAATGTAAAAACCGCTACCCTTGAACTGAATTACAAAACAGAACAGAGTCACACGTTTAGAAAACACACTATGGCTGCTTAACGGGAAAGGTGAGGTGGGGTGATGCATAAAACAAGGGTTTCAAATTAGCTCAGATACCGTTCCATAAACCCAATATGTAATAGACAAGACCTACTCCTTGCTCAGTGAACTGGACTCAACGCCCCCTATTCACCGCCCAAGAATATATCTGACTAGTAAGAATCTTAAAACCTATGTATTGATATCTCTCTGTAAGTGAGTCAAGTGGGTGTAAAGCGGCATAAACACAGCAGTGCAAAGCAGCTAAACCCCATTATAAAAATCAATTACTTTTAAAAACCCGTCAAACAAAGACAGTGAAAGAGAGATAAATTCTTACAAAATTCGTTCAGGGGCTGCGATGCCACCTGGATTGACCATATCTAGACCCACAGCTGATTGAGACATAAGGGTGGACACTCTTGGGGCTGAGAGGTTTGGTGAGGTTGGGTGAGCTAACGCAGACCCTTTAAAGTAATACGGCGTGGTACCCATCCCATGGGTCCCAAATCTCCAGGTTCAAGGGCATCTTCCTACGTCGAAAACATGCACGAGCAACCCAGAAGATGGTACACCGTGTGACCGGGAAAGGTTTCTAAAACGCACCTCATTTCTCATCTCCTTGTGCTCCGGTTCGCCATTCCAGCCGCTTTACTAGCAATCTCCCTCCTTGGAGAATCAGCACCTTTAACCTCCTGTTCCGTACACGTTGCAATTTGTCCTGAGGATGAACGGGAAGAGGGGGAACCAATGAGAGACTAGCTCTAGGTGTTGGGACAGGCACAGGTCACTCTATTTTCCCATCAGAAAGAAGAATTAACCACAGGCTCAGCCTGCCGCCCGGAGCCAGAATAGGGCCTGAAGCAATCCTGCACTTTTGCGGCCAGCTCCCAAGAAAGCGAGTTGAAAAATGGAGCTCAGGGGCACTGCAATTCACAAACCTGCAGAGTTAGAAATGATAACTCTCGTCCACAAATATATGGAGGGAAGGCTACGAAGAGGATTTGAAAGCAAGGCAGAATTGCAGGAAACCGATTTCAGGAGGTAGATTCGAATCGCCTTTAAAGCACAGGAAAAGCGGCAAAACCTCGACAATGATGCCCTTGGCCAAAAAGGGCGTATGCGTTTTTTCCTGAATAGATTCAGGAAAAAACGCATACGCCCTTTTTGGCCAACCAAGCAACCTGGAAAGGCAAATCAGCGCTACAAAGAAGTCTCGCTTCCCATCGGTCAAAAGGGCCATGCTGAATAAAGTGTCAAAACCAGAAATGCAGGACAGGCCATGGAGAAATGGGAGCCTTGCTACGCTGATGGGCGGGCTGTAAATTGCCAACAGCCACTCTGGAGAAGTGTACGGTGTGTCCTGAAACATCTAAAAAACTCAGCTTAGAGAGCATAGGGCACTTCCACTCATGGGCGTATAAATTGGGAAAACTAAAAATCAGCAAGACACAGGCACCCCAAAGTTTAGGGCTGCTCTGTTGACAAGAACCTCCACTTCGTTACACCTTAAACATCCCAGGAAAGAGAAGAATGGATAAAGAAGTTGTGGTCCTTATGTACAATGGAATATCACTCAGCCATGAAATCAACGTCATAAGGCTAGGAGCAGCATGATGAGTGGATTTAGGTACGACGATTCTAAGTGAAATAAGTCTCACAGAAAAAGACACTTATCATAAGATATCACTTACAGAGGGAATGTAAAAACCGCTACCCTTGAACTGAATTACAAAACAGAACAGAGTCGCACGTTTAGAAAACACACTATGGCTGCTTAACGGGAAAGGTGAGGTGGGGTGATGCATAAAACAAGGGTTTCAAATTAGCTCAGATACTGTTCCATAAACCCAATATGTAATAGACAAGACCTACTCCTTGCTCAGTGAACTGGACTCAACGCCCCCTATTCACCGCCCAAGAATATATCTGACTAGTAAGAATCTTAAAACCTATGTATTGATATCTCTCTGTAAGTGAGTCAAGTGGGTGTAAAGCGGCATAAACACAGCAGTGCAAAGCAGCTAAACCCTATTATAAAAATCAATTACTTTTAAAAACCCGTGAAACAAAGACAGTGAAAGAGAGAGAAATTCTTACAAAATTCGTTCAGGGGCTGCGATGCCACCTGGATTGACCATATCTAGACCCACAGCTGATTGAGACATAAGGGTGGACACTCTTGGGGCTGAGAGGTTTGGTGAGGTTGGGTGAGCTAACGCAGACCCTTTAAAGTAATACGGCGTGGTACCCATCCCATGGGTCCCAAATCTCCAGGTTCAAGGGCATCTTCCTACGTCGAAAACATGCACGAGAAACCCAGAAGATGGTACACCGTGTGACCGGGAAAGGTTTCTAAAACGCACCTCATTTCTCATCTCCTTGTGCTCCGGTTCGCCATTCCAGCCGCTTTACTAGCAATCTCCCTCCTTGGAGAATCAGCACCTTTAACCTCCTGTTCCGTACACGTTGCAATTTGTCCTGAGGATGAACGGGAAGAGGGGGAACCAATGAGAGACTAGCTCTAGGTGTTGGGACAGGCAGAGGTCACTCTATTTTCCCATCAGGAAGCAGAATTAACCACAGGCTCAGCCTGCCGCCCGGAGCCAGAATAGGGCCTGAAGCAATCCTGCGCTTTTGCGGCCAGCTCCCAAGAAAGCGAGTTGAAAAATGGAGCTCAGGGGCACTGCAATTCACAAACCTGCAGAGTTAGAAATGATAACTCTCGTCCACAAATATATGGAGGGAAGGCTACGAAGAGGATTTGAAAGCAAGGCAGAATTGCAGGAAACCGATTTCAGGAGGTAGATTCGAATCGCCTTTAAAGCACAGGAAAAGCGGCAAAACCTCGACAATGATGCCCTTGGCCAAAAAGGGCGTATGCGTTTTTTCCTGAATATATTCAGGAAAAAACGCATACGCCCTTTTTGGCCAACCAAGCAACCTGGAAAGGCAAATCAGCACTACAAAGAAGTCTCGCTTCCCATCGGTCAAAAGGGCCATGCTGAATAAAGTGTCAAAACCAGAAATGCAGGACAGGCCATGGAGAAATGGGAGCCTTGCTACGCTGATGGGCGGGCTATTAATTGCCAACAGCCACTCTGGAGAAGTGTACGGTGTGTCCTGAAACATCTAAAAAACTCAGCTTAGAGAGCATAGGGCACTTCCACTCATGGGCGTATAAATTGGGAAAACTAAAAATCAGCAAGACACAGGCACCCCAAAGTTTAGGGCTGCTCTGTTGACAAGAACCTCCACTTCGTTACACCTTAAACATCCCAGGAAAGAGAAGAATGGATAAAGAAGTTGTGGTCCTTATGTACAATGGAATATCACTCAGCCATGAAATCAACGTCATAAGGCTAGGAGCAGCATGATGAGTGGATTTAGGTACGACGATTCTAAGTGAAATAAGTCACACAGAAAAAGACACTTATCATAAGATATCACTTACAGAGGGAATGTAAAAACCGCTACCCTTGAACTGAATTACAAAACAGAACAGAGTCGCACGTTTAGAAAACACACTATGGCTGCTTAACGGGAAAGGTGAGGTGGGGTGATGCATAAAACAAGGGTTTCAAATTAGCTCAGATACCGTTCCATAAACCCAATATGTAATAGACAAGACCTACTCCTTGCTCAGTGAACTGGACTCAACGCCCCCTATTCACCGCCCAAGAAGATATCTGACTAGTAAGAATCTTAAAACCTATGTATTGATATCTCTCTGTAAGTGAGTCAAGTGGGTGTAAAGCGGCATAAACACAGCAGTGCAAAGCAGCTAAACCCTATTATAAAAATCAATTACTTTTAAAAACCCGTGAAACAAAGACAGTGAAAGAGAGAGAAATGCTTACAAAATTCGTTCAGGGGCTGCGATGCCACCTGGATTGACCATATCTAGACCCACAGCTGATTGAGACATAAGGGTGGACACTCTTGGGGCTGAGAGGTTTGGTGAGGTTGGGTGAGCTAACGCAGACCCTTTAAAGTAATACGGCGTGGTACCCATCCCATGGGTCCCAAATCTCCAGGTTCAAGGGCATCTTCCTACGTCGAAAACATGCACGAGCAACCCAGAAGATGGTACACCGTGTGACCGGGAAAGGTTTCTAAAACGCACCTCATTTCTCATCTCCTTGTGCTCCGGTTCGCCATTCCAGCCGCTTTACTAGCAATCTCCCTCCTTGGAGAATCAGCACCTTTAACCTCCTGTTCCGTACACGTTGCAATTTGTCCTGAGGATGAACGGGAAGAGGGGGAACCAATGAGAGACTAGCTCTAGGTGTTGGGACAGGCAGAGGTCACTCTATTTTCCCATCAGGAAGCAGAATTAACCACAGGCTCAGCCTGCCGCCTGGAGCCAGAATAGGGCCTGAAGCAATCCTGCGCTTTTGCGGCCAGCTCCCAAGAAAGCGAGTTGAAAAATGGAGCTCAGGGGCACTGCAATTCACAGACCTGCAGAGTTAGAAATGATAACTCTCGTCCACAAATATATGGAGGGAAGGCTACGAAGAGGATTTGAAAGCAAGGCAGAATTGCAGGAAACCGATTTCAGGAGGTAGATTCGAATCGCCTTTAAAGCACAGGAAAAGCGGCAAAACCTCGACAATGATGCCCTTGGCCAAAAAGGGCGTATGCGTTTTTTCCTGAATAGATTCAGGAAAAAACGCATACGCCCTTTTTGGCCAACCAAGCAACCTGGAAAGGCAAATCAGCGCTACAAAGAAGTCTCGCTTCCCATCGGTCAAAAGGGCCATGCTGAATAAAGTGTCAAAACCAGAAATGCAGGACAGGCCATGGAGAAATGGGAGCCTTGCTACGCTGATGGGCGGGCTATTAATTGCCAACAGCCACTCTGGAGAAGTGTACGGTGTGTCCTGAAACATCTAAAAAACTCAGCTTAGAGAGCATAGGGCACTTCCACTCATGGGCGTATAAATTGGGAAAACTAAAAATCAGCAAGACACAGGCACCCCAAAGTTTAGGGCTGCTCTGTTGACAAGAACCTCCACTTCGTTACACCTTAAACATCCCAGGAAAGAGAAGAATGGATAAAGAAGTTGTGGTCCTTATGTACAATGGAATATCACTCAGCCATGAAATCAACGTCATAAGGCTAGGAGCAGCATGATGAGTGGATTTAGGTACGACGATTCTAAGTGAAATAAGTCACACAGAAAAAGACACTTATCATAAGATATCACTTACAGAGGGAATGTAAAAACCGCTACCCTTGAACTGAATTACAAAATAGAACAGAGTCGCACGTTTAGAAAACACACTATGGCTGCTTAACGGGAAAGGTGAGGTGGGGTGATGCATAAAACAAGGGTTTCAAATTAGCTCAGATACCGTTCCATAAACCCAATATGTAATAGACAAGACCTACTCCTTGCTCAGTGAACTGGACTCAACAACCCCTATTCACCGCCCAAGAATATATCTGACTAGTAAGAATCTTAAAACCTATGTATTGATATCTCTCTGTAAGTGAGTCAAGTGGGTGTAAAGCGGCATAAACACAGCAGTGCAAAGCAGCTAAACCCCATTATAAAAATCAATTACTTTTAAAGACCCGTGAAACAAAGACAGTGAAAGAGAGAGAAATGCTTACAAAATTCGTTCAGGGGCTGCGATGCCACCTGGATTGACCATATCTAGACCCACAGATGACTGAGACATAAGGGTGGACACTCTTGGGGCTGAGAGGTTTGGTGAGTTTGGGTGAGCAAACGCAGACCCTTTAAAGTAATACGGCGTGGTACCCATCCCATGGGTCCCAAATCTCCAGGTTCAAGGGCATCTTCCTACATCGAAAACATGCACGAGAAACCCAGAAGATGGTACACCATGTGAACCGGGAAAGGTTTCTAAAACGCACCTCATTTCTCATCTCCTTGTGCTCCGGTTCGCCATTCCAGCCGCTTTACTAGCAATCTCCCTCCTGGGAGAATCAGCACCTTTAACCTCCTGTTCCGTACACGTTGCAATTTGTCCTGAGGATGAACGGGAAGAGGGGGAACCAATGAGAGACTAGCTCTAGGTGTTGGGACAGGCACAAGTCACTCTATTTTCCCATCAGGAAGAAGAATTAACGACAGGCTCAGCCTGCCGCCCGGAGCCAGAATAGGGCCTGAAGCAATCCTGCGCTTTTGCGGCCAGCTCCCAAGAAAGCGAGTTGAAAAATGGAGCTCAAGGGCACTGCAATTCACAAACCTGCAGAGTTAGAAATGATAACTCTCGTCCACAAATATATGGAGGGAAGGCTACGAAGAGGATTTGAAAGCAAGGCAGAATTGCAGGAAACCGATTTCAGGAGGTAGATTCGAATCGCCTTTAAAGCACAGGAAAAGCGGCAAATCCTCGATAATGATGCCCTTGGCCAAAAAGGGCGTATGCGTTTTTTCCTGAATATATTCAGGAAAAAACGCATACGCCCTTTTTGGCCAACCAAGCAACCTGGAAAGGCAAATCAGCGCTACAAAGAAGTCTCGCTTCCCATCGGTCAAAAGGGCCATGCTGAATAAAGTGTCAAAACCAGAAATGCAGGACAGGCCATGGAGAAATGGGAGCCTTGCTACGCTGATGGGCGGGCTGTAAATTGCCAACAGCCACTCTGGAGAAGTGTACGGTGTGTCCTGAAACATCTAAAAAACTCAGCTTAGAGAGCATAGGGCACTTCCACTCATGGGCGTATAAATTGGGAAAACTAAAAATCAGCAAGACACAGGCACCCCAAAGTTTAGGGCTGCTCTGTTGACAAGAACCTCCACTTCGTTACACCTTAAACATCCCAGGAAAGAGAAGAATGGATAAAGAAGTTGTGGTCCTTATGTACAATGGAATATCACTCAGCCATGAAATCAACGTCATAAGGCTAGGAGCAGCATGATGAGTGGATTTAGGTACGACGATTCTAAGTGAAATAAGTCACACAGAAAAAGACACTGATCATAAGATATCACTTACAGAGAGAATGTAAAAACCGCTACCCTTGAACTGAATTACAAAACAGAACAGAGTCACACGTTTAGAAAACACACTATGGCTGCTTAACGGGAAAGGTGAGGTGGGGTGATGCATAAAACAAGGGTTTCAAATTAGCTCAGATACCGTTCCATAAACCCAATATGTAATAGACAAGACCTACTCCTTGCTCAGTGAACTGGACTCAACGCCCCCTATTCACCGCCCAAGAATATATCTGACTAGTAAGAATCTTAAAACCTATGTATTGATATCTCTCTGTAAGTGAGTCAAGTGGGTGTAAAGCGGCATAAACACAGCAGTGCAAAGCAGCTAAACCCCATTATAAAAATCAATTACTTTTAAAAACCCGTCAAACAAAGACAGTGAAAGAGAGATAAATTCTTACAAAATTCGTTCAGGGGCTGCGATGCCACCTGGATTGACCATATCTAGACCCACAGCTGATTGAGACATAAGGGTGGACACTCTTGGGGCTGAGAGGTTTGGTGAGGTTGGGTGAGCTAACGCAGACCCTTTAAAGTAATACGGCGTGGTACCCATCCCATGGGTCCCAAATCTCCAGGTTCAAGGGCATCTTCCTACGTCGAAAACATGCACGAGCAACCCAGAAGATGGTACACCGTGTGACCGGGAAAGGTTTCTAAAACGCACCTCATTTCTCATCTCCTTGTGCTCCGGTTCGCCATTCCAGCCGCTTTACTAGCAATCTCCCTCCTTGGAGAATCAGCACCTTTAACCTCCTGTTCCGTACACGTTGCAATTTGTCCTGAGGATGAACGGGAAGAGGGGGAACCAATGAGAGACTAGCTCTAGGTGTTGGGACAGGCACAGGTCACTCTATTTTCCCATCAGAAAGAAGAATTAACCACAGGCTCAGCCTGCCGCCCGGAGCCAGAATAGGGCCTGAAGCAATCCTGCACTTTTGCGGCCAGCTCCCAAGAAAGCGAGTTGAAAAATGGAGCTCAGGGGCACTGCAATTCACAAACCTGCAGAGTTAGAAATGATAACTCTCGTCCACAAATATATGGAGGGAAGGCTACGAAGAGGATTTGAAAGCAAGGCAGAATTGCAGGAAACCGATTTCAGGAGGTAGATTCGAATCGCCTTTAAAGCACAGGAAAAGCGGCAAAACCTCGACAATGATGCCCTTGGCCAAAAAGGGCGTATGCGTTTTTTCCTGAATAGATTCAGGAAAAAACGCATACGCCCTTTTTGGCCAACCAAGCAACCTGGAAAGGCAAATCAGCGCTACAAAGAAGTCTCGCTTCCCATCGGTCAAAAGGGCCATGCTGAATAAAGTGTCAAAACCAGAAATGCAGGACAGGCCATGGAGAAATGGGAGCCTTGCTACGCTGATGGGCGGGCTGTAAATTGCCAACAGCCACTCTGGAGAAGTGTACGGTGTGTCCTGAAACATCTAAAAAACTCAGCTTAGAGAGCATAGGGCACTTCCACTCATGGGCGTATAAATTGGGAAAACTAAAAATCAGCAAGACACAGGCACCCCAAAGTTTAGGGCTGCTCTGTTGACAAGAACCTCCACTTCGTTACACCTTAAACATCCCAGGAAAGAGAAGAATGGATAAAGAAGTTGTGGTCCTTATGTACAATGGAATATCACTCAGCCATGAAATCAACGTCATAAGGCTAGGAGCAGCATGATGAGTGGATTTAGGTACGACGATTCTAAGTGAAATAAGTCTCACAGAAAAAGACACTTATCATAAGATATCACTTACAGAGGGAATGTAAAAACCGCTACCCTTGAACTGAATTACAAAACAGAACAGAGTCGCACGTTTAGAAAACACACTATGGCTGCTTAACGGGAAAGGTGAGGTGGGGTGATGCATAAAACAAGGGTTTCAAATTAGCTCAGATACTGTTCCATAAACCCAATATGTAATAGACAAGACCTACTCCTTGCTCAGTGAACTGGACTCAACGCCCCCTATTCACCGCCCAAGAATATATCTGACTAGTAAGAATCTTAAAACCTATGTATTGATATCTCTCTGTAAGTGAGTCAAGTGGGTGTAAAGCGGCATAAACACAGCAGTGCAAAGCAGCTAAACCCTATTATAAAAATCAATTACTTTTAAAAACCCGTGAAACAAAGACAGTGAAAGAGAGAGAAATTCTTACAAAATTCGTTCAGGGGCTGCGATGCCACCTGGATTGACCATATCTAGACCCACAGCTGATTGAGACATAAGGGTGGACACTCTTGGGGCTGAGAGGTTTGGTGAGGTTGGGTGAGCTAACGCAGACCCTTTAAAGTAATACGGCGTGGTACCCATCCCATGGGTCCCAAATCTCCAGGTTCAAGGGCATCTTCCTACGTCGAAAACATGCACGAGAAACCCAGAAGATGGTACACCGTGTGACCGGGAAAGGTTTCTAAAACGCACCTCATTTCTCATCTCCTTGTGCTCCGGTTCGCCATTCCAGCCGCTTTACTAGCAATCTCCCTCCTTGGAGAATCAGCACCTTTAACCTCCTGTTCCGTACACGTTGCAATTTGTCCTGAGGATGAACGGGAAGAGGGGGAACCAATGAGAGACTAGCTCTAGGTGTTGGGACAGGCAGAGGTCACTCTATTTTCCCATCAGGAAGCAGAATTAACCACAGGCTCAGCCTGCCGCCCGGAGCCAGAATAGGGCCTGAAGCAATCCTGCGCTTTTGCGGCCAGCTCCCAAGAAAGCGAGTTGAAAAATGGAGCTCAGGGGCACTGCAATTCACAAACCTGCAGAGTTAGAAATGATAACTCTCGTCCACAAATATATGGAGGGAAGGCTACGAAGAGGATTTGAAAGCAAGGCAGAATTGCAGGAAACCGATTTCAGGAGGTAGATTCGAATCGCCTTTAAAGCACAGGAAAAGCGGCAAAACCTCGACAATGATGCCCTTGGCCAAAAAGGGCGTATGCGTTTTTTCCTGAATATATTCAGGAAAAAACGCATACGCCCTTTTTGGCCAACCAAGCAACCTGGAAAGGCAAATCAGCACTACAAAGAAGTCTCGCTTCCCATCGGTCAAAAGGGCCATGCTGAATAAAGTGTCAAAACCAGAAATGCAGGACAGGCCATGGAGAAATGGGAGCCTTGCTACGCTGATGGGCGGGCTATTAATTGCCAACAGCCACTCTGGAGAAGTGTACGGTGTGTCCTGAAACATCTAAAAAACTCAGCTTAGAGAGCATAGGGCACTTCCACTCATGGGCGTATAAATTGGGAAAACTAAAAATCAGCAAGACACAGGCACCCCAAAGTTTAGGGCTGCTCTGTTGACAAGAACCTCCACTTCGTTACACCTTAAACATCCCAGGAAAGAGAAGAATGGATAAAGAAGTTGTGGTCCTTATGTACAATGGAATATCACTCAGCCATGAAATCAACGTCATAAGGCTAGGAGCAGCATGATGAGTGGATTTAGGTACGACGATTCTAAGTGAAATAAGTCACACAGAAAAAGACACTTATCATAAGATATCACTTACAGAGGGAATGTAAAAACCGCTACCCTTGAACTGAATTACAAAACAGAACAGAGTCGCACGTTTAGAAAACACACTATGGCTGCTTAACGGGAAAGGTGAGGTGGGGTGATGCATAAAACAAGGGTTTCAAATTAGCTCAGATACCGTTCCATAAACCCAATATGTAATAGACAAGACCTACTCCTTGCTCAGTGAACTGGACTCAACGCCCCCTATTCACCGCCCAAGAAGATATCTGACTAGTAAGAATCTTAAAACCTATGTATTGATATCTCTCTGTAAGTGAGTCAAGTGGGTGTAAAGCGGCATAAACACAGCAGTGCAAAGCAGCTAAACCCTATTATAAAAATCAATTACTTTTAAAAACCCGTGAAACAAAGACAGTGAAAGAGAGAGAAATGCTTACAAAATTCGTTCAGGGGCTGCGATGCCACCTGGATTGACCATATCTAGACCCACAGCTGATTGAGACATAAGGGTGGACACTCTTGGGGCTGAGAGGTTTGGTGAGGTTGGGTGAGCTAACGCAGACCCTTTAAAGTAATACGGCGTGGTACCCATCCCATGGGTCCCAAATCTCCAGGTTCAAGGGCATCTTCCTACGTCGAAAACATGCACGAGCAACCCAGAAGATGGTACACCGTGTGACCGGGAAAGGTTTCTAAAACGCACCTCATTTCTCATCTCCTTGTGCTCCGGTTCGCCATTCCAGCCGCTTTACTAGCAATCTCCCTCCTTGGAGAATCAGCACCTTTAACCTCCTGTTCCGTACACGTTGCAATTTGTCCTGAGGATGAACGGGAAGAGGGGGAACCAATGAGAGACTAGCTCTAGGTGTTGGGACAGGCAGAGGTCACTCTATTTTCCCATCAGGAAGCAGAATTAACCACAGGCTCAGCCTGCCGCCTGGAGCCAGAATAGGGCCTGAAGCAATCCTGCGCTTTTGCGGCCAGCTCCCAAGAAAGCGAGTTGAAAAATGGAGCTCAGGGGCACTGCAATTCACAGACCTGCAGAGTTAGAAATGATAACTCTCGTCCACAAATATATGGAGGGAAGGCTACGAAGAGGATTTGAAAGCAAGGCAGAATTGCAGGAAACCGATTTCAGGAGGTAGATTCGAATCGCCTTTAAAGCACAGGAAAAGCGGCAAAACCTCGACAATGATGCCCTTGGCCAAAAAGGGCGTATGCGTTTTTTCCTGAATAGATTCAGGAAAAAACGCATACGCCCTTTTTGGCCAACCAAGCAACCTGGAAAGGCAAATCAGCGCTACAAAGAAGTCTCGCTTCCCATCGGTCAAAAGGGCCATGCTGAATAAAGTGTCAAAACCAGAAATGCAGGACAGGCCATGGAGAAATGGGAGCCTTGCTACGCTGATGGGCGGGCTATTAATTGCCAACAGCCACTCTGGAGAAGTGTACGGTGTGTCCTGAAACATCTAAAAAACTCAGCTTAGAGAGCATAGGGCACTTCCACTCATGGGCGTATAAATTGGGAAAACTAAAAATCAGCAAGACACAGGCACCCCAAAGTTTAGGGCTGCTCTGTTGACAAGAACCTCCACTTCGTTACACCTTAAACATCCCAGGAAAGAGAAGAATGGATAAAGAAGTTGTGGTCCTTATGTACAATGGAATATCACTCAGCCATGAAATCAACGTCATAAGGCTAGGAGCAGCATGATGAGTGGATTTAGGTACGACGATTCTAAGTGAAATAAGTCACACAGAAAAAGACACTTATCATAAGATATCACTTACAGAGGGAATGTAAAAACCGCTACCCTTGAACTGAATTACAAAATAGAACAGAGTCGCACGTTTAGAAAACACACTATGGCTGCTTAACGGGAAAGGTGAGGTGGGGTGATGCATAAAACAAGGGTTTCAAATTAGCTCAGATACCGTTCCATAAACCCAATATGTAATAGACAAGACCTACTCCTTGCTCAGTGAACTGGACTCAACAACCCCTATTCACCGCCCAAGAATATATCTGACTAGTAAGAATCTTAAAACCTATGTATTGATATCTCTCTGTAAGTGAGTCAAGTGGGTGTAAAGCGGCATAAACACAGCAGTGCAAAGCAGCTAAACCCCATTATAAAAATCAATTACTTTTAAAGACCCGTGAAACAAAGACAGTGAAAGAGAGAGAAATGCTTACAAAATTCGTTCAGGGGCTGCGATGCCACCTGGATTGACCATATCTAGACCCACAGATGACTGAGACATAAGGGTGGACACTCTTAGGGCTGATAGGTTTGGTGAGTTTGGGTGAGCAAACGCAGACCCTTTAAAGTAATACGGCGTGGTACCCATCCCATGGGTCCCAAATCTCCAGGTTCAAGGGCATCTTCCTACATCGAAAACATGCACGAGAAACCCAGAAGATGGTACACCATGTGAACCGGGAAAGGTTTCTAAAACGCACCTCATTTCTCATCTCCTTGTGCTCCGGTTCGCCATTCCAGCCGCTTTACTAGCAATCTCCCTCCTGGGAGAATCAGCACCTTTAACCTCCTGTTCCGTACACGTTGCAATTTGTCCTGAGGATGAACGGGAAGAGGGGGAACCAATGAGAGACTAGCTCTAGGTGTTGGGACAGGCACAAGTCACTCTATTTTCCCATCAGGAAGAAGAATTAACGACAGGCTCAGCCTGCCGCCCGGAGCCAGAATAGGGCCTGAAGCAATCCTGCGCTTTTGCGGCCAGCTCCCAAGAAAGCGAGTTGAAAAATGGAGCTCAAGGGCACTGCAATTCACAAACCTGCAGAGTTAGAAATGATAACTCTCGTCCACAAATATATGGAGGGAAGGCTACGAAGAGGATTTGAAAGCAAGGCAGAATTGCAGGAAACCGATTTCAGGAGGTAGATTCGAATCGCCTTTAAAGCACAGGAAAAGCGGCAAAACCTCGACAATGATGCCCTTGGCCAAAAAGGGCGTATGCGTTTTTTCCTGAATAGATTCAGGAAAAAACGCATACGCCCTTTTTGGCCAACCAAGCAACCTGGAAAGGCAAATCAGCGCTACAAAGAAGTCTCGCTTCCCATCGGTCAAAAGGGCCATGCTGAATAAAGTGTCAAAACCAGAAATGCAGGACAGGCCATGGAGAAATGGGAGCCTTGCTACGCTGATGGGCGGGCTGTAAATTGCCAACAGCCACTCTGGAGAAGTGTACGGTGTGTCCTGAAACATCTAAAAAACTCAGCTTAGAGAGCATAGGGCACTTCCACTCATGGGCGTATAAATTGGGAAAACTAAAAATCAGCAAGACACAGGCACCCCAAAGTTTAGGGCTGCTCTGTTGACAAGAACCTCCACTTCGTTACACCTTAAACATCCCAGGAAAGAGAAGAATGGATAAAGAAGTTGTGGTCCTTATGTACAATGGAATATCACTCAGCCATGAAATCAACGTCATAAGGCTAGGAGCAGCATGATGAGTGGATTTAGGTACGACGATTCTAAGTGAAATAAGTCTCACAGAAAAAGACACTTATCATAAGATATCACTTACAGAGGGAATGTAAAAACCGCTACCCTTGAACTGAATTACAAAACAGAACAGAGTCGCACGTTTAGAAAACACACTATGGCTGCTTAACGGGAAAGGTGAGGTGGGGTGATGCATAAAACAAGGGTTTCAAATTAGCTCAGATACCGTTCCATAAACCCAATATGTAATAGACAAGACCTACTCCTTGCTCAGTGAACTGGACTCAACGCCCCCTATTCACCGCCCAAGAATATATCTGACTAGTAAGAATCTTAAAACCTATGTATTGATATCTCTCTGTAAGTGAGTCAAGTGGGTGTAAAGCGGCATAAACACAGCAGTGCAAAGCAGCTAAACCCCATTATAAAAATCAATTACTTTTAAAGACCCGTGAAACAAAGACAGTGAAAGAGAGAGAAATTCTTACAAAATTCGTTCAGGGGCTGCGATGCCACCTGGATTGACCATATCTAGACCCACAGATGACTGAGACATAAGGGTGGACACTCTTGGGGCTGAGAGGTTTGGTGAGGTTGGGTGAGCAAACGCAGACCCTTTAAAGTAATACGGCGTGGTACCCATCCAATGGGTCCCAAATCTCCAGGTTCAAGGGCATCTTCCTACATCGAAAACATGCACGAGAAACCCAGAAGATGGTACACCGTGTGACCGGGAAAGGTTTCTAAAACGCACCTCATTTCTCATCTCCTTGTGCTCCGGTTCGCCATTCCAGCCGCTTTACTAGCAATCTCCCTCCTGGGAGAATCAACACCTTTAACCTCCTGTTCCGTACACGTTGCAATTTGTCCTGAGGATGAACGGGAAGAGGGGGAACCAATGAGAGACTAGCTCTAGGTGTTGGGACAGGCACAAGTCACTCTATTTTCCCATCAGGAAGAAGAATTAACCACAGGCTCAGCCTGCCGCCCGGAGCCAGAATAGGGCCTGAAGCAATCCTGCGCTTTTGCGGCCAGCTCCCAAGAAAGCGAGTTGAAAAATGGAGCTCAGGGGCACTGCAATTCACAAACCTGCAGAGTTAGAAATGATAACTCTCGTCCACAAATATATGGAGGGAAGGCAACGAAGACGATTTGAAAGCAAGGCAGAATTGCAGGAAACCGATTTCAGGAGGTAGATTCGAATCGCCTTTAAAGCACAGGAAAAGCGGCAAAACCTCGACAATGATGCCCTTGGCCAAAAAGGGCGTATGCGTTTTTTCCTGAATATATTCAGGAAAAAACGCATACGCCCTTTTTGGCCAACCAAGCAACCTGGAAAGGCAAATCAGCGCTACAAAGAAGTCTCGCTTCCCATCGGTCAAAAGGGCCATGCTGAATAAAGTGTCAAAACCAGAAATGCAGGACAGGCCATGGAGAAATGGGAGCCTTGCTACGCTGATGGGCGGGCTGTAAATGGCCAACAGCCACTCTGGAGAAGTGTACGGTGTGTCCTGAAACATCTAAAAAACTCAGCTTAGAGAGCATAGGGCACTTCCACTCATGGGCGTATAAATTGGGAAAACTAAAAATCAGCAAGACACAGGCACCCCAAAGTTTAGGGCTGCTCTGTTGACAAGAACCTCCACTTCGTTACACCTTAAACATCCCAGGAAAGAGAAGAATGGATAAAGAAGTTGTGGTCCTTATGTACAATGGAATATCACTCAGCCATGAAATCAACGTCATAAGGCTAGGAGCAGCATGATGAGTGGATTTAGGTACGACGATTCTAAGTGAAATAAGTCACACAGAAAAAGACACTTATCATAAGATATCACTGACAGAGGGAATGTAAAAACCGCTACCCTTGAACTGAATTACAAAACAGAACAGAGTCGCACGTTTAGAAAACACACTATGGCTGCTTAACGGGAAAGGTGAGGTGGGGTGATGCATAAAACAAGGGTTTCAAATTAGCTCAGATACCGTTCCATAAACCCAATATGTAATAGACAAGACCTACTCCTTGCTCAGTGAACTGGACTCAACAACCCCTATTCACCGCCCAAGAATATATCTGACTAGTAAGAATCTTAAAACCTATGTATTGATATCTCTCTGTAAGTGAGTCAAGTGGGTGTAAAGCGGCATAAACACAGCAGTGCAAAGCAGCTAAACCCTATTATAAAAATCAATTACTTTTAAAAACCCGTGAAACAAAGACAGTGAAAGAGAGAGAAATTCTTACAAAATTCGTTCAGGGGCTGCGATGCCACCTGGATTGACCATATCTAGACCCACAGCTGATTGAGACATAAGGGAGGACACTCTTGGGGCTGAGAGGTTTGGTGAGGTTGGGTGAGCTAACGCAGACCCTGTAAAGTAATACGGCGTGGTACCCATCCCATGGGTCCCAAATCTCCAGGTTCAAGGGCATCTTCCTACGTCGAAAACATGCACGAGAAACCCAGAAGATGGTACACCGTGTGACCGGGAAAGGTTTCTAAAACGCACCTCATTTCTCATCTCCTTGTGCTCCGGTTCGCCATTCCAGCCGCTTTACTAGCAATCTCCCTCCTTGGAGAATCAGCACCTTTAACCTCCTGTTCCGAACACGTTGCAATTTGTCCTGAGGATGAACGGGAAGAGGGGGAACCAATGAGAGACTAGCTCTAGGTGTTGGGACAGGCACAGGTCACTCTATTTTCCCATCAGGAAGCAGAATTAACCACAGGCTCAGCCTCCGCCCGGAGCCAGAATAGGGCCTGAAGCAATCCTGCGCTTTTGCGGCCAGCTCCCAAGAAAGCGAGTTGAAAAATGGAGCTCAGGGGCACTGCAATTCACAAACCTGCAGAGTTAGAAATGATAACTCTCGTCCACAAATATATGGAGGGAAGGCAACGAAGAGGATTTGAAAGCAAGGCAGAATTGCAGGAAACCGATTTCAGGAGGTAGATTCGAATCGCCTTTAAAGCACAGGAAAAGCGGCAAAACCTCGACAATGATGCCCTTGGCCAAAAAGGGCGTATGCGTTTTTTCCTGAATATATTCAGGAAAAAACGCATACGCCCTTTTTGGCCAACCAAGCAACCTGGAAAGGCAAATAAGCGCTACAAAGAAGTCTCGCTTCCCATCGGTCAAAAGGGCCATGCTGAATAAAGTGTCAAAACCAGAAATGCAGGACAGGCCATGGAGAAATGGGAGCCTTGCTACGCTGATGGGCGGGCTGTAAATTGCCAACAGCCACTCTGGAGAAGTGTACGGTGTGTCCTGAAACATCTAAAAAACTCAGCTTAGAGAGCATAGGGCACTTCCACTCATGGGCGTATAAATTGGGAAAACTAAAAATCAGCAAGACACAGGCACCCCAAAGTTTAGGGCTGCTCTGTTGACAAGAACCTCCACTTCGTTACACCTTAAACATCCCAGGAAAGAGAAGAATGGATAAAGAAGTTGTGGTCCTTATGTACAATGGAATATCACTCAGCCATGAAATCAACGTCATAAGGCTAGGAGCATCATGATGAGTGGATTTAGGTACGACGATTCTAAGTGAAATAAGTCACACAGAAAAAGACACTTATCATAAGATATCACTTACAGAGGGAATGTAAAAACCGCTACCCTTGAACTGAATTACAAAACAGAACAGAGTCGCACGTTTACAAAACACACTATGGCTGCTTAACGGGAAAGGTGAGGTGGGGTGATGCATAAAACAAGGGTTTCAAATTAGCTCAGATACCGTTCCATAAACCCAATATGTAATAGACAAGACCTACTCCTTGCTCAGTGAACTGGACTCAACGCCCCCTATTCACCGCCCAAGAATATATCTGACTAGTAAGAATCTTAAAACCTATGTATTGATATCTCTCTGTAAGTGAGTCAAGTGGGTGTAAAGCGGCATAAAAACAGCAGTGCAAAGCAGCTAAACCCTATTATAAAAATCAATTACTTTTAAAAACCCGTGAAACAAAGACAGTGAAAGAGAGAGAAATTCTTACAAAATTCGTTCAGGGGCTGCGATGCCACCTGGATTGACCATATCTAGACCCACAGCTGATTGAGACATAAGGGAGGACACTCTTGGGGCTGAGAGGTTTGGTGAGGTTGGGTGAGCTAACGCAGACCCTGTAAAGTAATACGGCGTGGTACCCATCCCATGGGTCCCAAATCTCCAGGTTCAAGGGCATCGTCCTACGTCGAAAACATGCACGAGAAACCCAGAAGATGGTACACCGTGTGACCGGGAAAGGTTTCTAAAACGCACCTCATTTCTCATCTCCTTGTGCTCCGGTTCGCCATTCCAGCCGCTTTACTAGCAATCTCCCTCCTTGGAGAATCAGCACCTTTAACCTCCTGTTCCGAACACGTTGCAATTTGTCCTGAGGATGAACGGGAAGAGGGGGAACCAATGAGAGACTAGCTCTAGGTGTTGGGACAGGCACAGGTCACTCTATTTTCCCATCAGGAAGCAGAATTAACCACAGGCTCAGCCTGCCACCCGGAGCCAGAATAGGGCCTGAAGCAATCCTGCGCTTTTGCGGCCAGCTCCCAAGAAAGCGAGTTGAAAAATGGAGCTCAGGGGCACTGCAATTCACAAACCTGCAGAGTTAGAAATGATAACTCTCGTCCACAAATATATGGAGGGAAGGCAACGAAGAGGATTTGAAAGCAAGGCAGAATTGCAGGAAACCGATTTCAGGAGGTAGATTCGAATCGCCTTTAAAGCACAGGAAAAGCGGCAAAACCTCGACAATGATGCCCTTGGCCAAAAAGGGCGTATGCGTTTTTTCCTGAATATATTCAGGAAAAAACGCATACGCCCTTTTTGGCCAACCAAGCAACCTGGAAAGGCAAATCAGCGCTACAAAGAAGTCTCGCTTCCCATCGGTCAAAAGGGCCATGCTGAATAAAGTGTCAAAACCAGAAATGCAGGACAGGCCATGGAGAAATGGGAGCCTTGCTACGCTGATGGGCGGGCTGTAAATTGCCAACAGCCACTCTGGAGAAGTGTACGGTGTGTCCTGAAACATCTAAAAATCTCAGCTTAGAGAGCATAGGGCACTTCCACTCATGGGCGTATAAATTGGGAAAACTAAAAATCAGCAAGACACAGGCACCCCAAAGTTTAGGGCTGCTCTGTTGACAAGAACCTCCACTTCGTTACACCTTAAACATCCCAGGAAAGAGAAGAATGGATAAAGAAGTTGTGGTCCTTATGTACAATGGAATATCACTCAGCCATGAAATCAACGTCATAAGGCTAGGAGCAGCATGATGAGTGGATTTAGGTACGACGATTCTAAGTGAAATAAGTCACACAGAAAAAGACACTTATCATAAGATATCACTTACAGAGGGAATGTAAAAACCGCTACCCTTGAACTGAATTACAAAACAGAACAGAGTCGCACGTTTAGAAAACACACTATGGCTGCTTAACGGGAAAGGTGAGGTGGGGTGATGCATAAAACAAGGGTTTCAAATTAGCTCAGATACCGTTCCATAAACCCAATATGTAATAGACAAGACCTACTCCTTGCTCAGTGAACTGGACTCAACGCCCCCTATTCACCGCCCAAGAATATATCTGACTAGTAAGAATCTTAAAACCTATGTATTGATATCTCTCTGTAAGTGAGTCAAGTGGGTGTAAAGCGGCATAAACACAGCAGTGCAAAGCAGCTAAACCCCATTATAAAAATCAATTACTTTTAAAGACCCGTGAAACAAAGACAGTGAAAGAGAGAGAAATTCTTACAAAATTCGTTCAGGGGCTGCGATGCCACCTGGATTGACCATATCTAGACCCACAGATGACTGAGACATAAGGGTGGACACTCTTGGGGCTGAGAGGTTTGGTGAGGTTGGGTGAGCAAACGCAGACCCTTTAAAGTAATACGGCGTGGTACCCATCCAATGGGTCCCAAATCTCCAGGTTCAAGGGCATCTTCCTACATCGAAAACATGCACGAGAAACCCAGAAGATGGTACACCGTGTGACCGGGAAAGGTTTCTAAAACGCACCTCATTTCTCATCTCCTTGTGCTCCGGTTCGCCATTCCAGCCGCTTTACTAGCAATCTCCCTCCTGGGAGAATCAACACCTTTAACCTCCTGTTCCGTACACGTTGCAATTTGTCCTGAGGATGAACGGGAAGAGGGGGAACCAATGAGAGACTAGCTCTAGGTGTTGGGACAGGCACAAGTCACTCTATTTTCCCATCAGGAAGAAGAATTAACCACAGGCTCAGCCTGCCGCCCGGAGCCAGAATAGGGCCTGAAGCAATCCTGCGCTTTTGCGGCCAGCTCCCAAGAAAGCGAGTTGAAAAATGGAGCTCAGGGGCACTGCAATTCACAAACCTGCAGAGTTAGAAATGATAACTCTCGTCCACAAATATATGGAGGGAAGGCTACGAAGAGGATTTGAAAGCAAGGCAGAATTGCAGGAAACCGATTTCAGGAGGTAGATTCGAATCGCCTTTAAAGCACAGGAAAAGCGGCAAAACCTCGACAATGATGCCCTTGGCCAAAAAGGGCGTATGCGTTTTTTCCTGAATAGATTCAGGAAAAAAGGCATACGCCCTTTTTGGCCAACCAAGCAACCTGGAAAGGCAAATCAGCGCTACAAAGAAGTCTCGCTTCCCATCGGTCAAAAGGGCCATGCTGAATAAAGTGTCAAAACCAGAAATGCAGGACAGGCCATGGAGAAATGGGAGCCTTGCTACGCTGATGGGTGGGCTGTAAATTGCCAACAGCCACTCTGGAGAAGTGTACGGTGTGTCCTGAAACATCTAAAAAACTCAGCTTAGAGAGCATAGGGCACTTCCACTCATGGGCGTATAAATTGGGAAAACTAAAAATCAGCAAGACACAGGCACCCCAAAGTTTAGGGCTGCTCTGTTGACAAGAACCTCCACTTCGTTACACCTTAAACATCCCAGGAAAGAGAAGAATGGATAAAGAAGTTGTGGTCCTTATGTACAATGGAATATCACTCAGCCATGAAATCAACGTCATAAGGCTAGGAGCAGCATGATGAGTGGATTTAGGTACGACGATTCTAAGTGAAATAAGTCACACAGAAAAAGACACTGATCATAAGATATCACTTACAGAGAGAATGTAAAAACCGCTACCCTTGAACTGAATTACAAAACAGAACAGAGTCACACGTTTAGAAAACACACTATGGCTGCTTAACGGGAAAGGTGAGGTGGGGTGATGCATAAAACAAGGGTTTCAAATTAGCTCAGATACCGTTCCATAAACCCAATATGTAATAGACAAGACCTACTCCTTGCTCAGTGAACTGGACTCAACAACCCCTATTCACCGCCCAAGAATATATCTGACTAGTAAGAATCTTAAAACCTATATATTGATATCTCTCTGTAAGTGAGTCAAGTGGGTGTAAAGCGGCATAAACACAGCAGTGCAAAGCAGCTAAACCCCATTATAAAAATCAATTACTTTTAAAAACCCGTCAAACAAAGACAGTGAAAGAGAGATAAATTCTTACAAAATTCGTTCAGGGGCTGCGATGCCACCTGGATTGACCATATCTAGACCCACAGCTGATTGAGACATAAGGGTGGACACTCTTGGGGCTGAGAGGTTTGGTGAGGTTGGGTGAGCTAACGCAGACCCTTTAAAGTAATACGGCGTGGTACCCATCCCATGGGTCCCAAATCTCCAGGTTCCAGGGCATCTTCCTACGTCGAAAACATGCACGAGCAACCCAGAAGATGGTACACCGTGTGACCGGGAAAGGTTTCTAAAACGCACCTCATTTCTCATCTCCTTGGGCTCCGGTTCGCCATTCCAGCCGCTTTACTAGCAATCTCCCTCCTGGGAGAATCAGCACCTTTAACCTCCTGTTCCGTACACGTTGCAATTTGTCCTGAGGATGAACGGGAAGAGGGGGAACCAATGAGAGACTAGCTCTAGGTGTTGGGACAGGCACAGGTCACTCTATTTTCCCATCAGAAAGAAGAATTAACCACAGGCTCAGCCTGCCGCCCGGAGCCAGAATAGGGCCTGAAGCAATCCTGCGCTTTTGCGGCCAGCTCCCAAGAAAGCGAGTTGAAAAATGGAGCTCAGGGGCACTGCAATTCACAAACCTGCAGAGTTAGAAATGATAACTCTCGTCCACAAATATATGGAGGGAAGGCTACGAAGAGGATTTGAAAGCAAGGCAGAATTGCAGGAAACCGATTTCAGGAGGTAGATTCGAATCGCCTTTAAAGCACAGGAAAAGCGGCAAAACCTCGACAATGATGCCCTTGGCCAAAAAGGGCGTATGCGTTTTTTCCTGAATAGATTCAGGAAAAAACGCATACGCCCTTTTTGGCCAACCAAGCAACCTGGAAAGGCAAATCAGCGCTACAAAGAAGTCTCGCTTCCCATCGGTCAAAAGGGCCATGCTGAATAAAGTGTCAAAACCAGAAATGCAGGACAGGCCATGGAGAAATGGGAGCCTTGCTACGCTGATGGGCGGGCTGTAAATTGCCAACAGCCACTCTGGAGAAGTGTACGGTGTGTCCTGAAACATCTAAAAAACTCAGCTTAGAGAGCATAGGGCACTTCCACTCATGGGCGTATAAATTGGGAAAACTAAAAATCAGCAAGACACAGGCACCCCAAAGTTTAGGGCTGCTCTGTTGACAAGAACCTCCACTTCGTTACACCTTAAACATCCCAGGAAAGAGAAGAATGGATAAAGAAGTTGTGGTCCTTATGTACAATGGAATATCACTCAGCCATGAAATCAACGTCATAAGGCTAGGAGCAGCATGATGAGTGGATTTAGGTACGACGATTCTAAGTGAAATAAGTCACACAGAAAAAGACACTTATCATAAGATATCACTTACAGAGGGAATGTAAAAACCGCTACCCTTGAACTGAATTACAAAACAGAACAGAGTAGCACGTTTAGAAAACACACTATGGCTGCTTAACGGGAAAGGTGAGGTGGGGTGATGCATAAAACAAGGGTTTCAAATTAGCTCAGATACCGTTCCATAAACCCAATATGTAATAGACAAGACCTACTCCTTGCTCAGTGAACTGGACTCAACAACCCCTATTCACCGCCCAAGAATATATCTGACTAGTAAGAATCTTAAAACCTATGTATTGATATCTCTCTGTAAGTGAGTCAAGTGGGTGTAAAGCGGCATAAACACAGCAGTGCAAAGCAGCTAAACCCCATTATAAAAATCAATTACTTTTAAAGACCCGTGAAACAAAGACAGTGAAAGAGAGAGAAATGCTTACAAAATTCGTTCAGGGGCTGCGATGCCACCTGGATTGACCATATCTAGACCCACAGATGACTGAGACATAAGGGTGGACACTCTTAGGGCTGATAGGTTTGGTGAGTTTGGGTGAGCAAACGCAGACCCTTTAAAGTAATACGGCGTGGTACCCATCCCATGGGTCCCAAATCTCCAGGTTCAAGGGCATCTTCCTACATCGAAAACATGCACGAGAAACCCAGAAGATGGTACACCATGTGAACCGGGAAAGGTTTCTAAAACGCACCTCATTTCTCATCTCCTTGTGCTCCGGTTCGCCATTCCAGCCGCTTTACTAGCAATCTCCCTCCTGGGAGAATCAGCACCTTTAACCTCCTGTTCCGTACACGTTGCAATTTGTCCTGAGGATGAACGGGAAGAGGGGGAACCAATGAGAGACTAGCTCTAGGTGTTGGGACAGGCACAAGTCACTCTATTTTCCCATCAGGAAGAAGATTTAATGACAGGCTCAGCCTGCCGCCCGGAGCCAGAATAGGGCCTGAAGCAATCCTGCGCTTTTGCGGCCAGCTCCCAAGAAAGCGAGTTGAAAAATGGAGCTCAGGGGCACTGCAATTCACAAACCTGCAGAGTTAGAAATGATAACTCTCGTCCACAAATATATGGAGGGAAGGCAACGAAGAGGATTTGAAAGCAAGGCAGAATTGCAGGAAACCGATTTCAGGAGGTAGATTCGAATCGCCTTTAAAGCACAGGAAAAGCGGCAAATCCTCGATAATGATGCCCTTGGCCAAAAAGGGCGTATGCGTTTTTTCCTGAATATATTCAGGAAAAAACGCATACGCCCTTTTTGGCCAACCAAGCAACCTGGAAAGGCAAATCAGCGCTACAAAGAAGTCTCGCTTCCCATCGGTCAAAAGGGCCATGCTGAATAAAGTGTCAAAACCAGAAATGCAGGACAGGCCATGGAGAAATGGGAGCCTTGCTACGCTGATGGGCGGGCTGTAAATTGCCAACAGCCACTCTGGAGAAGTGTACGGTGTGTCCTGAAACATCTAAAAAACTCAGCTTAGAGAGCATAGGGCACTTCCACTCATGGGCGTATAAATTGGGAAAACTAAAAATCAGCAAGACACAGGCACCCCAAAGTTTAGGGCTGCTCTGTTGACAAGAACCTCCACTTCGTTACACCTTAAACATCCCAGGAAAGAGAAGAATGGATAAAGAAGTTGTGGTCCTTATGTACAATGGAATATCACTCAGCCATGAAATCAACGTCATAAGGCTAGGAGCAGCATGATGAGTGGATTTAGGTACGACGATTCTAAGTGAAATAAGTCACACAGAAAAAGACACTGATCATAAGATATCACTTACAGAGAGAATGTAAAAACCGCTACCCTTGAACTGAATTACAAAACAGAACAGAGTCGCACGTTTAGAAAACACACTATGGCTGCTTAACGGGAAAGGTGAGGTGGGGTGATGCATAAAACAAGGGTTTCAAATTAGCTCAGATACCGTTCCATAAACCCAATATGTAATAGACAAGACCTACTCCTTGCTCAGTGAACTGGACTCAACAACCCCTATTCACCGCCCAAGAATATATCTGACTAGTAAGAATCTTAAAACCTATGTATTGATATCTCTCTGTAAGTGAGTCAAGTGGGTGTAAAGCGGCATAAACACAGCAGTGCAAAGCAGCTAAACCCCATTATAAAAATCAATTACTTTTAAAGACCCGTGAAACAAAGACAGTGAAAGAGAGAGAAATGCTTACAAAATTCGTTCAGGGGCTGCGATGCCACCTGGATTGACCATATCTAGACCCACAGATGACTGAGACATAAGGGTGGACAATCTTAGGGCTGATAGGTTTGGTGAGTTTGGGTGAGCAAACGCAGACCCTTTAAAGTAATACGGCGTGGTACCCATCCCATGGGTCCCAAATCTCCAGGTTCAAGGGCATCTTCCTACATCGAAAACATGCACGAGAAACCCAGAAGATGGTACACCATGTGAACCGGGAAAGGTTTCTAAAACGCACCTCATTTCTCATCTCCTTGTGCTCCGGTTCGCCATTCCAGCCGCTTTACTAGCAATCTCCCTCCTGGGAGAATCAGCACCTTTAACCTCCTGTTCCGTACACGTTGCAATTTGTCCTGAGGATGAACGGGAAGAGGGGGAACCAATGAGAGACTAGCTCTAGGTGTTGGGACAGGCACAAGTCACTCTATTTTCCCATCAGGAAGAAGAATTAACGACAGGCTCAGCCTGCCGCCCGGAGCCAGAATAGGGCCTGAAGCAATCCTGCGCTTTTGCGGCCAGCTCCCAAGAAAGCGAGTTGAAAAATGGAGCTCAGGGGCACTGCAATTCACAAACCTGCAGAGTTAGAAATGATAACTCTCGTCCACAAATATATGGAGGGAAGGCAACGAAGAGGATTTGAAAGCAAGGCAGAATTGCAGGAAACCGATTTCAGGAGGTAGATTCGAATCGCCTTTAAAGCACAGGAAAAGCGGCAAATCCTCGATAATGATGCCCTTGGCCAAAAAGGGCGTATGCGTTTTTTCCTGAATATATTCAGGAAAAAACGCATACGCCCTTTTTGGCCAACCAAGCAACCTGGAAAGGCAAATCAGCGCTACAAAGAAGTCTCGCTTCCCATCGGTCAAAAGGGCCATGCTGAATAAAGTGTCAAAACCAGAAATGCAGGACAGGCCATGGAGAAATGGGAGCCTTGCTACGCTGATGGGCGGGCTGTAAATTGCCAACAGCCACTCTGGAGAAGTGTACGGTGTGTCCTGAAACATCTAAAAAACTCAGCTTAGAGAGCATAGGGCACTTCCACTCATGGGCGTATAAATTGGGAAAACTAAAAATCAGCAAGACACAGGCACCCCAAAGTTTAGGGCTGCTCTGTTGACAAGAACCTCCACTTCGTTACACCTTAAACATCCCAGGAAAGAGAAGAATGGATAAGAAGTTGTGGTCCTTATGTACAATGGAATATCACTCAGCCATGAAATCAACGTCATAAGGCTAGGAGCAGCATGATGAGTGGATTTAGGTACGACGATTCTAAGTGAAATAAGTCACACAGAAAAAGACACTGATCATAAGATATCACTTACAGAGAGAATGTAAAAACCGCTACCCTTGAACTGAATTACAAAACAGAACAGAGTCGCACGTTTAGAAAACACACTATGGCTGCTTAACGGGAAAGGTGAGGTGGGGTGATGCATAAAACAAGGGTTTCAAATTAGCTCAGATACCGTTCCATAAACCCAATATGTAATAGACAAGACCTACTCCTTGCTCAGTGAACTGGACTCAACGCCCCCTATTCACCGCCCAAGAATATATCTGACTAGTAAGAATCTTAAAACCTATGTATTGATATCTCTCTGTAAGTGAGTCAAGTGGGTGTAAAGCGGCATAAACACAGCAGTGCAAAGCAGCTAAACCCTATTATAAAAATCAATTGCTTTTAAAAACCCGTGAAACAAAGACAGTGAAAGAGAGAGAAATTCTTACAAAATTCGTTCAGGGGCTGCGATGCCACCTGGATTGACCATATCTAGACCCACAGCTGATTGAGACATAAGGGTGGACACTCTTGGGGCTGAGAGGTTTGGTGAGGTTGGGTGAGCTAACGCAGACCCTTTAAAGTAATACGGCGTGGTACCCATCCCATGGGTCCCAAATCTCCAGGTTCAAGGGCATCTTCCTACGTCGAAAACATGCACGAGAAACCCAGAAGATGGTACACCGTGTGACCGGGAAAGGTTTCTAAAACGCACCTCATTTCTCATCTCCTTGTGCTCCGGTTCGCCATTCCAGCCGCTTTACTAGCAATCTCCCTCCTTGGAGAATCAGCACCTTTAACCTCCTGTTCCGTACACGTTGCAATTTGTCCTGAGGATGAACGGGAAGAGGGGGAACCAATGAGAGACTAGCTCTAGGTGTTGGGACAGGCAGAGGTCACTCTATTTTCCCATCAGGAAGCAGAATTAACCACAGGCTCAGCCTGCCGCCCGGAGCCAGAATAGGGCCTGAAGCAATCCTGCGCTTTTGCGGCCAGCTCCCAAGAAAGCGAGTTGAAAAATGGAGCTCAGGGGCACTGCAATTCACAAACCTGCAGAGTTAGAAATGATAACTCTCGTCCACAAATATATGGAGGGAAGGCTACGAAGAGGATTTGAAAGCAAGGCAGAATTGCAGGAAACCGATTTCAGGAGGTAGATTCGAATCGCCTTTAAAGCACAGGAAAAGCGGCAAAACCTCGACAATGATGCCCTTGGCCAAAAAGGGCGTATGCGTTTTTTCCTGAATATATTCAGGAAAAAACGCATACGCCCTTTTTGGCCAACCAAGCAACCTGGAAAGGCAAATCAGCGCTACAAAGAAGTCTCGCTTCCCATCGGTCAAAAGGGCCATGCTGAATAAAGTGTCAAAACCAGAAATGCAGGACAGGCCATGGAGAAATGGGAGCCTTGCTACGCTGATGGGCGGGCTATTAATTGCCAACAGCCACTCTGGAGAAGTGTACGGTGTGTCCTGAAACATCTAAAAAACTCAGCTTAGAGAGCATAGGGCACTTCCACTCATGGGCGTATAAATTGGGAAAACTAAAAATCAGCAAGACACAGGCACCCCAAAGTTTAGGGCTGCTCTGTTGACAAGAACCTCCACTTCGTTACACCTTAAACATCCCAGGAAAGAGAAGAATGGATAAAGAAGTTGTGGTCCTTATGTACAATGGAATATCACTCAGCCATGAAATCAACGTCATAAGGCTAGGAGCAGCATGATGAGTGGATTTAGGTACGACGATTCTAAGTGAAATAAGTCACACAGAAAAAGACACTTATCATAAGATATCACTTACAGAGGGAATGTAAAAACCGCTACCCTTGAACTGAATTACAAAATAGAACAGAGTCGCACGTTTAGAAAACACACTATGGCTGCTTAACGGGAAAGGTGAGGTGGGGTGATGCATAAAACAAGGGTTTCAAATTAGCTCAGATACCGTTCCATAAACCCAATATGTAATAGACAAGACCTACTCCTTGCTCAGTGAACTGGACTCAACAACCCCTATTCACCGCCCAAGAATATATCTGACTAGTAAGAATCTTAAAACCTATGTATTGATATCTCTCTGTAAGTGAGTCAAGTGGGTGTAAAGCGGCATAAACACAGCAGTGCAAAGCAGCTAAACCCCATTATAAAAATCAATTACTTTTAAAGACCCGTGAAACAAAGACAGTGAAAGAGAGAGAAATGCTTACAAAATTCGTTCAGGGGCTGCGATGCCACCTGGATTGACCATATCTAGACCCACAGATGACTGAGACATAAGGGTGGACACTCTTAGGGCTGATAGGTTTGGTGAGTTTGGGTGAGCAAACGCAGACCCTTTAAAGTAATACGGCGTGGTACCCATCCCATGGGTCCCAAATCTCCAGGTTCAAGGGCATCTTCCTACATCGAAAACATGCACGAGAAACCCAGAAGATGGTACACCATGTGAACCGGGAAAGGTTTCTAAAACGCACCTCATTTCTCATCTCCTTGTGCTCCGGTTCGCCATTCCAGCCGCTTTACTAGCAATCTCCCTCCTGGGAGAATCAGCACCTTTAACCTCCTGTTCCGTACACGTTGCAATTTGTCCTGAGGATGAACGGGAAGAGGGGGAACCAATGAGAGACTAGCTCTAGGTGTTGGGACAGGCACAAGTCACTCTATTTTCCCATCAGGAAGAAGAATTAACGACAGGCTCAGCCTGCCGCCCGGAGCCAGAATAGGGCCTGAAGCAATCCTGCGCTTTTGCGGCCAGCTCCCAAGAAAGCGAGTTGAAAAATGGAGCTCAGGGGCACTGCAATTCACAAACCTGCAGAGTTAGAAATGATAACTCTCGTCCACAAATATATGGAGGGAAGGCAACGAAGAGGATTTGAAAGCAAGGCAGAATTGCAGGAAACCGATTTCAGGAGGTAGATTCGAATCGCCTTTAAAGCACAGGAAAAGCGGCAAATCCTCGATAATGATGCCCTTGGCCAAAAAGGGCGTATGCGTTTTTTCCTGAATATATTCAGGAAAAAACGCATACGCCCTTTTTGGCCAACCAAGCAACCTGGAAAGGCAAATCAGCGCTACAAAGAAGTCTCGCTTCCCATCGGTCAAAAGGGCCATGCTGAATAAAGTGTCAAAACCAGAAATGCAGGACAGGCCATGGAGAAATGGGAGCCTTGCTACGCTGATGGGCGGGCTGTAAATTGCCAACAGCCACTCTGGAGAAGTGTACGGTGTGTCCTGAAACATCTAAAAAACTCAGCTTAGAGAGCATAGGGCACTTCCACTCATGGGCGTATAAATTGGGAAAACTAAAAATCAGCAAGACACAGGCACCCCAAAGTTTAGGGCTGCTCTGTTGACAAGAACCTCCACTTCGTTACACCTTAAACATCCCAGGAAAGAGAAGAATGGATAAAGAAGTTGTGGTCCTTATGTACAATGGAATATCACTCAGCCATGAAATCAACGTCATAAGGCTAGGAGCAGCATGATGAGTGGATTTAGGTACGACGATTCTAAGTGAAATAAGTCACACAGAAAAAGACACTGATCATAAGATATCACTTACAGAGAGAATGTAAAAACCGCTACCCTTGAACTGAATTACAAAACAGAACAGAGTCACACGTTTAGAAAACACACTATGGCTGCTTAACGGGAAAGGTGAGGTGGGGTGATGCATAAAACAAGGGTTTCAAATTAGCTCAGATACCGTTCCATAAACCCAATATGTAATAGACAAGACCTACTCCTTGCTCAGTGAACTGGACTCAACAACCCCTATTCACCGCCCAAGAATATATCTGACTAGTAAGAATCTTAAAACCTATGTATTGATATCTCTCTGTAAGTGAGTCAAGTGGGTGTAAAGCGGCATAAACACAGCAGTGCAAAGCAGCTAAACCCCATTATAAAAATCAATTACTTTTAAAAACCCGTCAAACAAAGACAGTGAAAGAGAGATAAATTCTTACAAAATTCGTTCAGGGGCTGCGATGCCACCTGGATTGACCATATCTAGACCCACAGCTGATTGAGACATAAGGGTGGACACTCTTGGGGCTGAGAGGTTTGGTGAGGTTGGGTGAGCTAACGCAGACCCTTTAAAGTAATACGGCGTGGTACCCATCCCATGGGTCCCAAATCTCCAGGTTCCAGGGCATCTTCCTACGTCGAAAACATGCACGAGCAACCCAGAAGATGGTACACCGTGTGACCGGGAAAGGTTTCTAAAACGCACCTCATTTCTCATCTCCTTGGGCTCCGGTTCGCCATTCCAGCCGCTTTACTAGCAATCTCCCTCCTGGGAGAATCAGCACCTTTAACCTCCTGTTCCGTACACGTTGCAATTTGTCCTGAGGATGAACGGGAAGAGGGGGAACCAATGAGAGACTAGCTCTAGGTGTTGGGACAGGCACAGGTCACTCTATTTTCCCATCAGAAAGAAGAATTAACCACAGGCTCAGCCTGCCGCCCGGAGCCAGAATAGGGCCTGAAGCAATCCTGCGCTTTTGCGGCCAGCTCCCAAGAAAGCGAGTTGAAAAATGGAGCTCAGGGGCACTGCAATTCACAAACCTGCAGAGTTAGAAATGATAACTCTCGTCCACAAATATATGGAGGGAAGGCTACGAAGAGGATTTGAAAGCAAGGCAGAATTGCAGGAAACCGATTTCAGGAGGTAGATTCGAATCGCCTTTAAAGCACAGGAAAAGCGGCAAAACCTCGACAATGATGCCCTTGGCCAAAAAGGGCGTATGCGTTTTTTCCTGAATAGATTCAGGAAAAAACGCATACGCCCTTTTTGGCCAACCAAGCAACCTGGAAAGGCAAATCAGCGCTACAAAGAAGTCTCGCTTCCCATCGGTCAAAAGGGCCATGCTGAATAAAGTGTCAAAACCAGAAATGCAGGACAGGCCATGGAGAAATGGGAGCCTTGCTACGCTGATGGGCGGGCTGTAAATTGCCAACAGCCACTCTGGAGAAGTGTACGGTGTGTCCTGAAACATCTAAAAAACTCAGCTTAGAGAGCATAGGGCACTTCCACTCATGGGCGTATAAATTGGGAAAACTAAAAATCAGCAAGACACAGGCACCCCAAAGTTTAGGGCTGCTCTGTTGACAAGAACCTCCACTTCGTTACACCTTAAACATCCCAGGAAAGAGAAGAATGGATAAAGAAGTTGTGGTCCTTATGTACAATGGAATATCACTCAGCCATGAAATCAACGTCATAAGGCTAGGAGCAGCATGATGAGTGGATTTAGGTACGACGATTCTAAGTGAAATAAGTCACACAGAAAAAGACACTTATCATAAGATATCACTTACAGAGGGAATGTAAAAACCGCTACCCTTGAACTGAATTACAAAACAGAACAGAGTCGCACGTTTAGAAAACACACTATGGCTGCTTAACGGGAAAGGTGAGGTGGGGTGATGCATAAAACAAGGGTTTCAAATTAGCTCAGATACCGTTCCATAAACCCAATATGTAATAGACAAGACCTACTCCTTGCTCAGTGAACTGGACTCAACAACCCCTATTCACCGCCCAAGAATATATCTGACTAGTAAGAATCTTAAAACCTATGTATTGATATCTCTCTGTAAGTGAGTCAAGTGGGTGTAAAGCGGCATAAACACAGCAGTGCAAAGCAGCTAAACCCCATTATAAAAATCAATTACTTTTAAAGACCCGTGAAACAAAGACAGTGAAAGAGAGAGAAATGCTTACAAAATTCGTTCAGGGGCTGCGATGCCACCTGGATTGACCATATCTAGACCCACAGATGACTGAGACATAAGGGTGGACACTCTTAGGGCTGATAGGTTTGGTGAGTTTGGGTGAGCAAACGCAGACCCTTTAAAGTAATACGGCGTGGTACCCATCCCATGGGTCCCAAATCTCCAGGTTCAAGGGCATCTTCCTACATCGAAAACATGCACGAGAAACCCAGAAGATGGTACACCATGTGAACCGGGAAAGGTTTCTAAAACGCACCTCATTTCTCATCTCCTTGTGCTCCGGTTCGCCATTCCAGCCGCTTTACTAGCAATCTCCCTCCTGGGAGAATCAGCACCTTTAACCTCCTGTTCCGTACACGTTGCAATTTGTCCTGAGGATGAACGGGAAGAGGGGGAACCAATGAGAGACTAGCTCTAGGTGTTGGGACAGGCACAAGTCACTCTATTTTCCCATCAGGAAGAAGAATTAACGACAGGCTCAGCCTGCCGCCCGGAGCCAGAATAGGGCCTGAAGCAATCCTGCGCTTTTGCGGCCAGCTCCCAAGAAAGCGAGTTGAAAAATGGAGCTCAGGGGCACTGCAATTCACAAACCTGCAGAGTTAGAAATGATAACTCTCGTCCACAAATATATGGAGGGAAGGCAACGAAGAGGATTTGAAAGCAAGGCAGAATTGCAGGAAACCGATTTCAGGAGGTAGATTCGAATCGCCTTTAAAGCACAGGAAAAGCGGCAAATCCTCGATAATGATGCCCTTGGCCAAAAAGGGCGTATGCGTTTTTTCCTGAATATATTCAGGAAAAAACGCATACGCCCTTTTTGGCCAACCAAGCAACCTGGAAAGGCAAATCAGCGCTACAAAGAAGTCTCGCTTCCCATCGGTCAAAAGGGCCATGCTGAATAAAGTGTCAAAACCAGAAATGCAGGACAGGCCATGGAGAAATGGGAGCCTTGCTACGCTGATGGGCGGGCTGTAAATTGCCAACAGCCACTCTGGAGAAGTGTACGGTGTGTCCTGAAACATCTAAAAAACTCAGCTTAGAGAGCATAGGGCACTTCCACTCATGGGCGTATAAATTGGGAAAACTAAAAATCAGCAAGACACAGGCACCCCAAAGTTTAGGGCTGCTCTGTTGACAAGAACCTCCACTTCGTTACACCTTAAACATCCCAGGAAAGAGAAGAATGGATAAAGAAGTTGTGGTCCTTATGTACAATGGAATATCACTCAGCCATGAAATCAACGTCATAAGGCTAGGAGCAGCATGATGAGTGGATTTAGGTACGACGATTCTAAGTGAAATAAGTCACACAGAAAAAGACACTGATCATAAGATATCACTTACAGAGAGAATGTAAAAACCGCTACCCTTGAACTGAATTACAAAACAGAACAGAGTCGCACGTTTAGAAAACACACTATGGCTGCTTAACGGGAAAGGTGAGGTGGGGTGATGCATAAAACAAGGGTTTCAAATTAGCTCAGATACCGTTCCATAAACCCAATATGTAATAGACAAGACCTACTCCTTGCTCAGTGAACTGGACTCAACAACCCCTATTCACCGCCCAAGAATATATCTGACTAGTAAGAATCTTAAAACCTATGTATTGATATCTCTCTGTAAGTGAGTCAAGTGGGTGTAAAGCGGCATAAACACAGCAGTGCAAAGCAGCTAAACCCCATTATAAAAATCAATTACTTTTAAAGACCCGTGAAACAAAGACAGTGAAAGAGAGAGAAATGCTTACAAAATTCGTTCAGGGGCTGCGATGCCACCTGGATTGACCATATCTAGACCCACAGATGACTGAGACATAAGGGTGGACAATCTTAGGGCTGATAGGTTTGGTGAGTTTGGGTGAGCAAACGCAGACCCTTTAAAGTAATACGGCGTGGTACCCATCCCATGGGTCCCAAATCTCCAGGTTCAAGGGCATCTTCCTACATCGAAAACATGCACGAGAAACCCAGAAGATGGTACACCATGTGAACCGGGAAAGGTTTCTAAAACGCACCTCATTTCTCATCTCCTTGTGCTCCGGTTCGCCATTCCAGCCGCTTTACTAGCAATCTCCCTCCTGGGAGAATCAGCACCTTTAACCTCCTGTTCCGTACACGTTGCAATTTGTCCTGAGGATGAACGGGAAGAGGGGGAACCAATTAGAGACTAGCTCTAGGTGTTGGGACAGGCACAAGTCACTCTATTTTCCCATCAGGAAGAAGAATTAACGACAGGCTCAGCCTGCCGCCCGGAGCCAGAATAGGGCCTGAAGCAATCCTGCGCTTTTGCGGCCAGCTCCCAAGAAAGCGAGTTGAAAAATGGAGCTCAGGGGCACTGCAATTCACAAACCTGCAGAGTTAGAAATGATAACTCTCGTCCACAAATATATGGAGGGAAGGCAACGAAGAGGATTTGAAAGCAAGGCAGAATTGCAGGAAACCGATTTCAGGAGGTAGATTCGAATCGCCTTTAAAGCACAGGAAAAGCGGCAAATCCTCGATAATGATGCCCTTGGCCAAAAAGGGCGTATGCGTTTTTTCCTGAATATATTCAGGAAAAAACGCATACGCCCTTTTTGGCCAACCAAGCAACCTGGAAAGGCAAATCAGCGCTACAAAGAAGTCTCGCTTCCCATCGGTCAAAAGGGCCATGCTGAATAAAGTGTCAAAACCAGAAATGCAGGACAGGCCATGGAGAAATGGGAGCCTTGCTACGCTGATGGGCGGGCTGTAAATTGCCAACAGCCACTCTGGAGAAGTGTACGGTGTGTCCTGAAACATCTAAAAAACTCAGCTTAGAGAGCATAGGGCACTTCCACTCATGGGCGTATAAATTGGGAAAACTAAAAATCAGCAAGACACAGGCACCCCAAAGTTTAGGGCTGCTCTGTTGACAAGAACCTCCACTTCGTTACACCTTAAACATCCCAGGAAAGAGAAGAATGGATAAGAAGTTGTGGTCCTTATGTACAATGGAATATCACTCAGCCATGAAATCAACGTCATAAGGCTAGGAGCAGCATGATGAGTGGATTTAGGTACGACGATTCTAAGTGAAATAAGTCACACAGAAAAAGACACTGATCATAAGATATCACTTACAGAGAGAATGTAAAAACCGCTACCCTTGAACTGAATTACAAAACAGAACAGAGTCGCACGTTTAGAAAACACACTATGGCTGCTTAACGGGAAAGGTGAGGTGGGGTGATGCATAAAACAAGGGTTTCAAATTAGCTCAGATACCGTTCCATAAACCCAATATGTAATAGACAAGACCTACTCCTTGCTCAGTGAACTGGACTCAACAACCCCTATTCACCGCCCAAGAATATATCTGACTAGTAAGAATCTTAAAACCTATGTATTGATATCTCTCTGTAAGTGAGTCAAGTGGGTGTAAAGCGGCATAAACACAGCAGTGCAAAGCAGCTAAACCCCATTATAAAAATCAATTACTTTTAAAAACCCGTCAAACAAAGACAGTGAAAGAGAGATAAATTCTTACAAAATTCGTTCAGGGGCTGCGATGCCACCTGGATTGACCATATCTAGACCCACAGCTGATTGAGACATAAGGGTGGACACTCTTGGGGCTGAGAGGTTTGGTGAGGTTGGGTGAGCTAACGCAGACCCTTTAAAGTAATACGGCGTGGTACCCATCCCATGGGTCCCAAATCTCCAGGTTCCAGGGCATCTTCCTACGTCGAAAACATGCACGAGCAACCCAGAAGATGGTACACCGTGTGACCGGGAAAGGTTTCTAAAACGCACCTCATTTCTCATCTCCTTGGGCTCCGGTTCGCCATTCCAGCCGCTTTACTAGCAATCTCCCTCCTGGGAGAATCAGCACCTTTAACCTCCTGTTCCGTACACGTTGCAATTTGTCCTGAGGATGAACGGGAAGAGGGGGAACCAATGAGAGACTAGCTCTAGGTGTTGGGACAGGCACAGGTCACTCTATTTTCCCATCAGAAAGAAGAATTAACCACAGGCTCAGCCTGCCGCCCGGAGCCAGAATAGGGCCTGAAGCAATCCTGCGCTTTTGCGGCCAGCTCCCAAGAAAGCGAGTTGAAAAATGGAGCTCAGGGGCACTGCAATTCACAAACCTGCAGAGTTAGAAATGATAACTCTCGTCCACAAATATATGGAGGGAAGGCTACGAAGAGGATTTGAAAGCAAGGCAGAATTGCAGGAAACCGATTTCAGGAGGTAGATTCGAATCGCCTTTAAAGCACAGGAAAAGCGGCAAAACCTCGACAATGATGCCCTTGGCCAAAAAGGGCGTATGCGTTTTTTCCTGAATAGATTCAGGAAAAAACGCATACGCCCTTTTTGGCCAACCAAGCAACCTGGAAAGGCAAATCAGCGCTACAAAGAAGTCTCGCTTCCCATCGGTCAAAAGGGCCATGCTGAATAAAGTGTCAAAACCAGAAATGCAGGACAGGCCATGGAGAAATGGGAGCCTTGCTACGCTGATGGGCGGGCTGTAAATTGCCAACAGCCACTCTGGAGAAGTGTACGGTGTGTCCTGAAACATCTAAAAAACTCAGCTTAGAGAGCATAGGGCACTTCCACTCATGGGCGTATAAATTGGGAAAACTAAAAATCAGCAAGACACAGGCACCCCAAAGTTTAGGGCTGCTCTGTTGACAAGAACCTCCACTTCGTTACACCTTAAACATCCCAGGAAAGAGAAGAATGGATAAAGAAGTTGTGGTCCTTATGTACAATGGAATATCACTCAGCCATGAAATCAACGTCATAAGGCTAGGAGCAGCATGATGAGTGGATTTAGGTACGACGATTCTAAGTGAAATAAGTCACACAGAAAAAGACACTTATCATAAGATATCACTTACAGAGGGAATGTAAAAACCGCTACCCTTGAACTGAATTACAAAACAGAACAGAGTCGCACGTTTAGAAAACACACTATGGCTGCTTAACGGGAAAGGTGAGGTGGGGTGATGCATAAAACAAGGGTTTCAAATTAGCTCAGATACCGTTCCATAAACCCAATATGTAATAGACAAGACCTACTCCTTGCTCAGTGAACTGGACTCAACGCCCCCTATTCACCGCCCAAGAATATATCTGACTAGTAAGAATCTTAAAACCTATGTATTGATATCTCTCTGTAAGTGAGTCAAGTGGGTGTAAAGCGGCATAAACACAGCAGTGCAAAGCAGCTAAACCCTATTATAAAAATCAATTACTTTTAAAAACCCGTGAAACAAAGACAGTGAAAGAGAGAGAAATTCTTACAAAATTCGTTCAGGGGCTGCGATGCCACCTGGATTGACCATATCTAGACCCACAGCTGATTGAGACATAAGGGTGGACACTCTTGGGGCTGAGAGGTTTGGTGAGGTTGGGTGAGCTAACGCAGACCCTTTAAAGTAATACGGCGTGGTACCCATCCCATGGGTCCCAAATCTCCAGGTTCCAGGGCATCTTCCTACGTCGAAAACATGCACGAGCAACCCAGAAGATGGTACACCGTGTGACCGGGAAAGGTTTCTAAAACGCACCTCATTTCTCATCTCCTTGTGCTCCGGTTCGCCATTCCAGCCGCTTTACTAGCAATCTCCCTCCTTGGAGAATCAGCACCTTTAACCTCCTGTTCCGTACACGTTGCAATTTGTCCTGAGGATGAACGGGAAGAGGAGGAACCAATGAGAGACTAGCTCTAGGTGTTGGGACAGGCAGAGGTCACTCTATTTTCCCATCAGGAAGCAGAATTAACCACAGGCTCAGCCTGCCGCCCGGAGCCAGAATAGGGCCTGAAGCAATCCTGCGCTTTTGCGGCCAGCTCCCAAGAAAGCGAGTTGAAAAATGGAGCTCAGGGGCACTGCAATTCACAAACCTGCAGAGTTAGAAATGATAACTCTCGTCCACAAATATATGGAGGGAAGGCTACGAAGAGGATTTGAAAGCAAGGCAGAATTGCAGGAAACCGATTTCAGGAGGTAGATTCGAATCGCCTTTAAAGCACAGGAAAAGCGGCAAAACCTCGACAATGATGCCCTTGGCCAAAAAGGGCGTATGCGTTTTTTCCTGAATATATTCAGGAAAAAACGCATACGCCCTTTTTGGCCAACCAAGCAACCTGGAAAGGCAAATCAGCGCTACAAAGAAGTCTCGCTTCCCATCGGTCAAAAGGGCCATGCTGAATAAAGTGTCAAAACCAGAAATGCAGGACAGGCCATGGAGAAATGGGAGCCTTGCTACGCTGATGGGCGGGCTATTAATTGCCAACAGCCACTCTGGAGAAGTGTACGGTGTGTCCTGAAACATCTAAAAAACTCAGCTTAGAGAGCATAGGGCACTTCCACTCATGGGCGTATAAATTGGGAAAACTAAAAATCAGCAAGACACAGGCACCCCAAAGTTTAGGGCTGCTCTGTTGACAAGAACCTCCACTTCGTTACACCTTAAACATCCCAGGAAAGAGAAGAATGGATAAAGAAGTTGTGGTCCTTATGTACAATGGAATATCACTCAGCCATGAAATCAACGTCATAAGGCTAGGAGCAGCATGATGAGTGGATTTAGGTACAACGATTCTAAGTGAAATAAGTCACACAGAAAAAGACACTTATCATAAGATATCACTTACAGAGGGAATGTAAAAACCGCTACCCTTGAACTGAATTACAAAATAGAACAGAGTCGCACGTTTAGAAAACACACTATGGCTGCTTAACGGGAAAGGTGAGGTGGGGTGATGCATAAAACAAGGGTTTCAAATTAGCTCAGATACCGTTCCATAAACCCAATATGTAATAGACAAGACCTACTCCTTGCTCAGTGAACTGGACTCAACAACCCCTATTCACCGCCCAAGAATATATCTGACTAGTAAGAATCTTAAAACCTATGTATTGATATCTCTCTGTAAGTGAGTCAAGTGGGTGTAAAGCGGCATAAACACAGCAGTGCAAAGCAGCTAAACCCCATTATAAAAATCAATTACTTTTAAAGACCCGTGAAACAAAGACAGTGAAAGAGAGAGAAATGCTTACAAAATTCGTTCAGGGGCTGCGATGCCACCTGGATTGACCATATCTAGACCCACAGATGACTGAGACATAAGGGTGGACACTCTTAGGGCTGATAGGTTTGGTGAGTTTGGGTGAGCAAACGCAGACCCTTTAAAGTAATACGGCGTGGTACCCATCCCATGGGTCCCAAATCTCCAGGTTCAAGGGCATCTTCCTACATCGAAAACATGCACGAGAAACCCAGAAGATGGTACACCATGTGAACCGGGAAAGGTTTCTAAAACGCACCTCATTTCTCATCTCCTTGTGCTCCGGTTCGCCATTCCAGCCGCTTTACTAGCAATCTCCCTCCTGGGAGAATCAGCACCTTTAACCTCCTGTTCCGTACACGTTGCAATTTGTCCTGAGGATGAACGGGAAGAGGGGGAACCAATGAGAGACTAGCTCTAGGTGTTGGGACAGGCACAAGTCACTCTATTTTCCCATCAGGAAGAAGAATTAACGACAGGCTCAGCCTGCCGCCCGGAGCCAGAATAGGGCCTGAAGCAATCCTGCGCTTTTGCGGCCAGCTCCCAAGAAAGCGAGTTGAAAAATGGAGCTCAGGGGCACTGCAATTCACAAACCTGCAGAGTTAGAAATGATAACTCTCGTCCACAAATATATGGAGGGAAGGCAACGAAGAGGATTTGAAAGCAAGGCAGAATTGCAGGAAACCGATTTCAGGAGGTAGATTCGAATCGCCTTTAAAGCACAGGAAAAGCGGCAAATCCTCGATAATGATGCCCTTGGCCAAAAAGGGCGTATGCGTTTTTTCCTGAATATATTCAGGAAAAAACGCATACGCCCTTTTTGGCCAACCAAGCAACCTGGAAAGGCAAATCAGCGCTACAAAGAAGTCTCGCTTCCCATCGGTCAAAAGGGCCATGCTGAATAAAGTGTCAAAACCAGAAATGCAGGACAGGCCATGGAGAAATGGGAGCCTTGCTACGCTGATGGGCGGGCTGTAAATTGCCAACAGCCACTCTGGAGAAGTGTACGGTGTGTCCTGAAACATCTAAAAAACTCAGCTTAGAGAGCATAGGGCACTTCCACTCATGGGCGTATAAATTGGGAAAACTAAAAATCAGCAAGACACAGGCACCCCAAAGTTTAGGGCTGCTCTGTTGACAAGAACCTCCACTTCGTTACACCTTAAACATCCCAGGAAAGAGAAGAATGGATAAAGAAGTTGTGGTCCTTATGTACAATGGAATATCACTCAGCCATGAAATCAACGTCATAAGGCTAGGAGCAGCATGATGAGTGGATTTAGGTACGACGATTCTAAGTGAAATAAGTCACACAGAAAAAGACACTGATCATAAGATATCACTTACAGAGAGAATGTAAAAACCGCTACCCTTGAACTGAATTACAAAACAGAACAGAGTCACACGTTTAGAAAACACACTATGGCTGCTTAACGGGAAAGGTGAGGTGGGGTGATGCATAAAACAAGGGTTTCAAATTAGCTCAGATACCGTTCCATAAACCCAATATGTAATAGACAAGACCTACTCCTTGCTCAGTGAACTGGACTCAACAACCCCTATTCACCGCCCAAGAATATATCTGACTAGTAAGAATCTTAAAACCTATGTATTGATATCTCTCTGTAAGTGAGTCAAGTGGGTGTAAAGCGGCATAAACACAGCAGTGCAAAGCAGCTAAACCCCATTATAAAAATCAATTACTTTAAAAAACCCGTCAAACAAAGACAGTGAAAGAGAGATAAATTCTTACAAAATTCGTTCAGGGGCTGCGATGCCACCTGGATTGACCATATCTAGACCCACAGCTGATTGAGACATAAGGGTGGACACTCTTGGGGCTGAGAGGTTTGGTGAGGTTGGGTGAGCTAACGCAGACCCTTTAAAGTAATACGGCGTGGTACCCATCCCATGGGTCCCAAATCTCCAGGTTCCAGGGCATCTTCCTACGTCGAAAACATGCACGAGCAACCCAGAAGATGGTACACCGTGTGACCGGGAAAGGTTTCTAAAACGCACCTCATTTCTCATCTCCTTGGGCTCCGGTTCGCCATTCCAGCCGCTTTACTAGCAATCTCCCTCCTGGGAGAATCAGCACCTTTAACCTCCTGTTCCGTACACGTTGCAATTTGTCCTGAGGATGAACGGGAAGAGGGGGAACCAATGAGAGACTAGCTCTAGGTGTTGGGACAGGCACAGGTCACTCTATTTTCCCATCAGAAAGAAGAATTAACCACAGGCTCAGCCTGCCGCCCGGAGCCAGAATAGGGCCTGAAGCAATCCTGCGCTTTTGCGGCCAGCTCCCAAGAAAGCGAGTTGAAAAATGGAGCTCAGGGGCACTGCAATTCACAAACCTGCAGAGTTAGAAATGATAACTCTCGTCCACAAATATATGGAGGGAAGGCTACGAAGAGGATTTGAAAGCAAGGCAGAATTGCAGGAAACCGATTTCAGGAGGTAGATTCGAATCGCCTTTAAAGCACAGGAAAAGCGGCAAAACCTCGACAATGATGCCCTTGGCCAAAAAGGGCGTATGCGTTTTTTCCTGAATAGATTCAGGAAAAAACGCATACGCCCTTTTTGGCCAACCAAGCAACCTGGAAAGGCAAATCAGCGCTACAAAGAAGTCTCGCTTCCCATCGGTCAAAAGGGCCATGCTGAATAAAGTGTCAAAACCAGAAATGCAGGACAGGCCATGGAGAAATGGGAGCCTTGCTACGCTGATGGGCGGGCTGTAAATTGCCAACAGCCACTCTGGAGAAGTGTACGGTGTGTCCTGAAACATCTAAAAAACTCAGCTTAGAGAGCATAGGGCACTTCCACTCATGGGCGTATAAATTGGGAAAACTAAAAATCAGCAAGACACAGGCACCCCAAAGTTTAGGGCTGCTCTGTTGACAAGAACCTCCACTTCGTTACACCTTAAACATCCCAGGAAAGAGAAGAATGGATAAAGAAGTTGTGGTCCTTATGTACAATGGAATATCACTCAGCCATGAAATCAACGTCATAAGGCTAGGAGCAGCATGATGAGTGGATTTAGGTACGACGATTCTAAGTGAAATAAGTCACACAGAAAAAGACACTTATCATAAGATATCACTTACAGAGGGAATGTAAAAACCGCTACCCTTGAACTGAATTACAAAACAGAACAGAGTAGCACGTTTAGAAAACACACTATGGCTGCTTAACGGGAAAGGTGAGGTGGGGTGATGCATAAAACAAGGGTTTCAAATTAGCTCAGATACCGTTCCATAAACCCAATATGTAATAGACAAGACCTACTCCTTGCTCAGTGAACTGGACTCAACAACCCCTATTCACCGCCCAAGAATATATCTGACTAGTAAGAATCTTAAAACCTATGTATTGATATCTCTCTGTAAGTGAGTCAAGTGGGTGTAAAGCGGCATAAACACAGCAGTGCAAAGCAGCTAAACCCCATTATAAAAATCAATTACTTTTAAAGACCCGTGAAACAAAGACAGTGAAAGAGAGAGAAATGCTTACAAAATTCGTTCAGGGGCTGCGATGCCACCTGGATTGACCATATCTAGACCCACAGATGACTGAGACATAAGGGTGGACACTCTTAGGGCTGATAGGTTTGGTGAGTTTGGGTGAGCAAACGCAGACCCTTTAAAGTAATACGGCGTGGTACCCATCCCATGGGTCCCAAATCTCCAGGTTCAAGGGCATCTTCCTACATCGAAAACATGCACGAGAAACCCAGAAGATGGTACACCATGTGAACCGGGAAAGGTTTCTAAAACGCACCTCATTTCTCATCTCCTTGTGCTCCGGTTCGCCATTCCAGCCGCTTTACTAGCAATCTCCCTCCTGGGAGAATCAGCACCTTTAACCTCCTGTTCCGAACACGTTGCAATTTGTCCTGAGGATGAACGGGAAGAGGGGGAACCAATGAGAGACTAGCTCTAGGTGTTGGGACAGGCACAAGTCACTCTATTTTCCCATCAGGAAGAAGATTTAATGACAGGCTCAGCCTGCCGCCCGGAGCCAGAATAGGGCCTGAAGCAATCCTGCGCTTTTGCGGCCAGCTCCCAAGAAAGCGAGTTGAAAAATGGAGCTCAGGGGCACTGCAATTCACAAACCTGCAGAGTTAGAAATGATAACTCTCGTCCACAAATATATGGAGGGAAGGCAACGAAGAGGATTTGAAAGCAAGGCAGAATTGCAGGAAACCGATTTCAGGAGGTAGATTCGAATCGCCTTTAAAGCACAGGAAAAGCGGCAAATCCTCGATAATGATGCCCTTGGCCAAAAAGGGCGTATGCGTTTTTTCCTGAATATATTCAGGAAAAAACGCATACGCCCTTTTTGGCCAACCAAGCAACCTGGAAAGGCAAATCAGCGCTACAAAGAAGTCTCGCTTCCCATCGGTCAAAAGGGCCATGCTGAATAAAGTGTCAAAACCAGAAATGCAGGACAGGCCATGGAGAAATGGGAGCCTTGTTACGCTGATGGGCGGGCTGTAAATTGCCAACAGCCACTCTGGAGAAGTGTACGGTGTGTCCTGAAACATCTAAAAAACTCAGCTTAGAGAGCATAGGGCACTTCCACTCATGGGCGTATAAATTGGGAAAACTAAAAATCAGCAAGACACAGGCACCCCAAAGTTTAGGGCTGCTCTGTTGACAAGAACCTCCACTTCGTTACACCTTAAACATCCCAGGAAAGAGAAGAATGGATAAAGAAGTTGTGGTCCTTATGTACAATGGAATATCACTCAGCCATGAAATCAACGTCATAAGGCTAGGAGCAGCATGATGAGTGGATTTAGGTACGACGATTCTAAGTGAAATAAGTCACACAGAAAAAGACACTGATCATAAGATATCACTTACAGAGAGAATGTAAAAACCGCTACCCTTGAACTGAATTACAAAACAGAACAGAGTCACACGTTTAGAAAACACACTATGGCTGCTTAACGGGAAAGGTGAGGTGGGGTGATGCATAAAACAAGGGTTTCAAATTAGCTCAGATACCGTTCCATAAACCCAATATGTAATAGACAAGACCTACTCCTTGCTCAGTGAACTGGACTCAACAACCCCTATTCACCGCCCAAGAATATATCTGACTAGTAAGAATCTTAAAACCTATGTATTGATATCTCTCTGTAAGTGAGTCAAGTGGGTGTAAAGCGGCATAAACACAGCAGTGCAAAGCAGCTAAACCCCATTATAAAAATCAATTACTTTTAAAAACCCGTCAAACAAAGACAGTGAAAGAGAGATAAATTCTTACAAAATTCGTTCAGGGGCTGCGATGCCACCTGGATTGACCATATCTAGACCCACAGCTGATTGAGACATAAGGGTGGACACTCTTGGGGCTGAGAGGTTTGGTGAGGTTGGGTGAGCTAATGCAGACCCTTTAAAGTAATACGGCGTGGTACCCATCCCATGGGTCCCAAATCTCCAGGTTCCAGGGCATCTTCCTACGTCGAAAACATGCACGAGCAACCCAGAAGATGGTACACCGTGTGACCGGGAAAGGTTTCTAAAACGCACCTCATTTCTCATCTCCTTGGGCTCCGGTTCGCCATTCCAGCCGCTTTACTAGCAATCTCCCTCCTGGGAGAATCAGCACCTTTAACCTCCTGTTCCGTACACGTTGCAATTTGTCCTGAGGATGAACGGGAAGAGGGGGAACCAATGAGAGACTAGCTCTAGGTGTTGGGACAGGCACAGGTCACTCTATTTTCCCATCAGGAAGCAGAATTAACCACAGGCTCAGCCTGCCGCCCGGAGCCAGAATAGGGCCTGAAGCAATCCTGCGCTTTTGCGGCCAGCTCCCAAGAAAGCGAGTTGAAAAATGGAGCTCAGGGGCACTGCAATTCACAAACCTGCAGAGTTAGAAATGATAACTCTCGTCCACAAATATATGGAGGGAAGGCTACGAAGAGGATTTGAAAGCAAGGCAGAATTGCAGGAAACCGATTTCAGGAGGTAGATTCGAATCGCCTTTAAAGCACAGGAAAAGCGGCAAAACCTCGACAATGATGCCCTTGGCCAAAAAGGGCGTATGCGTTTTTTCCTGAATATATTCAGGAAAAAACGCATACGCCCTTTTTGGCCAACCAAGCAACCTGGAAAGGCAAATCAGCGCTACAAAGAAGTCTCGCTTCCCATCGGTCAAAAGGGCCATGCTGAATAAAGTGTCAAAACCAGAAATGCAGGACAGGCCATGGAGAAATGGGAGCCTTGCTACGCTGATGGGCGGGCTGTAAATTGCCAACAGCCACTCTGGAGAAGTGTACGGTGTGTCCTGAAACATCTAAAAAACTCAGCTTAGAGAGCATAGGGCACTTCCACTCATGGGCGTATAAATTGGGAAAACTAAAAATCAGCAAGACACAGGCACCCCAAAGTTTAGGGCTGCTCTGTTGACAAGAACCTCCACTTCGTTACACCTTAAACATCCCAGGAAAGAGAAGAATGGATAAAGAAGTTGTGGTCCTTATGTACAATGGAATATCACTCAGCCATGAAATCAACGTCATAAGGCTAGGAGCAGCATGATGAGTGGATTTAGGTACGACGATTCTAAGTGAAATAAGTCACACAGAAAAAGACACTTATCATAAGATATCACTTACAGAGGGAATGTAAAAACCGCTACCCTTGAACTGAATTACAAAACAGAACAGAGTAGCACGTTTAGAAAACACACTATGGCTGCTTAACGGGAAAGGTGAGGTGGGGTGATGCATAAAACAAGGGTTTCAAATTAGCTCAGATACCGTTCCATAAACCCAATATGTAATAGACAAGACCTACTCCTTGCTCAGTGAACTGGACTCAACAACCCCTATTCACCGCCCAAGAATATATCTGACTAGTAAGAATCTTAAAACCTATGTATTGATATCTCTCTGTAAGTGAGTCAAGTGGGTGAAAAGCGGCATAAACACAGCAGTGCAAAGCAGCTAAACCCTATTATAAAAATCAATTACTTTTAAAAACCCGTGAAACAAAGACAGTGAAAGAGAGAGAAATTCTTACAAAATTCGTTCAGGGGCTGCGATTCCAGCTGGATTGACCATATCTAGACCCACAGATGACTGAGACATGAGGGTGGACACTCTTGGGGCTGAGAGTTTTGGTGAGGTTGGGTGAGCAAACGCAGACCCTTTAAAGTAATACGGCGTGGTACCCATCCAATGGGTCCCAAATCTCCAGGGTCAAGGGCATCTTCCTACGTCGAAAACATGCACGAGAAACCCAGAAGATGGTACACCGTGTGACCGGGAAAGGTTTCTAAAACGCACCTCATTTCTCATCTCCTTGTGCTCCGGTTCGCCATTCCAGCCGCTTTACTAGCAATCTCCCTCCTGGAGAATCAGCGCCTTTAACCTCCTGTTCCGTACACGTTGCAATTTGTCCTGAGGATGAACGGGAAGAGGGGGAACCAATGAGAGACTAGCTCTAGGTGTTGGGACAGGCACAGGTCACTCTATTTTCCCATCAGGTAGCAGAATTAACCACAGGCTCAGCCTGCCGCCCGGAGCCAGAATAGGGCCTGAAACAATCCTGCGCTTTTGCGGCCAGCTCCCAAGAAAGCGAGTTGAAAAATGGAGCTCAGGGGCACTGCAATTCACAAACCTGCAGAGTTAGAAATGATAACTCTCGTCCACAAATATATGGAGGGAAGGCTACGAAGAGGATTTGAAAGCAAGGCAGAATTGCAGGAAACCGATTTCAGGAGGTAGATTCGAATCGCCTTTAAAGCACAGGAAAAGCGGCAAAACCTCGACAATGATGCCCTTGGCCAAAAAGGGCGTATGCGTTTTTTCCTGAATAGATTCAGGAAAAAACGCATACGCCCTTTTTGGCCAACCAAGCAACCTGGAAAGGCAAATCAGCGCTACAAAGAAGTCTCGCTTCCCATCGGTCAAAAGGGCCATGCTGAATAAAGTGTCAAAACCAGAAATGCAGGACAGGCCATGGAGAAATGGGAGCCTTGCTACGCTGATGGGCGGGCTGTAAATTGCCAACAGCCACTCTGGAGAAGTGTACGGTGTGTCCTGAAACATATAAAAAAACTCAGCTTAGAGAGCATAGGGCACTTCCACTCATGGGCGTATAAATTGGGAAAACTAAAAATCAGCAAGACACAGGCACCCCAAAGTTTAGGGCTGCTCTGTTGACAAGAACCTCCACTTCGTTACACCTTAAACATCCCAGGAAAGAGAAGAATGGATAAAGAAGTTGTGGTCCTTATGTACAATGGAATATCACTCAGCCATGAAATCAACGTCATAAGGCTAGGAGCAGCATGATGAGTGGATTTAGGTACGACGATTCTAAGTGAAATAAGTCACACAGAAAAAGACACTGATCATAAGATATCACTTACAGAGAGAATGTAAAAACCGCTACCCTTGAACTGAATTACAAAACAGAACAGAGTCGCACGTTTAGAAAACACACTATGGCTGCTTAACGGGAAAGGTGAGGTGGGGTGATGCATAAAACAAGGGTTTCAAATTAGCTCAGATACCGTTCCATAAACCCAATATGTAATAGACAAGACCTACTCCTTGCTCAGTGAACTGGACTCAACAACCCCTATTCACCGCCCAAGAATATATCTGACTAGTAAGAATCTTAAAACCTATGTAGTGATATCTCTCTGTAAGTGAGTCAAGTAGGTGTAAAGCGGCATAAACACAGCAGTGCAAAGCAGCTAAACCCCATTATAAAAATCAATTACTTTTAAAAACCCGTGAAACAAAGACAGTGAAAGAGAGAGAAATTCTTACAAAATTCGTTCAGGTGCTGCGATGCCAGCTGGATTGACCATATCTAGACCCACAGATGACTGAGACATAAGGGTGGACACTCTTGGGGCTGAGAGGTTTGGTGAGGTTGGGTGAGCAAACGCAGACCCTTTAAAGTAATACGGCGTGGTACCCATCCCATGGGTCCCAAATCTCCAGGGTCAAGGGCATCTTCCTACGTCGAAAACACGCACGAGAAACCCAGAAGATGGTACACCGTGTGACCGGGAAAGGTTTATAAAACGCACCTCATTTCTCATCTCCTTGTGCTCCGTTTCGCCATTCCAGCCGCTTTACTAGCAATCTCCCTCCTTGGAGAATCAGCACCTTTAACCTCCTGTTCCGTACACGTTGCAATTTGTCCTGAGGATGAACGGGAAGAGGGGGAACCATTGACAGACTAGCTCTAGGTGTTGGGACAGGCACAGGTCACTCTATTTTCCCATTACGTAGCAGAATTAACCACAGGCTCAGCCTGCCGCCCGGAGCCAGAATAGGGCCTGAAGCAATCCTGCGCTTTTGCGGCCAGCTCCCAAGAAAGCGAGTTGAAAAATGGAGCTCAGGGGCACTGCAATTCACAAACCTGCAGAGTTAGAAATGATAACTCTCGTCCACAAATATATGGAGGGAAGGCTACGAAGAGGATTTGAAAGCAAGGCAGAATTGCAGGAAACCGATTTCAGGAGGTAGATTCGAATCGCCTTTAAAGCACAGGAAAAGCGGCAAAACCTCGACAATGATGCCCTTGGCCAAAAAGGGCGTATGCGTTTTTTCCTGAATATATTCAGGAAAAAACGCATACGCCCTTTTTGGCCAACCAAGCAACCTGGAAAGGCAAATCAGCGCTACAAAGAAGTCTCGCTTCCCATCGGTCAAAAGGGCCATGCTGAATAAAGTGTCAAAACCAGAAATGCAGGACAGGCCATGGAGAAATGGGAGCCTTGCTACGCTGATGGGCGGGCTGTAAATTGCCAACAGCCACTCTGGAGAAGTGTACGGTGTGTCCTGAAACATCTAAAAAACTCAGCTTAGAGAGCATAGGGCACTTCCACTCATGGGCGTATAAATTGGGAAAACTAAAAATCAGCAAGACACAGGCACCCCAAAGTTTAGGGCTGCTCTGTTGACAAGAACCTCCACTTCGTTACACCTTAAACATCCCAGGAAAGAGAAGAATGGATAAAGAAGTTGTGGTCCTTATGTACAATGGAATATCACTCAGCCATGAAATCAACGTCATAAGGCTAGGAGCAGCATGATGAGTGGATTTAGGTACGACGATTCTAAGTGAAATAAGTCACACAGAAAAAGACACTTATCATAAGATATCACTTACAGAGGGAATGTAAAAACCGCTACCCTTGAACTGAATTACAAAACAGAACAGAGTCGCACGTTTAGAAAACACACTATGGCTGCTTAACGGGAAAGGTGAGGTGGGGTGATGCATAAAACAAGGGTTTCAAATTAGCTCAGATACCGTTCCATAAACCCAATATGTAATAGACAAGACCTACTCCTTGCTCAGTGAACTGGACTCAACGCCCCCTATTCACCGCCCAAGAATATATCTGACTAGTAAGAATCTTAAAACCTATGTATTGATATCTCTCTGTAAGTGAGTCAAGTGGGTGTAAAGCGGCATAAACACAGCAGTGCAAAGCAGCTAAACCCCATTATAAAAATCAATTACTTTTAAAGACCCGTGAAACAAAGACAGTGAAAGAGAGAGAAATTCTTACAAAATTCGTTCAGGGGCTGCGATGCCACCTGGATTGACCATATCTAGACCCACAGATGACTGAGACATAAGGGTGGACACTCTTGGGGCTGAGAGGTTTGGTGAGGTTGGGTGAGCAAACGCAGACCCTTTAAAGTAATACGGCGTGGTACCCATCCCATGGGTCCCAAATCTCCAGGTTCCAGGGCATCTTCCTACGTCGAAAACATGCACGAGCAACCCAGAAGATGGTACACCGTGTTACCGGGAAAGGTTTCTAAAACGCACCTCATTTCTCATCTCCTTGTGCTCCGGTTCGCCATTCCAGCCGCTTTACTAGCAATCTCCCTCCTGGGAGAATCAGCACCTTTAACCTCCTGTTCCGTACACGTTGCAATTTGTCCTGAGGATGAACGGGAAGAGGGGGAACCAATGAGAGACTAGCTCTAGGTGTTGGGACAGGCACAAGTCACTCTATTTTCCCATCAGGAAGAAGAATTAACGACAGGCTCAGCCTGCCGCCCGGAGCCAGAATAGGGCCTGAAGCAATCCTGCGCTTTTGCGGCCAGCTCCCAAGAAAGCGAGTTAAAAAATGGAGCTCAGGGGCACTGCAATTCACAAACCTGCAGAGGTAGAAATGATAACTCTCGTCCACAAATATATGGAAGGAAGGCAACGATGAGGATTTGAAAGCAAGGCAGAATTGCAGGAAACCGATTTCAGGAGGTAGATTCGAATCGCCTTTAAAGCACAGGAAAAGCGGCAAAACCTCGACAATGATGCCCTTGGCCAAAAAGGGCGTATGCGTTTTTTCCTGAATATATTCAGGAAAAAACGCATACGCCCTTTTTGGCCAACCAAGCAACCTGGAAAGGCAAATCAGCGCTACAAAGAAGTCTCGCTTCCCATCGGCCAAAAGGGCCATGCTGAATAAAGTGTCAAAACCAGAAATGCAGGACAGGCCATGGAGAAATGGGAGCCTTGCTACGCTGATGGGCGGGCTGTAAATTGCCAACAGCCACTCTGGAGAAGTGTACGGTGTGTCCTGAAACATCTAAAAAACTCAGCTTAGAGAGCATAGGGCACTTCCACTCATGGGCGTATAAATTGGGAAAACTAAAAATCAGCAAGACACAGGCACCCCAAAGTTTAGGGCTGCTCTGTTGACAAGAACCTCCACTTCGTTACACCTTAAACATCCCAGGAAAGAGAAGAATGGATAAAGAAGTTGTGGTCCTTATGTACAATGGAATATCACTCAGCCATGAAATCAACGTCATAAGGCTAGGAGCAGCATGATGAGTGGATTTAGGTACGACGATTCTAAGTGAAATAAGTCACACAGAAAAAGACACTGATCATAAGATATCACTTACAGAGAGAATGTAAAAACCGCTACCCTTGAACTGAATTACAAAACAGAACAGAGTCGCACGTTTAGAAAACACACTATGGCTGCTTAACGGGAAAGGTGAGGTGGGGTGATGCATAAAACAAGGGTTTCAAATTAGCTCAGATACCGTTCCATAAACCCAATATGTAATAGACAAGACCTACTCCTTGCTCAGTGAACTGGACTCAACAACCCCTATTCACCGCCCAAGAATATATCTGACTAGTAAGAATCTTAAAACCTATGTAGTGATATCTCTCTGTAAGTGAGTCAAGTAGGTGTAAAGCGGCATAAACACAGCAGTGCAAAGCAGCTAAACCCCATTATAAAAATCAATTACTTTTAAAAACCCGTGAAACAAAGACAGTGAAAGAGAGAGAAATTCTTACAAAATTCGTTCAGGTGCTGCGATGCCAGCTGGATTGACCATATCTAGACCCACAGATGACTGAGACATAAGGGTGGACACTCTTGGGGCTGAGAGGTTTGGTGAGGTTGGGTGAGCAAACGCAGACCCTTTAAAGTAATACGGCGTGGTACCCATCCCATGGGTCCCAAATCTCCAGGGTCAAGGGCATCTTCCTACGTCGAAAACACGCACGAGAAACCCAGAAGATGGTACACCGTGTGACCGGGAAAGGTTTATAAAACGCACCTCATTTCTCATCTCCTTGTGCTCCGTTTCGCCATTCCAGCCGCTTTACTAGCAATCTCCCTCCTTGGAGAATCAGCACCTTTAACCTCCTGTTCCGTACACGTTGCAATTTGTCCTGAGGATGAACGGGAAGAGGGGGAACCATTGACAGACTAGCTCTAGGTGTTGGGACAGGCACAGGTCACTCTATTTTCCCATCAGGAAGCAGAATTAACCACAGGCTCAGCCTGCCGCCCGGAGCCAGAATAGGGCCTGAAGCAATCCTGCGCTTTTGCGGCCAGCTCCCAAGAAAGCGAGTTGAAAAATGGAGCTCAGGGGCACTGCAATTCACAAACCTGCAGAGTTAGAAATGATAACTCTCGTCCACAAATATATGGAGGGAAGGCTACGAAGAGGATTTGAAAGCAAGGCAGAATTGCAGGAAACCGATTTCAGGAGGTAGATTCGAATCGCCTTTAAAGCACAGGAAAAGCGGCAAAACCTCGACAATGATGCCCTTGGCCAAAAAGGGCGTATGCGTTTTTTCCTGAATATATTCAGGAAAAAACGCATACGCCCTTTTTGGCCAACCAAGCAACCTGGAAAGGCAAATCAGCGCTACAAAGAAGTCTCGCTTCCCATCGGTCAAAAGGGCCATGCTGAATAAAGTGTCAAAACCAGAAATGCAGGACAGGCCATGGAGAAATGGGAGCCTTGCTACGCTGATGGGCGGGCTGTAAATTGCCAACAGCCACTCTGGAGAAGTGTACGGTGTGTCCTGAAACATCTAAAAAACTCAGCTTAGAGAGCATAGGGCACTTCCACTCATGGGCGTATAAATTGGGAAAACTAAAAATCAGCAAGACACAGGCACCCCAAAGTTTAGGGCTGCTCTGTTGACAAGAACCTCCACTTCGTTACACCTTAAACATCCCAGGAAAGAGAAGAATGGATAAAGAAGTTGTGGTCCTTATGTACAATGGAATATCACTCAGCCATGAAATCAACGTCATAAGGCTAGGAGCAGCATGATGAGTGGATTTAGGTACGACGATTCTAAGTGAAATAAGTCACACAGAAAAAGACACTTATCATAAGATATCACTTACAGAGGGTATGTAAAAACCGCTACCCTTGAACTGAATTACAAAACAGAACAGAGTCGCACGTTTAGAAAACACACTATGGCTGCTTAACGGGAAAGGTGAGGTGGGGTGATGCATAAAACAAGGGTTTCAAATTAGCTCAGATACCGTTCCATAAACCCAATATGTAATAGACAAGACCTACTCCTTGCTCAGTGAACTGGACTCAACGCCCCCTATTCACCGCCCAAGAATATATCTGACTAGTAAGAATCTTAAAACCTATGTATTGATATCTCTCTGTAAGTGAGTCAAGTGGGTGTAAAGCGGCATAAACACAGCAGTGCAAAGCAGCTAAACCCCATTATAAAAATCAATTACTTTTAAAGACCCGTGAAACAAAGACAGTGAAAGAGAGAGAAATTCTTACAAAATTCGTTCAGGGGCTGCGATGCCACCTGGATTGACCATATCTAGACCCACAGATGACTGAGACATAAGGGTGGACACTCTTGGGGCTGAGAGGTTTGGTGAGGTTGGGTGAGCAAACGCAGACCCTTTAAAGTAATACGGCGTGGTACCCATCCCATGGGTCCCAAATCTCCAGGTTCCAGGGCATCTTCCTACGTCGAAAACATGCACGAGCAACCCAGAAGATGGTACACCGTGTTACCGGGAAAGGTTTCTAAAACGCACCTCATTTCTCATCTCCTTGTGCTCCGGTTCGCCATTCCAGCCGCTTTACTAGCAATCTCCCTCCTGGGAGAATCAGCACCTTTAACCTCCTGTTCCGTACACGTTGCAATTTGTCCTGAGGATGAACGGGAAGAGGGGGAACCAATGAGAGACTAGCTCTAGGTGTTGGGACAGGCACAGGTCACTCTATTTTCCCATCAGGAAGCAGAATTAACCACAGGCTCAGCCTGCCGCCCGGAGCCAGAATAGGGCCTGAAGCAATCCTGCGCTTTTGCGGCCAGCTCCCAAGAAAGCGAGTTGAAAAATGGAGCTCAGGGGCACTGCAATTCACAAACCTGCAGAGTTAGAAATGATAACTCTCGTCCACAAATATATGGAGGGAAGGCTACGAAGAGGATTTGAAAGCAAGGCAGAATTGCAGGAAACCGATTTCAGGAGGTAGATTCGAATCGCCTTTAAAGCACAGGAAAAGCGGCAAAACCTCGACAATGATGCCTTTGGCCAAAAAGGGCGTATGCGTTTTTTCCTGAATATATTCAGGAAAAAACGCATACGCCCTTTTTGGCCAACCAAGCAACCTGGAAAGGCAAATCAGCGCTACAAAGAAGTCTCGCTTCCCATCGGTCAAAAGGGCCATGCTGAATAAAGTGTCAAAACCAGAAATGCAGGACAGGCCATGGAGAAATGGGAGCCTTGCTACGCTGATGGGCGGGCTGTAAATTGCCAACAGCCACTCTGGAGAAGTGTACGGTGTGTCCTGAAACATCTAAAAACCTCAGCTTAGAGAGCATAGGGCACTTCCACTCATGGGCGTATAAATTGGGAAAACTAAAAATCAGCAAGACACAGGCACCCCAAAGTTTAGGGCTGCTCTGTTGACAAGAACCTCCACTTCGTTACACCTTAAACATCCCAGGAAAGAGAAGAATGGATAAAGAAGTTGTGGTCCTTATGTACAATGGAATATCACTCAGCCATGAAATCAACGTCATAAGGCTAGGAGCAGCATGATGAGTGGATTTAGGTACGACGATTCTAAGTGAAATAAGTCACACAGAAAAAGACACTTATCATAAGATATCACTTACAGAGGGAATGTAAAAACCGCTACCCTTGAACTGAATTACAAAACAGAACAGAGTCGCACGTTTAGAAAACACACTATGGCTGCTTAACGGGAAAGGTGAGGTGGGGTGATGCATAAAACAAGGGTTTCAAATTAGCTCAGATACCGTTCCATAAACCCAATATGTAATAGACAAGACCTACTCCTTGCTCAGTGAACTGGACTCAACGCCCCCTATTCACAGCCCAAGAATATATCTGACTAGTAAGAATCTTAAAACCTATGTATTGATATCTCTCTGTAAGTGAGTCAAGTGGGTGTACAGCGGCATAAACACAGCAGTGCAAAGCAGCTAAACCCCATTATAAAAATCAATTACTTTTAAAGACCCGTGAAACAAAGACAGTGAAAGAGAGAGAAATTCTTACAAAATTCGTTCAGGGGCTGCGATGCCACCTGGATTGACCATATCTAGACCCACAGATGACTGAGACATAAGGGTGGACACTCTTGGGGCTGAGAGGTTTGGTGAGGTTGGGTGAGCAAACGCAGACCCTTTAAAGTAATACGGCGTGGTACCCATCCCATGGGTCCCAAATCTCCAGGTTCAAGGGCATCTTCCTACATCGAAAACATGCACGAGAAACCCAGAAGATGGTACACCGTGTGACCGGGAAAGGTTTCTAAAACGCACCTCATTTCTCATCTCCTTGTGCTCCGGTTCGCCATTCCAGCCGCTTTACTAGCAATCTCCCTCCTGGGAGAATCAGCACCTTTAACCTCCTGTTCCGTACACGTTGCAATTTGTCCTGAGGATGAACGGGAAGAGGGGGAACCAATGAGAGACTAGCTCTAGGTGTTGGGACAGGCACAAGTCACTCTATTTTCCCATCAGGAAGAAGAATTAACGACAGGCTCAGCCTGCCGCCCGGAGCCAGAATAGGGCCTGAAGCAATCCTGCGCTTTTGCGGCCAGCTCCCAAGAAAGCGAGTTAAAAAATGGAGCTCAGGGGCACTGCAATTCACAAACCTGCAGAGGTAGAAATGATAACTCTCGTCCACAAATATATGGAAGGAAGGCAACGATGAGGATTTGAAAGCAAGGCAGAATTGCAGGAAACCGATTTCAGGAGGTAGATTCGAATCGCCTTTAAAGCACAGGAAAAGCGGCAAAACCTCGACAATGATGCCCTTGGCCAAAAAGGGCGTATGCGTTTTTTCCTGAATATATTCAGGAAAAAACGCATACGCCCTTTTTGGCCAACCAAGCAACCTGGAAAGGCAAATCAGCGCTACAAAGAAGTCTCGCTTCCCATCGGTCAAAAGGGCCATGCTGAATAAAATGTCAAAACCAGAAATGCAGGACAGGCCATGGAGAAATGGGAGCCTTGCTACGCTGATGGGCGGGCTGTAAATTGCCAACAGCCACTCTGGAGAAGTGTACGGTGTGTCCTGAAACATCTAAAAAACTCAGCTTAGAGAGCATAGGGCACTTCCACTCATGGGCGTATAAATTGGGAAAACTAAAAATCAGCAAGACACAGGCACCCCAAAGTTTAGGGCTGCTCTGTTGACAAGAACCTCCACTTCGTTACACCTTAAACATCCCAGGAAAGAGAAGAATGGATAAAGAAGTTGTGGTCCTTATGTACAATGGAATATCACTCAGCCATGAAATCAACGTCATAAGGCTAGGAGCAGCATGATGAGTGGATTTAGGTACGACGATTCTAAGTGAAATAATTCACACAGAAAAAGACACTGATCATAAGATATCACTTACAGAGAGAATGTAAAAACCGCTACCCTTGAACTGAATTACAAAACAGAACAGAGTCGCACGTTTAGAAAACACACTATGGCTGCTTAACGGGAAAGGTGAGGTGGGGTGATGCATAAAACAAGGGTTTCAAATTAGCTCAGATACCGTTCCATAAACCCAATATGTAATAGACAAGACCTACTCCTTGCTCAGTGAACTGGACTCAACGCCCCCTATTCACCGCCCAAGAATATATCTGACTAGTAAGAATCTTAAAACCTATGTATTGATATCTCTCTGTAAGTGAGTCAAGTGGGTGTAAAGCGGCATAAACACAGCAGTGCAAAGCAGCTAAACCCCATTATAAAAATCAATTACTTTTAAAAACCCGTCAAACAAAGACAGTGAAAGAGAGATAAATTCTTACAAAATTCGTTCAGGGGCTGCGATGCCACCTGGATTGACCATATCTAGACCCACAGATGACTGAGACATAAGGGTGGACACTCTTGGGGCTGAGAGGTTTGGTGAGGTTGGGTGAGCTAACGCAGACCCTTTAAAGTAATACGGCGTGGTACCCATCCCATGGGTCCCAAATCTCCAGGTTCCAGGGCATCTTCCTACGTCGAAAACATGCACGAGCAACCCAGAAGATGGTGCACCGTGTGACCGGGAAAGGTTTCTAAAACGCACCTCATTTCTCATCTCCTTGTGCTCCGGTTCGCCATTCCAGCCGCTTTACTAGCAATCTCCCTCCTTGGAGAATCAGCACCTTTAACCTCCTGTTCCGTACACGTTGTAATTTCTCCTGAGGATGAACGGTAAGAGGGGGAACCATTGAGAGACTAGCTCTAGGTGTTGGGACAGGCAGAGGTCACTCTATTTTCCCATCAGGTAGCAGAATTAACCACAGGCTCAGCCTGCCGCCCGGAGCCAGAATAGGGCCTGAAGCAATCCTGCGCTTTTGCGGCCAGCTCCCAAGAAAGCGAGTTGAAAAATGGAGCTCAGGGGCACTGCAATTCACAAACCTGCAGAGTTAGAAATGATAACTCTCGTCCACAAATATATGGAGGGAAGGCTACGAAGAGGATTTGAAAGCAAGGCAGAATTGCAGGAAACCGATTTCAGGAGGTAGATTCGAATCGCCTTTAAAGCACAGGAAAAGCGGCAAAACCTCGACAATGATGCCCTTGGCCAAAAAGGGCGTATGCGTTTTTTCCTGAATATATTCAGGAAAAAACGCATACGCCCTTTTTGGCCAACCAAGCAACCTGGAAAGGCAAATCAGCGCTACAAAGAAGTCTCGCTTCCCATCGGTCAAAAGGGCCATGCTGAATAAAGTGTCAAAACCAGAAATGCAGGACAGGCCATGGAGAAATGGGAGCCTTGCTACGCTGATGGGCGGGCTGTAAATTGCCAACAGCCACTCTGGAGAAGTGTACGGTGTGTCCTGAAACATCTAAAAAACTCAGCTTAGAGAGCATAGGGCACTTCCACTCATGGGCGTATAAATTGGGAAAACTAAAAATCAGCAAGACACAGGCACCCCAAAGTTTAGGGCTGCTCTGTTGACAAGAACCTCCACTTCGTTACACCTTAAACATCCCAGGAAAGAGAAGAATGGATAAAGAAGTTGTGGTCCTTATGTACAATGGAATATCACTCAGCCATGAAATCAACGTCATAAGGCTAGGAGCAGCATGATGAGTGGATTTAGGTACGACGATTCTAAGTGAAATAAGTCACACAGAAAAAGACACTTATCATAAGATATCACTTACAGAGGGTATGTAAAAACCGCTACCCTTGAACTGAATTACAAAACAGAACAGAGTCGCACGTTTAGAAAACACACTATGGCTGCTTAACGGGAAAGGTGAGGTGGGGTGATGCATAAAACAAGGGTTTCAAATTAGCTCAGATACCGTTCCATAAACCCAATATGTAATAGACAAGACCTACTCCTTGCTCAGTGAACTGGACTCAACGCCCCCTATTCACCGCCCAAGAATATATCTGACTAGTAAGAATCTTAAAACCTATGTATTGATATCTCTCTGTAAGTGAGTCAAGTGGGTGTAAAGCGGCATAAACACAGCAGTGCAAAGCAGCTAAACCCCATTATAAAAATCAATTACTTTTAAAGACCCGTGAAACAAAGACAGTGAAAGAGAGAGAAATTCTTACAAAATTCGTTCAGGGGCTGCGATGCCACCTGGATTGACCATATCTAGACCCACAGATGACTGAGACATAAGGGTGGACACTCTTGGGGCTGAGAGGTTTGGTGAGGTTGGGTGAGCAAACGCAGACCCTTTAAAGTAATACGGCGTGGTACCCATCCCATGGGTCCCAAATCTCCAGGTTCCAGGGCATCTTCCTACGTCGAAAACATGCACGAGCAACCCAGAAGATGGTACACCGTGTTACCGGGAAAGGTTTCTAAAACGCACCTCATTTCTCATCTCCTTGTGCTCCGGTTCGCCATTCCAGCCGCTTTACTAGCAATCTCCCTCCTGGGAGAATCAGCACCTTTAACCTCCTGTTCCGTACACGTTGCAATTTGTCCTGAGGATGAACGGGAAGAGGGGGAACCAATGAGAGACTAGCTCTAGGTGTTGGGACAGGCACAGGTCACTCTATTTTCCCATCAGGAAGCAGAATTAACCACAGGCTCAGCCTGCCGCCCGGAGCCAGAATAGGGCCTGAAGCAATCCTGCGCTTTTGCGGCCAGCTCCCAAGAAAGCGAGTTGAAAAATGGAGCTCAGGGGCACTGCAATTCACAAACCTGCAGAGTTAGAAATGATAACTCTCGTCCACAAATATATGGAGGGAAGGCTACGAAGAGGATTTGAAAGCAAGGCAGAATTGCAGGAAACCGATTTCAGGAGGTAGATTCGAATCGCCTTTAAAGCACAGGAAAAGCGGCAAAACCTCGACAATGATGCCTTTGGCCAAAAAGGGCGTATGCGTTTTTTCCTGAATATATTCAGGAAAAAACGCATACGCCCTTTTTGGCCAACCAAGCAACCTGGAAAGGCAAATCAGCGCTACAAAGAAGTCTCGCTTCCCATCGGTCAAAAGGGCCATGCTGAATAAAGTGTCAAAACCAGAAATGCAGGACAGGCCATGGAGAAATGGGAGCCTTGCTACGCTGATGGGCGGGCTGTAAATTGCCAACAGCCACTCTGGAGAAGTGTACGGTGTGTCCTGAAACATCTAAAAACCTCAGCTTAGAGAGCATAGGGCACTTCCACTCATGGGCGTATAAATTGGGAAAACTAAAAATCAGCAAGACACAGGCACCCCAAAGTTTAGGGCTGCTCTGTTGACAAGAACCTCCACTTCGTTACACCTTAAACATCCCAGGAAAGAGAAGAATGGATAAAGAAGTTGTGGTCCTTATGTACAATGGAATATCACTCAGCCATGAAATCAACGTCATAAGGCTAGGAGCAGCATGATGAGTGGATTTAGGTACGACGATTCTAAGTGAAATAAGTCACACAGAAAAAGACACTTATCATAAGATATCACTTACAGAGGGAATGTAAAAACCGCTACCCTTGAACTGAATTACAAAACAGAACAGAGTCGCACGTTTAGAAAACACACTATGGCTGCTTAACGGGAAAGGTGAGGTGGGGTGATGCATAAAACAAGGGTTTCAAATTAGCTCAGATACCGTTCCATAAACCCAATATGTAATAGACAAGACCTACTCCTTGCTCAGTGAACTGGACTCAACGCCCCCTATTCACAGCCCAAGAATATATCTGACTAGTAAGAATCTTAAAACCTATGTATTGATATCTCTCTGTAAGTGAGTCAAGTGGGTGTACAGCGGCATAAACACAGCAGTGCAAAGCAGCTAAACCCCATTATAAAAATCAATTACTTTTAAAGACCCGTGAAACAAAGACAGTGAAAGAGAGAGAAATTCTTACAAAATTCGTTCAGGGGCTGCGATGCCACCTGGATTGACCATATCTAGACCCACAGATGACTGAGACATAAGGGTGGACACTCTTGGGGCTGAGAGGTTTGGTGAGGTTGGGTGAGCAAACGCAGACCCTTTAAAGTAATACGGCGTGGTACCCATCCCATGGGTCCCAAATCTCCAGGTTCAAGGGCATCTTCCTACATCGAAAACATGCACGAGAAACCCAGAAGATGGTACACCGTGTGACCGGGAAAGGTTTCTAAAACGCACCTCATTTCTCATCTCCTTGTGCTCCGGTTCGCCATTCCAGCCGCTTTACTAGCAATCTCCCTCCTGGGAGAATCAGCACCTTTAACCTCCTGTTCCGTACACGTTGCAATTTGTCCTGAGGATGAACGGGAAGAGGGGGAACCAATGAGAGACTAGCTCTAGGTGTTGGGACAGGCACAAGTCACTCTATTTTCCCATCAGGAAGAAGAATTAACGACAGGCTCAGCCTGCCGCCCGGAGCCAGAATAGGGCCTGAAGCAATCCTGCGCTTTTGCGGCCAGCTCCCAAGAAAGCGAGTTAAAAAATGGAGCTCAGGGGCACTGCAATTCACAAACCTGCAGAGGTAGAAATGATAACTCTCGTCCACAAATATATGGAAGGAAGGCAACGATGAGGATTTGAAAGCAAGGCAGAATTGCAGGAAACAAATTTCAGGAGGTAGATTCGAATCGCCTTTAAAGCACAGGAAAAGCGGCAAAACCTCGACAATGATGCCCTTGGCCAAAAAGGGCGTATGCGTTTTTTCCTGAATATATTCAGGAAAAAACGCATACGCCCTTTTTGGCCAACCAAGCAACCTGGAAAGGCAAATCAGCGCTACAAAGAAGTCTCGCTTCCCATCGGTCAAAAGGGCCATGCTGAATAAAATGTCAAAACCAGAAATGCAGGACAGGCCATGGAGAAATGGGAGCCTTGCTACGCTGATGGGCGGGCTGTAAATTGCCAACAGCCACTCTGGAGAAGTGTACGGTGTGTCCTGAAACATCTAAAAAACTCAGCTTAGAGAGCATAGGGCACTTCCACTCATGGGCGTATAAATTGGGAAAACTAAAAATCAGCAAGACACAGGCACCCCAAAGTTTAGGGCTGCTCTGTTGACAAGAACCTCCACTTCGTTACACCTTAAACATCCCAGGAAAGAGAAGAATGGATAAAGAAGTTGTGGTCCTTATGTACAATGGAATATCACTCAGCCATGAAATCAACGTCATAAGGCTAGGAGCAGCATGATGAGTGGATTTAGGTACGACGATTCTAAGTGAAATAAGTCACACAGAAAAAGACACTGATCATAAGATATCACTTACAGAGAGAATGTAAAAACCGCTACCCTTGAACTGAATTACAAAACAGAACAGAGTCGCACGTTTAGAAAACACACTATGGCTGCTTAACGGGAAAGGTGAGGTGGGGTGATGCATAAAACAAGGGTTTCAAATTAGCTCAGATACCGTTCCATAAACCCAATATGTAATAGACAAGACCTACTCCTTGCTCAGTGAACTGGACTCAACGCCCCCTATTCACCGCCCAAGAATATATCTGACTAGTAAGAATCTTAAAACCTATGTATTGATATCTCTCTGTAAGTGAGTCAAGTGGGTGTAAAGCGGCATAAACACAGCAGTGCAAAGCAGCTAAACCCCATTATAAAAATCAATTACTTTTAAAAACCCGTCAAACAAAGACAGTGAAAGAGAGATAAATTCTTACAAAATTCGTTCAGGGGCTGCGATGCCACCTGGATTGACCATATCTAGACCCACAGATGACTGAGACATAAGGGTGGACACTCTTGGGGCTGAGAGGTTTGGTGAGGTTGGGTGAGCTAACGCAGACCCTTTAAAGTAATACGGCGTGGTACCCATCCCATGGGTCCCAAATCTCCAGGTTCCAGGGCATCTTCCTACGTCGAAAACATGCACGAGCAACCCAGAAGATGGTGCACCGTGTGACCGGGAAAGGTTTCTAAAACGCACCTCATTTCTCATCTCCTTGTGCTCCGGTTCGCCATTCCAGCCGCTTTACTAGCAATCTCCCTCCTTGGAGAATCAGCACCTTTAACCTCCTGTTCCGTACACGTTGTAATTTCTCCTGAGGATGAACGGTAAGAGGGGGAACCATTGAGAGACTAGCTCTAGGTGTTGGGACAGGCAGAGGTCACTCTATTTTCCCATCAGGTAGCAGAATTAACCACAGGCTCAGCCTGCCGCCCGGAGCCAGAATAGGGCCTGAAGCAATCCTGCGCTTTTGCGGCCAGCTCCCAAGAAAGCGAGTTGAAAAATGGAGCTCAGGGGCACTGCAATTCACAAACCTGCAGAGTTAGAAATGATAACTCTCGTCCACAAATATATGGAGGGAAGGCTACGAAGAGGATTTGAAAGCAAGGCAGAATTGCAGGAAACCGATTTCAGGAGGTAGATTCGAATCGCCTTTAAAGCACAGGAAAAGCGGCAAAACCTCGACAATGATGCCCTTGGCCAAAAAGGGCGTATGCGTTTTTTCCTGAATAGATTCAGGAAAAAAGGCATACGCCCTTTTTGGCCAACCAAGCAACCTGGAAAGGCAAATCAGCGCTACAAAGAAGTCTCGCTTCCCATCGGTCAAAAGGGCCATGCTGAATAAAGTGTCAAAACCAGAAATGCAGGACAGGCCATGGAGAAATGGGAGCCTTGCTACGCTGATGGGTGGGCTGTAAATTGCCAACAGCCACTCTGGAGAAGTGTACGGTGTGTCCTGAAACATCTAAAAAACTCAGCTTAGAGAGCATAGGGCACTTCCACTCATGGGCGTATAAATTGGGAAAACTAAAAATCAGCAAGACACAGGCACCCCAAAGTTTAGGGCTGCTCTGTTGACAAGAACCTCCACTTCGTTACACCTTAAACATCCCAGGAAAGAGAAGAATGGATAAAGAAGTTGTGGTCCTTATGTACAATGGAATATCACTCAGCCATGAAATCAACGTCATAAGGCTAGGAGCAGCATGATGAGTGGATTTAGGTACGACGATTCTAAGTGAAATAAGTCACACAGAAAAAGACACTTATCATAAGATATCACTTACAGAGGGAATGTAAAAACCGCTACCCTTGAACTGAATTACAAAACAGAACAGAGTCGCACGTTTAGAAAACACACTATGGCTGCTTAACGGGAAAGGTGAGGTGGGGTGATGCATAAAACAAGGGTTTCAAATTAGCTCAGATACCGTTCCATAAACCCAATATGTAATAGACAAGACCTACTCCTTGCTCAGTGAACTGGACTCAACGCCCCCTATTCACAGCCCAAGAATATATCTGACTAGTAAGAATCTTAAAACCTATGTATTGATATCTCTCTGTAAGTGAGTCAAGTGGGTGTACAGCGGCATAAACACAGCAGTGCAAAGCAGCTAAACCCCATTATAAAAATCAATTACTTTTAAAGACCCGTGAAACAAAGACAGTGAAAGAGAGAGAAATTCTTACAAAATTCGTTCAGGGGCTGCGATGCCACCTGGATTGACCATATCTAGACCCACAGATGACTGAGACATAAGGGTGGACACTCTTGGGGCTGAGAGGTTTGGTGAGGTTGGGTGAGCAAACGCAGACCCTTTAAAGTAATACGGCGTGGTACCCATCCCATGGGTCCCAAATCTCCAGGTTCAAGGGCATCTTCCTACATCGAAAACATGCACGAGAAACCCAGAAGATGGTACACCGTGTGACCGGGAAAGGTTTCTAAAACGCACCTCATTTCTCATCTCCTTGTGCTCCGGTTCGCCATTCCAGCCGCTTTACTAGCAATCTCCCTCCTGGGAGAATCAGCACCTTTAACCTCCTGTTCCGTACACGTTGCAATTTGTCCTGAGGATGAACGGGAAGAGGGGGAACCAATGAGAGACTAGCTCTAGGTGTTGGGACAGGCACAAGTCACTCTATTTTCCCATCAGGAAGAAGAATTAACGACAGGCTCAGCCTGCCGCCCGGAGCCAGAATAGGGCCTGAAGCAATCCTGCGCTTTTGCGGCCAGCTCCCAAGAAAGCGAGTTAAAAAATGGAGCTCAGGGGCACTGCAATTCACAAACCTGCAGAGGTAGAAATGATAACTCTCGTCCACAAATATATGGAAGGAAGGCAACGATGAGGATTTGAAAGCAAGGCAGAATTGCAGGAAACCGATTTCAGGAGGTAGATTCGAATCGCCTTTAAAGCACAGGAAAAGCGGCAAAACCTCGACAATGATGCCCTTGGCCAAAAAGGGCGTATGCGTTTTTTCCTGAATATATTCAGGAAAAAACGCATACGCCCTTTTTGGCCAACCAAGCAACCTGGAAAGGCAAATCAGCGCTACAAAGAAGTCTCGCTTCCCATCGGCCAAAAGGGCCATGCTGAATAAAGTGTCAAAACCAGAAATGCAGGACAGGCCATGGAGAAATGGGAGCCTTGCTACGCTGATGGGCGGGCTGTAAATTGCCAACAGCCACTCTGGAGAAGTGTACGGTGTGTCCTGAAACATCTAAAAAACTCAGCTTAGAGAGCATAGGGCACTTCCACTCATGGGCGTATAAATTGGGAAAACTAAAAATCAGCAAGACACAGGCACCCCAAAGTTTAGGGCTGCTCTGTTGACAAGAACCTCCACTTCGTTACACCTTAAACATCCCAGGAAAGAGAAGAATGGATAAAGAAGTTGTGGTCCTTATGTACAATGGAATATCACTCAGCCATGAAATCAACGTCATAAGGCTAGGAGCAGCATGATGAGTGGATTTAGGTACGACGATTCTAAGTGAAATAAGTCACACAGAAAAAGACACTGATCATAAGATATCACTTACAGAGAGAATGTAAAAACCGCTACCCTTGAACTGAATTACAAAACAGAACAGAGTCGCACGTTTAGAAAACACACTATGGCTGCTTAACGGGAAAGGTGAGGTGGGGTGATGCATAAAACAAGGGTTTCAAATTAGCTCAGATACCGTTCCATAAACCCAATATGTAATAGACAAGACCTACTCCTTGCTCAGTGAACTGGACTCAACAACCCCTATTCACCGCCCAAGAATATATCTGACTAGTAAGAATCTTAAAACCTATGTAGTGATATCTCTCTGTAAGTGAGTCAAGTAGGTGTAAAGCGGCATAAACACAGCAGTGCAAAGCAGCTAAACCCCATTATAAAAATCAATTACTTTTAAAAACCCGTGAAACAAAGACAGTGAAAGAGAGAGAAATTCTTACAAAATTCGTTCAGGTGCTGCGATGCCAGCTGGATTGACCATATCTAGACCCACAGATGACTGAGACATAAGGGTGGACACTCTTGGGGCTGAGAGGTTTGGTGAGGTTGGGTGAGCAAACGCAGACCCTTTAAAGTAATACGGCGTGGTACCCATCCCATGGGTCCCAAATCTCCAGGGTCAAGGGCATCTTCCTACGTCGAAAACACGCACGAGAAACCCAGAAGATGGTACACCGTGTGACCGGGAAAGGTTTATAAAACGCACCTCATTTCTCATCTCCTTGTGCTCCGTTTCGCCATTCCAGCCGCTTTACTAGCAATCTCCCTCCTTGGAGAATCAGCACCTTTAACCTCCTGTTCCGTACACGTTGCAATTTGTCCTGAGGATGAACGGGAAGAGGGGGAACCATTGACAGACTAGCTCTAGGTGTTGGGACAGGCACAGGTCACTCTATTTTCCCATTACGTAGCAGAATTAACCACAGGCTCAGCCTGCCGCCCGGAGCCAGAATAGGGCCTGAAGCAATCCTGCGCTTTTGCGGCCAGCTCCCAAGAAAGCGAGTTGAAAAATGGAGCTCAGGGGCACTGCAATTCACAAACCTGCAGAGTTAGAAATGATAACTCTCGTCCACAAATATATGGAGGGAAGGCTACGAAGAGGATTTGAAAGCAAGGCAGAATTGCAGGAAACCGATTTCAGGAGGTAGATTCGAATCGCCTTTAAAGCACAGGAAAAGCGGCAAAACCTCGACAATGATGCCCTTGGCCAAAAAGGGCGTATGCGTTTTTTCCTGAATATATTCAGGAAAAAACGCATACGCCCTTTTTGGCCAACCAAGCAACCTGGAAAGGCAAATCAGCGCTACAAAGAAGTCTCGCTTCCCATCGGTCAAAAGGGCCATGCTGAATAAAGTGTCAAAACCAGAAATGCAGGACAGGCCATGGAGAAATGGGAGCCTTGCTACGCTGATGGGCGGGCTGTAAATTGCCAACAGCCACTCTGGAGAAGTGTACGGTGTGTCCTGAAACATCTAAAAAACTCAGCTTAGAGAGCATAGGGCACTTCCACTCATGGGCGTATAAATTGGGAAAACTAAAAATCAGCAAGACACAGGCACCCCAAAGTTTAGGGCTGCTCTGTTGACAAGAACCTCCACTTCGTTACACCTTAAACATCCCAGGAAAGAGAAGAATGGATAAAGAAGTTGTGGTCCTTATGTACAATGGAATATCACTCAGCCATGAAATCAACGTCATAAGGCTAGGAGCAGCATGATGAGTGGATTTAGGTACGACGATTCTAAGTGAAATAAGTCACACAGAAAAAGACACTTATCATAAGATATCACTTACAGAGGGTATGTAAAAACCGCTACCCTTGAACTGAATTACAAAACAGAACAGAGTCGCACGTTTAGAAAACACACTATGGCTGCTTAACGGGAAAGGTGAGGTGGGGTGATGCATAAAACAAGGGTTTCAAATTAGCTCAGATACCGTTCCATAAACCCAATATGTAATAGACAAGACCTACTCCTTGCTCAGTGAACTGGACTCAACGCCCCCTATTCACCGCCCAAGAATATATCTGACTAGTAAGAATCTTAAAACCTATGTATTGATATCTCTCTGTAAGTGAGTCAAGTGGGTGTAAAGCGGCATAAACACAGCAGTGCAAAGCAGCTAAACCCCATTATAAAAATCAATTACTTTTAAAGACCCGTGAAACAAAGACAGTGAAAGAGAGAGAAATTCTTACAAAATTCGTTCAGGGGCTGCGATGCCACCTGGATTGACCATATCTAGACCCACAGATGACTGAGACATAAGGGTGGACACTCTTGGGGCTGAGAGGTTTGGTGAGGTTGGGTGAGCAAACGCAGACCCTTTAAAGTAATACGGCGTGGTACCCATCCCATGGGTCCCAAATCTCCAGGTTCCAGGGCATCTTCCTACGTCGAAAACATGCACGAGCAACCCAGAAGATGGTACACCGTGTTACCGGGAAAGGTTTCTAAAACGCACCTCATTTCTCATCTCCTTGTGCTCCGGTTCGCCATTCCAGCCGCTTTACTAGCAATCTCCCTCCTGGGAGAATCAGCACCTTTAACCTCCTGTTCCGTACACGTTGCAATTTGTCCTGAGGATGAACGGGAAGAGGGGGAACCAATGAGAGACTAGCTCTAGGTGTTGGGACAGGCACAGGTCACTCTATTTTCCCATCAGGAAGCAGAATTAACCACAGGCTCAGCCTGCCGCCCGGAGCCAGAATAGGGCCTGAAGCAATCCTGCGCTTTTGCGGCCAGCTCCCAAGAAAGCGAGTTGAAAAATGGAGCTCAGGGGCACTGCAATTCACAAACCTGCAGAGTTAGAAATGATAACTCTCGTCCACAAATATATGGAGGGAAGGCTACGAAGAGGATTTGAAAGCAAGGCAGAATTGCAGGAAACCGATTTCAGGAGGTAGATTCGAATCGCCTTTAAAGCACAGGAAAAGCGGCAAAACCTCGACAATGATGCCTTTGGCCAAAAAGGGCGTATGCGTTTTTTCCTGAATATATTCAGGAAAAAACGCATACGCCCTTTTTGGCCAACCAAGCAACCTGGAAAGGCAAATCAGCGCTACAAAGAAGTCTCGCTTCCCATCGGTCAAAAGGGCCATGCTGAATAAAGTGTCAAAACCAGAAATGCAGGACAGGCCATGGAGAAATGGGAGCCTTGCTACGCTGATGGGCGGGCTGTAAATTGCCAACAGCCACTCTGGAGAAGTGTACGGTGTGTCCTGAAACATCTAAAAACCTCAGCTTAGAGAGCATAGGGCACTTCCACTCATGGGCGTATAAATTGGGAAAACTAAAAATCAGCAAGACACAGGCACCCCAAAGTTTAGGGCTGCTCTGTTGACAAGAACCTCCACTTCGTTACACCTTAAACATCCCAGGAAAGAGAAGAATGGATAAAGAAGTTGTGGTCCTTATGTACAATGGAATATCACTCAGCCATGAAATCAACGTCATAAGGCTAGGAGCAGCATGATGAGTGGATTTAGGTACGACGATTCTAAGTGAAATAAGTCACACAGAAAAAGACACTTATCATAAGATATCACTTACAGAGGGAATGTAAAAACCGCTACCCTTGAACTGAATTACAAAACAGAACAGAGTCGCACGTTTAGAAAACACACTATGGCTGCTTAACGGGAAAGGTGAGGTGGGGTGATGCATAAAACAAGGGTTTCAAATTAGCTCAGATACCGTTCCATAAACCCAATATGTAATAGACAAGACCTACTCCTTGCTCAGTGAACTGGACTCAACGCCCCCTATTCACAGCCCAAGAATATATCTGACTAGTAAGAATCTTAAAACCTATGTATTGATATCTCTCTGTAAGTGAGTCAAGTGGGTGTACAGCGGCATAAACACAGCAGTGCAAAGCAGCTAAACCCCATTATAAAAATCAATTACTTTTAAAGACCCGTGAAACAAAGACAGTGAAAGAGAGAGAAATTCTTACAAAATTCGTTCAGGGGCTGCGATGCCACCTGGATTGACCATATCTAGACCCACAGATGACTGAGACATAAGGGTGGACACTCTTGGGGCTGAGAGGTTTGGTGAGGTTGGGTGAGCAAACGCAGACCCTTTAAAGTAATACGGCGTGGTACCCATCCCATGGGTCCCAAATCTCCAGGTTCAAGGGCATCTTCCTACATCGAAAACATGCACGAGAAACCCAGAAGATGGTACACCGTGTGACCGGGAAAGGTTTCTAAAACGCACCTCATTTCTCATCTCCTTGTGCTCCGGTTCGCCATTCCAGCCGCTTTACTAGCAATCTCCCTCCTGGGAGAATCAGCACCTTTAACCTCCTGTTCCGTACACGTTGCAATTTGTCCTGAGGATGAACGGGAAGAGGGGGAACCAATGAGAGACTAGCTCTAGGTGTTGGGACAGGCACAAGTCACTCTATTTTCCCATCAGGAAGAAGAATTAACGACAGGCTCAGCCTGCCGCCCGGAGCCAGAATAGGGCCTGAAGCAATCCTGCGCTTTTGCGGCCAGCTCCCAAGAAAGCGAGTTAAAAAATGGAGCTCAGGGGCACTGCAATTCACAAACCTGCAGAGGTAGAAATGATAACTCTCGTCCACAAATATATGGAAGGAAGGCAACGATGAGGATTTGAAAGCAAGGCAGAATTGCAGGAAACAAATTTCAGGAGGTAGATTCGAATCGCCTTTAAAGCACAGGAAAAGCGGCAAAACCTCGACAATGATGCCCTTGGCCAAAAAGGGCGTATGCGTTTTTTCCTGAATATATTCAGGAAAAAACGCATACGCCCTTTTTGGCCAACCAAGCAACCTGGAAAGGCAAATCAGCGCTACAAAGAAGTCTCGCTTCCCATCGGTCAAAAGGGCCATGCTGAATAAAATGTCAAAACCAGAAATGCAGGACAGGCCATGGAGAAATGGGAGCCTTGCTACGCTGATGGGCGGGCTGTAAATTGCCAACAGCCACTCTGGAGAAGTGTACGGTGTGTCCTGAAACATCTAAAAAACTCAGCTTAGAGAGCATAGGGCACTTCCACTCATGGGCGTATAAATTGGGAAAACTAAAAATCAGCAAGACACAGGCACCCCAAAGTTTAGGGCTGCTCTGTTGACAAGAACCTCCACTTCGTTACACCTTAAACATCCCAGGAAAGAGAAGAATGGATA